>NW_016107833.1:84256-211387 GCF_001604975.1 Cebus imitator
ATTTTTAGTAGAGACAGGGTTTCGCTATGTTGACCAGGCTAGTTTTGAACTCCTGACCTAGGTGATCCACCCACCTCGGCCTGCCAAAGTGCTGGGATTACAGGTATGAGCCACTGTGCCTGGCCCATCTTTCTTAATTCAGTGATTAACCCTGTTCTTATGGTGGCTTTCTGAAATGCGGGCTTCTAAATTCTTTAATTCTTTCAGATAATGCACAATTACTTCTAGGAAGTGTAGCAACCTATTCTGAAGTTATAAAATTTCAAAGTTCACTTAGGCATTGAAAGAGGACTTGAACAATTCCAGACTGGATTTTAAATGTTCCCTCTGGAAGTGCCATTTGTCACCACATCTCACAGTACTCCAGCCTCAGTAACAGAGTGAGACTCCGTAACAGAGTAAGACTCCTTTTCAAGAAAAAAAGAAAGAAAGAAAAGAAAGTCCTTATAATATCTATCATAATCATCTCTGAGTGAGTTCTGAACATGGTTTTCTCTATCCAAGCCTGCACTTTTTGTCTGAGAAAAAAATATGCCAGCAAGTAAATAGGCTTGGATATAGTAACTTGTCAGCAGAAATAAAAGTTTTTGCTTGCTGGGAGATCATATTGCTGTCTGTTTAAAAATAACAATATTTAACTGATCTCTTGCCCATTTTTAATTAAAAAGCAAAGAAGATATTCTCAGTCAATCTCTGTAATCAGCACAGTGCTTCAGTTTACTTTATGATTAGCATTATTATATGGGATTTTATTTGATGCTCTACTTGGATAGTGGAATGAAATATCTTGCTCCTTCAAAGAACATTTTAAAATAGAAATCATTCTGAAAATAGCCTACTGCAATGAAACAACAAATATTCCTAGTTTTTTTCCTTTATTGTAATTCAAAAGGCATAGCTCTGTCTTTTGGGGTGATCGCAGCCTTCCATAGCTCTGTCTGTCAGCACGCCCCTTCCCTAGCATCTGTGTTGTAAGAAGTTTCTAACCACCTCTCAAGTTTTAGATACCATTGCTCAGAAAGCCTGTCTTGATGGCTCACTTTCAGGAACACGGCCTCTTCTCATCATTCTTTTCACATTCTTGAGCATGTGAGGAGGAGACTCTTAATGCCCTGGTGCCCTGGGCACTACCTGATGTATACTAGCTAATCAGATGTTTGCGGGATAAATTAATGACTCCTTAACAGGGAAATTGGAGGGTGCCTATGAAAGAGTGGGCTTAGGAAAAAGCCAAGAGAGAAAGGCCCCACTGTCTTTTTGTCATTACGTTGCAGCAGCTTCTAGGATGATAAGGCAAACTGGAGCCGGAGCCAGCTCACTTCTGAGAGTAGAGGGAAGAGAGTGTGGTCAACCTTGTAAGTTTCTAAGCCAGCAGTTCTTTGCATAGAGAGGTGCACAGAACCTCTGCGTTAATCCAATGATTAGCCCTGTTCTTATGTTGGATTTCTGTAAGATGGGTTTCTAAATTCCTTAATTTTTTCAGACTGTGTGTGCATAAATATTCCTGAAAAATTTAGCAACTTACTTTGAAATTATACTGTAAAATTTTGTCAAAGTAGTTTATAATCAGGGAAACGACTGGAAAAAATGATTTTTTAAGTATTTAAGATTAAGACCAAAATATTAATTTATTCTCTTCTTTGAACATTTTTAAGCCTCTGCTTCCTGCCCACCCATGGGCTATATTTGGAATCTTCAAATAAACATCACAGGAAGGGAACTGTGATATATCAAATACTTATCCTATGCTGGCCTCTGTGTTCGCACTTTGCTTTAGAATTTATTGTATTCCCACAACTTCCAGAGTCTGATTCTGCTGAGGTATGCTGGGCGAACAACCCTGTATCTCAGTGACTTACAAGACCAGAGGGTGATTTCTTGCTTGTATCAAATGTCAGCTGCAGAGGCTGTGGATTGACTGTGGCTCTTCTCCAGGGCCTGCTCCGTCCTGGGATCCAGGCTAAAACAGAGCCCTGGTTTGGTACATGGCTTTCTTGTGGCTGAAGAAATGTCATGGCCACACCAGGCCATGGCTCTTGAAGCACTTGCTCGATGTAAAGTATACCACCTCTGCTTACTCCCAAATGCCAAGCTCAAGGCCTATGAGCACAGAAGCATGCTCCTCCCACAGGGTTCCACTCTAAGCCACGCATCACACACAGGGATATAGAATATCATCCTAAGAAATGAGACTAGGAGAAAGTACTAACGTGATCACACAGTAGACCTTTCCCATCTTACAAATAAGCAAAATAAAACCATAGAAGTTAAATATTTTACCGGAGACCACACAGCTAGTGAGTGGCAAAAGCAAGAGGTAACTTGGTTTTATGGACTGTACCTTTCATTCATTCATAATCCACCATGCTGGCTTTAATACTTCATGTCCATGAGGATTTGTTGAGCACACATTATGACAACATGCTGGGTGCTAGGGATGATGGGAAGAAAAGGTCTTGGTCTTAGAGATGATACCATTTATATGTTTATACATGTCTCCTCTATGTGTAAACATAAGGTACATAACTAAATGGTAGCATGAATCTCACTTATATGTCTTATGTTTACATATATCTCCTATATTTATGTGTTTATTTTATGTGTAAAAATAAAATGTAATGAGTTACATGCTACCATTTAGTTCAATAACTTGAAAATGTTGTTGGAGCAGCTGCTATGTAGCAGGTGCCATTCTAATGATATATATATTACAGAAGTGGAAAGGGGAGTAGGTCAATGTGTGGGTTTGAGGTGAGGCATGGCTGCATAGAAGGGGGACAGGAATGGGGATGTCTGTGAAAGCTTAAGGTCAGAGGACATCTGGGCGGGATTTTGAAGAATGACTTCATTGGCATTCATCCACCTGAACCATTAGGGATGAACTGTGAAGCCACACATGGTAAGACATGAAATCTGGATATGGAGCGGAAACCACGTCGGGAAGTACCTTATAGGCAATGCCAAGAAGTTTGAATCTTACTGAATCTTATTGATTAGTACTGGGGAGCCATTGAAGGGTGTAAACCCCAGAGAAGATAAGCTTAGATGGCTTTAGAATGTCACTGGAGCAGTAATATAGACCAGATGGGACAAGAGTTCAGATAGGAAACTGCTGCAATTTTTTAGGAGAGTGATTATAATGTCTCAACCAAGACAGGGACAGTTTGAGTGTGACATGCTGATGTATGCCAAATGTATTTTAGGTAAGTAGAATTCAGAGTTACAACTTGGTGAATAATTGGCTGTCGGCACGTAGGGTAGAAAGGATTCTAGAATGAGCACAGCCCATGGTTAGTGCCACCCTATAGCTACTGTCTCCCCACCTCATGCTTGCAGGTCCCTCTTCCCTGCCTGACACTTTTCTCTAGTCTCTTGGAAGCTTGCTGTATCCACACACAGATAAGCCTGGAAGGCCTGGGGATAAAAGCCCTGTTGCCCATCAGTGAGCAACAGAAGTACTGGACAAATGCTCTAGCTCCCCATTCAATTCCTTGGACAATTCAAGGCACATTGCATAGGGTTCTGCAGAAGCTTTCTAGAAACTCTCTCTAATAGCGACCCACTAGCAATGCATTCTTTCTTGTCTTCTGTCTCTTCTCTGTCCCTTTCTTTCGAATTTTCCAGGAGGACTTCCCAAATAAACCACCTGCACCCCAGCCCTCCATTCAGGATCTGCACTTTGGAAAACCTGAACTATGGTATCAGTGGTAAACTCTCTTAACTGATATGAAACTAAACAACTTGGATTCTAGTTTTATCTTTGGCTTGGATTTATTCTATTAAGGTACAAAATGACACTAATATTATTTATACTATTACTTTAATCACAAGTTATACACCTTCATAAGTCCTTGGCTCATATATTTTTGGGAGGAGGGGTGTCATGTCACAGATCCCTAGAGAATCTGATGAAAACCATGGGCACATAAAGAGAAAATTTTGCATTCAGTGTCAGGGAATTCAGAGAGCCTCAGAAACTCGCTGTCCATCTATCTCAGTTCAAAATCATATTTTAGATGCAGATATCGGTGTATTTCTTTCTCAGATGACAAAATCTACAAATGTTCATTCATGCCCTCTATCAATTCCCTGGAAGCAGATGAGCAATGAGTTAAACTTCGGTCACAGCATTCTGCAATTTGAGCGCTCCAGACACCCTAGAGCAGTGGTTCCCAAACTTTTTGGCACCAGGGACTGGTTTTGTGGAAGACAGTTTTTCCACAGATGGGGGTGGGAGTAGGGATGGTTTCAGGGAAGCTGTTCCACTTCAGATCATCAGGCATTAGATTCTCAATAAGGAGCATACAACCTAAATCCCTGGCACAGGCAGTTCACAATAGGGTTCTCACTCCCATGAGAATCTAATACTGCTGCTGATCTGACAGGAGGTGGAGCCCGCCTGCCACTCACCTCATGCTATGTGGCTTGATTCCTAACAGGTTATGGACCAGAACCAGTAACAGTCCAAGGCCCAGGGGTTGGGACCCCTAAGCTAGAGAGTGCCTCTCCCTTCTTTTGCATACGATGACACTGAGACATAGAGAAATTAAGCAGAAGAGCTGGAAATGTGATTTTTGTGAAGATAGTCAAAATCCAGATCCGACTTTGTATTTGATAGATTCAATGAGATGCAGTTGTAATTAATTCATTTTGCTCTCATTTGATATGAATAATATCAATAATAATAGTAACAATATTCTACTGAGCACTCTATGCCATATTATGTATTCATCATTTTTATTAAATTCCACAATGCTCTAAAGTGACTGTTGGCATCACACTAGTTTATGGACATGGAAACCAAGACTCAGAGCACCCCACCCTGTGACCACCCAACTCGGAAGAAGAAAACAGCAGATGTGAACTCTGAACACCACATCCAACCTGCCTTCTTGCTTTAGGTCACAGTTTTCAGAAATAACTCTATTGTCCCTTATTCTTAGTGCCCTCTGCACTGTGTGTGTGCATGTGTGTGTGTGTGTGTGTGTGTGTGTACAGAAGTAGGTGATTTACCTTCCCTGCTTCACACCCTGTTAACAGCTCAGACACAGGCCAGAATCCTGGTATCAACCATTAGGAAGCCCAGAGAGAAAATTCTGAGGCTCAGAGAAGGGCCCCTCATGGTGGAAATATTTGCAGTAATTCTATGCTGTATTCCTTATACAAAATAAAGCAAACCCCTGGAGCCCTTTTGCCTTGATACAATGAGGCAAACTTGGAAAACACCAGAGGCTCAGATGGGATGGATTCTTCCTCAGCCCACCATCATCCTTTGGCATTTGCTGAGCTTATATTAAAGTTACAGAATTCAGTTCTTTCAGATAAGAGTAGCGTGAACATACTAAAATATTCTGTGGCACTAATGAAATGTGTTTGTTTTTAATAAATCATTTTTCTCTTATTTTCTTTCATTTGAAAAACATTGTTACATAAAGAATTGAGCATAGTACTAAATGCTAATGTTGTTTTCTATAATATAATGAGCATGGGTCCAGGGAACTCTGAATCTTTGCTAGTGGCTGACTGGGGCACTGGATTAAAAGGATTTTAGGCAAAAATGAAGGCTGTGGTTAGGGAGGAGAGATGCTGCCCATGTGTGGAGGCAGAAGTAGGAGCATACCTGTCTCTATCTTCCATTCTGGATGAGAGTTTGCCAGGGTAATTTTCCTTTCTCCAGCCTAGTGTGTGTGTGGTTGATGTTTGGTACCAGAATGGAAACATCAAAGGTTTGCAAGGACATGGTGACTAGTGGTCACCATGGTCACCTTAGGCACCAAAAGAGAAAACTGACATGCCAAGACAAAGACAAACTGAATGGTTAATCATTAATCAGGGTAAAGTACTGACTGACAGACATGCCTCTAACTTAACCAGAATTCTGACTTAGATTTTGTTCAAACGCATTGACATGAGATAGCTGCATTTCATCGTAAGATAGTAGACAGAGGTCTCTTTCAATCTTGCTATAAACACTTACATGTCTGTAACTCCCACACAACGAGAAAAGTTAGCTCTTAGGAAAGAAGCTTTTACATACCATGTAATCTTTGTAACTAAACTTTGCCTATGCAATAGATCAAATGTGATTTTGCCCGGCTCTGCCAAGATATCTTGTTTGTGTGTATTTGAAACACAGATTAAAAGCCAAAAATTAATATATGTAAATGTGTGTGTGTGCGTGTGTCTTTGTAACAAAAGTAGGTGATTTATATTTTTAGGTTGTTGAGAGCTTTACTAGGACTTCCAACATAGAAACTAATTAGTGTAACCTTCCTTTATTCAAGCATAATGACACAATTTAATAAGTTTTTAATGAAAATATCTACTTTTCTTCTAGAAAAAAATATACAATCATTCACCAAAACTTCTCTTTCTTTTGAAACATGACTAGAAGAAAAAATTCTCTGATTTATAATCTCCGTCTTCATAAATCAGATCATTATGAGTAATATAAACACCCTCTGAGTTTGAGTCAATGAGATCCTACAGAAAACAGTGCATTCTTGAACTAAAAATCTGAATTCCCAGGTGATTACCTTGGCACCTTGCTCTACAAAAGCTAGAGGTGTTAGCATGAACATTGTATGTTTCATGAGGGCATGAACAGATGAACTATATAATATATCACTGAAAAATTTTAAGTCTTAGCGTAGACAGCATGTTGAACAGTAGACAGGAAATTCATGCTGTTTGATATGGAGGTAAAACTTGGGTGTTGAGTGTATAAAATAGACTATTTCGGGGAATTGTGCTAACAGGCACCTACAAGAGAAGGTTCATATTTCTTATTTGTACTGCATCCTACTTGCAAGTCTGAAATTAGCTCTCTCATATCTCTAACCACCATAAAATGCCTTTTCCACAGGTATTTTATGCTGAGAAAGCTCAGCCAGTGAAGCACCTTACTGAAGACAAAGACATTATTGCTCAGAAAAAGTGACAGCTTCTGTTAGGTGGATTTCATAGGAAGTGTTTGAATTTTCCATCCAGATCTTTAGAACTACATTATCCTAGATAAAGTGGAAATAGTTTCTTCCTGGTTCTTCATTTTCCTGCTCTACTTCTACACACACACCCCTTTCTAAGTTTATACAAAATATTTGAAGTAGCAAACAATCACAAAATTGTCCTTGTCCCCGTATTGCACCACTTCCATATCTTAGTTGTTTCATTCCCATAGGTCAGTGAAGATTCCAAGAGGTTGGACACCTAAACCAAGGCAGTTAGGTCTTTGTGACCCTAGAGCCCGTGCTTCCCTTTGCTAGTCTCCGCAGACGCCACTAGGGTCTGATTATGTCAGGTGCAATCCCATTGGCTGAATGTGAAGCTGCCTAAGTATCACGTTGTATTCTCTGCCCCGCTGCCTTTCTTGGCTTCCAGTATTTATCCTTCATTGCTTAGGGGCCCAGGGAAGCTTTGGTCAGGCAGGACTACCAGCCTTTATATGTTTGCTTAATCCTTTTCTTTCAACCCCAACTTGGCATCGCTGAGCCCCCTACCCCACTCCTTGGCATTGCTCCTGCATGCCGATTTGCATCTCTGATAGAAATGCCTTCCTGTGGGGCTGAAAGATTGATATTCACTCCTCCTTTCAACAAAATTCCTGCTATCCTGACTCAGGTATAGGTTCACCTTCCCTTCCGGGGGACGGTAATGGCCCTTCCCCTGACCTTAAGCCTCATTCCAGTATTTCCTTACCTCATTCATCCTAGACAGAAACATAAAATTATTTTTACTAAAGCACAGCTATAATCCAATTTTTCACCTATGTACTGAATTAATTTCTAACTCCCCAACCTAATATTCAGGACGTCCCCACCCACATTTTCAGTCAAATTATCTCTCACTACTTCCTTCTGCAAGCATTTTAACTTTCCCGATGGTTTCAGTCTGACTTCACCCCACACTTTCTATCTCCTATTTCTATCTGTAATGCACTTTGCCTCATGCCCTATTGTCAGAATCTTGTCATCTTCCAGGCACCTCTTTATATCAGCTCACCTCTGAAACCTTTCTGATGTCTTTCTCTCCTAATTTCATCTATATACATTATTTTACTAAAACTCTCTGTCTAAATATTTACGGAGTTTCTCTTAGGTAAAACCTTTACCTCTTAGATCGCATCCATGCAAGGGTGGCATGACCTTGCGCTTAGCACAATGCCCTAATGCAAAGCAGATATAAAATAGACATTTATTACACTGAATTTAACAGACAGTTTGTAATCCAGAATTTTGTGTCAAATTTTTTCGTCTGCGTAACTAAGAAGGACTTGAGGAGTTTGCATCAGCCTACCTCAATATCATTCTATAACAGAGAAGGTCTTTAAAGGCAGGATATTTTATTAAAATGGAGTAATCATTTCCTGTAAAAGAGGAACAGTACTTTAGAAATATTTAAATTATCGTATTACGTAAAAGACTTGTTGCCCTTAACTCGGGAAGGATATATTAAATAGTTACAATTTGTTGATAACAGATTGGATTTTCCTTTCACCTTGAGAGTACACTTTTAGAAGTTATACATGTGTGTATAAAAATGTTTAAATGTATTAGTCTGTTCTCATGCTGCTGATAAAGACATACCCAAGACTGGGTAATTTATAAAGAAAGAGAGGTTTAATGGACGCACGTGGCTGGGGAGGCCTCACAATCATGGCACAAGGTAAAAGGCATGTCTTAGGTGGTGGCAGGCAGGAGAGAATGAGAGACAAGTGAAAGGGGAAACCCCTTATGAAAACATCAGATCTGGGCTGCGTGTGGTGGCTCATACCTGTAATCTCAGCACTTTGGGAGGCCGAGGCGAGTGGATCACCTGAGGTCAGCCATTTGAGACCAGCCTGGTTATCATGACGAAGCTCGACTCTACTAAAAATACAAAAAAAAATTAGCTGGGCGTAGTGTCGGGCACCTGTAATCCCAGCTATTCAGGAGGCTGAGCAGGAAAATCATTTGAATCTGGGAGGTGGGGGTTGCGGTGAGCTGAGATTGCACTACTGCACTCCAGCCTGGGCAACAGAGTGAGACTCTGTCTCAAAAAAGGATTAAAAAAAATCAGATCTCCTGAGACTTATCACTACCATGAGAACCATATGGAAGAAACCAGACCCAGAATTCAATTATCCCCTACCAGGTCCCTCCTACAACCTGTGGGAATAGGAGAACTACAATTCAAGATGAGGCCTGGGTGAGGACACAGCCAAACCATATCATTAAGTCATCAGAAACTAAAGAAAAAAATGAATATTTTTCTAGTAGCAAACACCTATTGATGGAGTGGCTATCAGAGTAGGCAGTGATGTTTAGCATTTTTCCTTTTTCATTCAGTTGTCTTAAGATTTGGGGATAGACACTGCATCACTCTATTGCTGTAGTGAATTAGGAGTGACTCACCTTATGTGAGGTGGTTGGGAGACTTTCTTTCAGCATAGACTGTGTGGAAGGCCATGGCAGAGAAGCAAATAAACCTGCATACCACACCTCACCCCCAGCTCTTTTTGGCACAGTAAGTGGTGAGCAGAACCAAACCAACAGAAACCTGCCTCTCAGGCAAGAGGTGGAGGCTGGTGGTGCCAGGCCACACCCACAGCAAGGAGCAGTGAACTAACATCCTGTAACTTGTGAGCCATGAGACCTGAGATGGTGTCATTCAGAGGGCAAATGGCAAACCCTGGTCAGTTGATTACTCAGTAGCACAGGGAGGCAGACACATTAAATTAGGAAGTCAGGGAGGCCTCACAGGCGGCTGCCAGTGGCTTCTCCCAGATGCTGTTTATTGACCTGCTTGCCATAAACAGAGAGGAAATTGTTTTCACTCAGCCATCATGAGACATGTTTGGGTTTGAAAACTTCTCTGCACTCTACTCTGACCAGTTAAATATATTTATTTAGAAACCCACACAGATAATCAAATTCCATATTGGACTGAGTGTAATTTCAGAGAATTTGCTGGTGTTTTTGTATTAGAACACTAATGGATAGAGACTGCAATACAGGGAGGATAAGAAGACACCTGTCCTTAGAAATCTGAAACTCAATGCTCAGGCTTCACTCCACATTGTCAGATGGTCACCAGAGCCTCCCAGCAAACAGAAGTTTAATTTTTTGAAGAAAAATAGTGCAGGTAATATGAAGGCTGCCCTTTTTGAGTTATTCACTATAACTAGGACCCATGATCTGAAGGGTTAAGGTTTGCTCCCCATTCCCCAGGAAAGCTAGTATGTGTTCAGAGTCATCTGCACATTGCCCTGAGTTACTTTTCTTTTTTTGAGAGGAAGTTTTGCTCTTTTTGCCAAGGCTGGAGTGCAATGGCACGATCTCGGCTCACTGCAACCTCTGCCTCCTGGGTTCTAGTGATTCTCCTGCCTGAGCCTCCCACATAACTGGGATGACAAGTGTGCACCACCACGCCCGGCTAATTTTTTGTATTTTCAGTAGAGACAGGGTTTCACCATGTTTGCCAGGCTGGTCTCAAATTCCTGACCTTAGGTGTTACACCCACCTCGGCCTCCCAAACTGCTGGGATTACAGGTGTCAGCCACCACCTGAGTTACTTTTAGGCAGAGACAGAAACAAGCAACATCAGCACCCATTTCACCTGTTGCTGGTGGTTCGTGGGGTAGGGATGAAATGTGTGGATCTGAGGGAGTGTGCCCATTTCCCGGGAGTTACACTGAGGTTCAGTCTTGATGCAAATCTTGAGTGAAGCACCCCTACAATCACCAACCCCACATGGCACTGCTGCTGCACAGGTACCCAACAAACGGCACCACTCCCTGGCACTCCATTCCAGCTAGCGGCTCTGATGTGGTCACTGAGCAACTTCATGAGGCCATTTACTTTATTTTTTGACTTTCTTTATTTTTTTTTTGAGATGGTGTCTGCTCTGTTGTCCAGGCTGGAGTGCAATGGTGCAATCTCGTCTCACTGCAACTTCCTGCCTCAGCCTCCTGAGTAGCTGGGACTACAGGTGTGCGCCACCATATCCAGCTTATTTTTGTATTTTTAGTAGAAGCAGCATTTCACTATGTGGCCAGGCTGGTCTCGAACTCCTGACCTCAAATGATTCTACTGTGTTGGACTCCCAAAGTGCTGGAATTACAGGCATGAGCCACCACTCCTGGCCATCAGGCCATTGACTTACTACCAACCAAGCCAGAGGGAGTCAGGAGCCAGTGGCACCTAAGTGCCTGGAGGACACGTGTTTCTGGGCAAACAACAGCCCATCGCAGCTTCAGGGGGAGGAATGACCACGCAGGAGCTCGGGAGTATTCTTCTCCATTACAGACTCTCTTCTCAGGAAAGAGAACGTGGGGTTGTGGAATCTGCAGACTTCTAACAACAAGATGTTAGTGGTGGCAGATATCTGAGTTACTGGCAGCGAATCTATACTGGTCTGCAGCAACTTAAATTCTTGCCTCCTCCGATGAAAGAATTTGACTGAGGGGCACAAGGCAGAAAAAGAGGCCAAAGCAAGTTTTAGAGCAAGAGTGAACGTTTATTAAAAAGCTTTAGAGCAGGAATGAAAAGAAAGTAAATTACCCTTCGAAGAGGGCCAAGTGAGCATCTTGGAGGACAAGTGTGCGGTTTGACCTTCTGACTTGGGGTTTTATACATTGGCATACTTCCAGAGTGTTGCATCCCTTCTCCCCTGATTCTTCTTCCCTTGGGGTGGGCTGCCCACATGCACGGTGGCCTGCCAGCACTTGGGAAGGGAGTATGCACAGTGTGTGCTGGAGTTGTTTGCGTGATCACTTGAGGCGTGCTTCCCTTTCCCTGCGGAATGTCCCTGGAAGGTCATACTCCGCCATTTTGCCTCTGAGACGGAGTCTCTCTCTGTCGCCCAGCCTGGACTGCAATGGCGCAATCTCGACCACTGCAACCTCTGTCTCCCAGGTTCAAGCGATTCTCCTGCCTCAGCCTCCTGAGTAGTTGGGATTACAGACATCAGCCACCAAGTCTGGCTTATTTTTGTATTTTTAGTAGAGATGGGGTTTCGCCATGTTGGACAGGCTGGTCTCAACTCTTGACCTCAGGTGATCCACCTGCCTTTGTCTCCCAAAGTGCTGGGATTACAAGCGTGAGCCACCGCTCCCGGCCTATTTTGCCTTTTAATGTACATGCTTGAGCCCATTTACTCAACTCCTGGGATTTTCTCAGGAAGTTGCTGATCACCAGTTTCGGGTATTTTCCTATCTATAGGGAGATGGCCCAAACCTGGGGTTGGCTGCGAACAATTATTATTTTGAAGAGACAGTTAACAACCACCTGACCATCACCTGATGCTCACCTGACTTTCCTGGTCGGGGTTAACCCTCTCCTGCCTCACTCATGCCTGACTAGCTAACAAAAACACCTGGGTATCAGGAGGAAGCTGTAAGGACATCACAGTGCCTAGCATTTAGTAGATGCCCAAAGAATATACAGCACATGCTTGTGAAATTGTATGCTAAAGGGGAGATTCATTACAGTATAAACAGCTGTTACTGAACACTTGGTCCTACCAAATTTATCAACTATAATAAATGGTGATTTCTTATACCATTCAATTAAAAGATATTTGTTAAAGAAGTACCTTATACTCAACATGGAGATGAGCATGAATGACAAAGTAGGTAAGAAGAAGAAATGGTCTCATCCTGAACTGCTTACCCATCTGAAATAGATGCTCCAAAGCTCACTGTTGTTATGGACAGCATTTACTTTAATTTTCAAGGAACCCATGCAGAGAGACCCATGCATCTGGACTGGAAGGGAGATAATTACTATGGAAAGCTGGATTCATCATGGTGAATCAAAGAGGGGTCAGTATTTGCACAGGGAAGGGAAGAGTCTATAAAGGTCAGGGACAGCAGTGAGGGTGGGGTGGGTGTGACCTGCCTGAGAATCACTGAGGAATCTGACCTGGCTGGAGCAGAAGGCTTGCATCTTGCAAATGAGATAGAAATGTGTACTGTTCAAATGTGTAGGCATACAAATCTCAATGGCCACAGCTCGCTCTGGGAGTGTTTATTTTATTTTATTTTAAATTTATAACAACAACAAATCTTTGTTTAAGAGAACATCTCATTAACCTAGCCATAATTCCATAAATCAGAGATTTTGTAATAGGTCTTGAACTACTAAAACATAATTTCCCAGAATTTTAAGCAAAGGGATTCGCAATAGAAACAGTTTCCTCTGAATCCAGCATTGTTAATTTTATCCTGGCCATAAATTTTCTATTAGGGAAATCCCCAGGGAGAAACCACTGAAGCGGCTCTGTTGAAATACTGCAGTGAAGGGCTCAAGGACCTTTACTGACCATATTTCTTTCTGAATGTTGAGATGTCATAAAACAATGCCCACCATTTAGTACAGTTTCTGCTATTTTCAACAGCTATTTACAGATGTAGATTGTTTAAAGTGTTTCGTTCGTAGGAAGTATTTGTTAGATTTTGGTGTTGGTTTCTTCATTCACATTTTTACGTTTTCTCAGATTTTGCTTTTCCTCTCTATTCCTACTTACCACACTTGTGGTCTTTATTGTTTCATGCTAAATTACTTCTGTACTTCCCTCACTCCCACCCCTCTCCCCATCTTTCTCTCTCTCTGTCTCTCTGGTTCACTGAAAGGCAGTTTACACTCACTAAAATTCCACCCATTTTAGGTGAGCAGTTCTGTGAGTTTGACAATATACACAATCATGTAACCACCACTACAGTCAAGCTGTGTAATATCTTCATTATCCCTAAAAAGATTCTCCTGTCCTCTGTAGTTAACCTCCTACCTTTTTTCCCAGTCCCTGGCAACCACTGATTTGATTTTTCTTCCTCTGGCTTTACCTTTTCTAGCTTGTCATGTGAACGGAATCATGGAGGCTATAATTTTTTGTGCCTGGCTTCTTTCACATAGCATATACCTTTTAGATTTATCCATAGAGTCTTAAGTATTCATAAATGATTCCTGTTTAATTAATTAATTTTTATTTATATTTAACACATAATGATTGTACATATTTATGGGATACAGTGTGATAATTCCCTTTTATTGCTAACAGTATTCCATTATATAGATATGCCAGTTATCTACTGATTGGTTGGTCAATAATTGGGTTGTTTCCATTTGGGACAATTATGAAAAAAGCTGCTATGAATGTTTGCAGCCAGGTGTTTGTGTGGACATCATATTTTTCTTTCACTCCAGGAGTCTTTTTATTGACTGTTCTACCTTCAGTCTGAGTGCCTATCAGTCAATCCTGCATTATCCTAAATGTGTACCGAATACATTTCTGAAAATTAAAGCACATCTGAACTGCATGAGGAAACCTATTTAAAGATATTCTTGGGTGACTCTATTTGTAGTATGGCTACCACTCTATTGTTTGTGCTTTACAAATTTATATTTTCAGTTATTTTATTTGCTTAACAGAAGCTTTACCTTTTGATAGTTAAAACTTCAGAGATACCTGTCACTCATTTGATTACTGTCTTATTTCTGAGAAATTTGAATTGTTTTATAGCTAACTACTTTTAGCTTGTTATAATAGATTTGAGTACAGCCTTTGAGATCTTTTGCCAGCAATCTCAAAATTGCAATGCTCTGAAAACAACAAGTTAGCCTAGTTTTGTGATGGCAAAACCAGACCTGAAGTCATCTGATAGATGAAGAGGGACTATTCCCGTGAGTGTTAATTGTCCTCGTGTGCGTTTGAACAGGGCCAAGCCTGGTGTCTGCATCAAGTGGCACATCATGTACGTAATATATGTCTTTCTGAATTCTAGAAAAGGATGAATTTTGAAGTGCATCGGCTCCAAGAGATTTAGAAAGAGGATTTGTATTGTCTTTACGTGTTCCCTACACAACTGCCTTACCTGTTTGATGTAACAGAGTTTGGCCAGATAATTGTTTTCAAACTTTTTACTGTTACCACAGTAAGCAGCAATGCACTTTTTTTTTTTTTTTTTTTTTTTTTTTTTTTTTTTTTTTTTTTTTTTTTTTTTTTTTTTTGAGACAGAGCCTCACTCCGTCTCCCAGGCTAGAGTACAGTGGTACAATCTTGCTCACTGCAACCTGTCTCCCATGTTCAAGCAATTCTCCTGCTTCATTCTCCCAAGTAGCTGGGATTACAGGCATGTACAACCACACCTGGCTAATATTTGTATTTTTAGTAGAGACAGAGTTTCACTATATTGGCCAGGCTGCACTCGAAATCCTGGTCATAAGTGATCCTCCTGCCTCATCCTCCCAATGTGTTGTGATTACTGGTATCAGCCACCACATCCGGCCAGCAATGCACTTTCTGTTGTGATCTGGTACAACATATAATTTCAAAGCTTCCAAGGAAAAAAAAAATAGTTACGCTTATCACATGCAAGGAGGTTTGATATATATTTTGTTCCCTTTTGTTCTAGTATATTACAGAAAAAAAGAAAATGCTGGTTGATTCCCACTAAGTTTATTTTATAATAAACCAATTAGTCATGACCTGCATTTGGAAAAAACGAGGAGCTAAAGAGCAGTGCTCAGCAGGAGAGATGGTAAGCACAAAGCAGATTAGAAGTTTACTCCTTGACATCATTTGGCTGTGTCACCACCCAGATCTCATCTTGGACTGTCGTTCCTATAATCACCATGTGTCTTGGGAGGAACCTGGTGGGAGGTAATTGAATCATAGGAGTTGTTTCTTTTATGCTGTTGTCATGATAGTGAGTGAGTTCTCATGAGATCTGATGGTTTTATAAGGGCTTTTTCCCTACTTCACTCTGCACTTCTCTTGCTGCCTCCCTGTGAAGAAGGACATGTTTCTTCTCCTTCTGCCATGATTGTAAGTTTCCTGAGGCCTTCCTAGCCATGCTGAACTGTGAGTGAATTAAACCTGTTTTTTTTTTTTTTAATAAATTACCCAGTCTTGGATATGTCTTTATTAGCAGCATGAGAACGGACTAATACATTCCTGTTATAGTTGCTTACTCTGAGCTGTTCCCTGAAAAAATGGCAAATGCTATATGTCATGGCACTTGCAGACTCAGCCACATTAACAAATGAGGGCTGGTCTGCCTTAGAACGTGTACTGTGGATTACATTCATAATCCTCACACTTCAGTTCAAGCAAATGGAGAGCTTGAGACTGTCTTTACTACATAGGAGTAAATCAATGGCCTCCACTGTGTGGGCTATAGTTTAGACAGAGAAGATTTTACTGGCTTTCCTTTTGCAATAATTTGTAAGAGCTTTGCAAACCCATTAAAGCATCACAGTAGGAGCTGGTCAGTTGGAGTTTGGTGGGGGAGCAAATTTGCTCTGTTATGGGATAAAGAATTTGTCTCAGGAATTAGACTGTGCACAGTTATGGACGTGCACAATTATGGACAGTGCTGGGGAAGCCAAGGTCCAAGAGGAAAGACAGAGATATGGAGGTTAACCAGTCAAGCTGAGACGTCAGAAGTGGAAGTAGGACTCCAATGGGGAACCCTGGAAAGGTCCTTGGGAGCACTTTCTTCTGTGGCTACCACAGCCATGGGGTGGTAGTCAAGCATCTGGCAGTGGACCTGGATGCTATTGTCCCATGGGCAGCTCTCAGGAGGAGAATGAGGTTGAGAGAACCTACCTGACACCTCTTTATTAGTCTGTCATTGCATCCACTGTGTGAAGACCTTCAGAAATGGTTGTCCTGCTTCACTTGTACCTTCCAGGTCACACTCAGGTAGATGTCTTTTTGGCCATTTCTCACTCAGAGCCATGAAAGGTTGGGATTTTGAGAACAACCCTTAGCTTGACCAAATTAATAAAGAACAGCCCAGCACCTATGAGATTACTCTAAAATGCAGATTATATTCTAAATGCCCTTTACCATCATCTTCCAAAAATGTAATCTGAATACTTATGATAAATTTCCCAAATCTGCAAATAAAGACATTAAAGTCACATTTTGTAGTTTTTTAGGGTCAACCATTGTGTCCAAAAGTCTTAAAATAATTCATTATCAAAATCCACAAGTTTCTCAAGGTGTAACTTAACAAGAACACTGTTACTTTTATTAAACAGGCCACAGATCAGATTAAGTTGCTACTATTTTCCTAATCTTGAACATTTGCTCAGTGGTAGTTTAGTCAATAGACAAGTTACAGAATGGGGATTACTGACAGCACTTGGGGAGGGATAAAAGCTGAATTTGAAACCTGGAACATTGCCGGTGACAGAAGTACCGGTGCACACCTGGGTGGACCTGCACGTGTCCTCCTCTTTCTTTCTCCATCTCTTCTCTTTCAGCTTCTTACAAAGAATCAGTGAAATGCCTTTTCATCATTCCTTGCCTTTCCATTTTTCCTTTCTTCCTCTTCCCATCAAGCATTGAGATATTGGTGTTCACAAAGTGTGCACATTAGGGGCATGAAATGACCCCTTGAACTTTTGGCTGTAGCAGCATGCTAGGTTTCTGAAAAACTGGGTTGTTGAAGGAGAGGGGTTGCATGGAGGAGTTAGCGGAAGTGTACTCAATGTGAGAAAGTGGCTGTGTCTCGGGGCTTGCAGAAGTGACAGGTGGATGAGGTAGTTGCCATGGATTGGGAATTAGTTATATTAAACAAATCATTGATGGGGCAACTTTACTAAATATATTCAGGATAATGGGAGCCAGGTTTCTCACTATCAGAGCAATGATTTACAAAGCAGAGGCAAGAAGGAATCCTGGGCTGTTAAGCTAAAGTTGAAAGTACCATAGTGAACACATGGGTTTTAAAAATAAAGATACACAGGAAGTTATGGAAATAGTTATAAAGACATATGCATGTGTATGGGAATGTATGCGACTGTCTGTCTGTTACCTCTGTCAAATAAGAAAACCCAGAAGCAATGAAACCTCGGTAACAATGCCCACTTCAGGATCCCAGGACTGAATACCAGGGTGCACAAAAACAAAACAGCACTTTCTGAAGGAGTGGAGCCCAGAGAGCAGAAAGGCTTGGAGTAGAGAAAGTAGCAGATGAGCCCAAAAATCTTACTGTGTCAGAAAGTAGGACAATGCTCAGTGAATGACAAGGTCATTTTCCAGGAGCCAGCATGGAGGCGCCTTCACAACTCAGGGACAATTTCAGCATCAAAATGGTAGTTTCAATACAGCCTATCTAATGAAAGAGAAGTTCATGCGTCCACACTGATATTACTTAGCTAAGAAATTGATTTACTGGAGGTAAGGGGAAGTGCTTACTTGCAGCTTAATACCAATTTGTATTTAGGGGCACCAATAACCACCACTAGGCAGCTGTCATAATGACAGTTGATACAGGCAAGAATCTTTAATGTCTGCTAAGGTTGGTGGGTGGAAGTTTGATAAGGAAGAGGACATTGATGCAATTTTGGAATATATCCTCACAAAGTTCAAATCACATACAAAGTAAAAATGGTGATCCAGCGGAGAAAGCTGGTGAATGCCAAGTCAACTGGGATGGGTCAAGGTCGTGACCCTCCCAATGTGTTGCACTGAGAGCAGCACAGCATGTGTGTATTTTTTGCAAGAAAGCTTGAGCCAGGTTGAGGGTCATCCTCTATAATGAAAGACAGTACTCAAGATTACCAAGGGCATGAAAGACAAAGAAAGACTGAGGAATTGTCCCAGAATGAAGGAGACTGGTGAAACACAAAAAATTGAATGCAACGCATGCTTCCTTTTCTATGGGATCTCAGGCACAAACAAGTGTAGGATATGGTGAGCATGTGTGGCTAAATGTGAATGGAGTCTGCACATTGGATGCTGGTGTTATGTCTTTCTTGGTTTCCTCTTTGGGAAGACTGTATATTGGTTGATATGGTTTGGATATTTATCTCCACCCAAATCTCATGTTGACTTGTAATCCCCAAGGTGGAGCCTAGTGGGAGGTGTTTAGCTCATGGGGGTGGATCTCTTAATGGCTTGGTGCTGTCTTTGTAATAGTGGGTTCTCAGGAAATCTGGTTATTTAAAAGTATGTGCCACCTCCCCGCTCCCTGCCAATTCTCTATCTCTCTTGCTCCTGCTCTGGCCATGTGATGTGCCTGTTCCCCCTTTACCTTCTGCCACAGTTGAAAACTTTCTTAGGACTCCCTAGACACCAAGCAAATGCCAACACCATGGTTCTTGTAAAGCCTTCAGAACCGTGAGTCAATTAAACCTCGTTTCTTTACAAATTACTCAATCTCAGGCATTCCTTTATAGCAAGACAAGAAAGTCCTACTACCATGGTAATGTATTAGAGAGCCCTCATTTGGGGTAAGTACAGTAATTCCCCCTTATCTGCCATTTCACTTTCCGTGATCTCAGTTATCCATGGTCACCTGTGATCTGAAAATAGGCGAACACAGCACAATAAGATATTTTGAGAGGAAGAGAAAGAGTTCACATTCACATAACTTTTATCATGATATAGTGTTATAGTTACTACAATTTATTATTAGTTATTGTTGTTAATCTCTTGCTGTGCCTAATTTATAAATTAAACCTTATCATAGGCACATGCACAGATAGGGTTTGGTACTGTCTGTGGTTTCCAGCATACACTAGGGGTCTTGGAACAGAACTCTGTTGAATAAGGGAGCCCCATTGTGTTTATTACAGCATAAGGTTGTAATTATTCTATTATTAGCTATTTTTAATTTCTTACTGTGCCTAATTTATAAATTAACTTTATTATAGTTATGTGAATATATGAAAAACATTATATATATTATATAAATATATAATATACATAAACATTGTATGTATATATATTATATATACATTATATATAACATATATATATAATATATATATGGTTTGGTACCATCTGCAGTTTCAGGCATCCACTGAGGACCTTGAAGTATCTCACCCCAGTATGAAAGTGGATGCTCTGCATACACTGCAAAGGTCTTGTCTTGACTTATCTGACACAAATGCACAAAACACCATCAGCACACACTTCCTGAATATGGACTGAGCTTCCGCTTGCTTGATTCACCACACTTTGTGTGTGTGTGTGTGATAGTGATTTTGTCTTCTTATCTATCTTGTAAACTACTTGTCTTATTTATACATTCTCTCTTGCTTAAGGTTTTCTTCAGATTCTGGCTTTATTTTCTTCCTGATTCTTTGGACTTGGCATTTTATTTGCTCTTTGCTCCTTTCTTCCAAACCTATGTACTTGACTTGAATAGGAACAAACACTGGCTCATTTTTAATCAACGCCCACAGCCCTGTCCACTCCCAAGCCCAGCCTCTGCCATTCACCTGAAATTCTCTTAGCAGGCCATCTAGGAGCAGAGCAGATATCTCAGTTTACTGTCACATCCTTAGGAGGGATGTATTATTTTATTTCACTTTATTATTCAGGAAAGCGAGAAGCTAAATCAACTTGCCTTACATTCACATAACAAGAGAGCGGCTTACAAATCTTCCTCAATACCTCTCCAAACACTTAGGAAGACAGTCAAGTTCACACTGACCCTGACCCCGGTACCTTTCAAACCTACCTCCTACCATTGATTCTCATTTCTAGATCACAACAAAATCAATTTGCTTATAATTCCCTGGACACATCATGTTGTTTCAGACTGCCTTTAACCCCACCTCATACTTTGCCAGCTGAGGGAACTGTTCCTATTACTTCTTTGACAAATACAGTGTTTTGTTCCCTCTTTATGCTGAGCCTGCCACACAGGGTAGTGTTGCATTCATCTGTTTTTCGGGAACGTATTTGCTTCCATGTCAGCCTCTCCTAAGATACACAGACCTATACAAAGCACGCTGGCTTTCTCAGCACTGTCAGCCTAGGGCTTGGCAAAATGTCTATGATATGATAGACACTCACATGTATTTGTTGAATTAAATGAGAAGGAATGGGTTCAATTTGCGGTCTTTAAGTCCAAAGTTCATGCTGTTTTCTCTCTTCCTTGTTATCTTCTAGTAGTGACATATAAAGATTCTTGCTTTTTTTTCCTGACCCAGTGTTTATAAAGAGGATAAATGTGCTACTCTGTTGCAGCCACCTACTGTTTATCTTCTTTTTAGCAAAATTAATTTTAGTTTATTTTTCTCAAGTTGTTCAATGCACTAATTCCAGCAGGGGGACATCTGATGTGATGCACTGTGTTCACTGCCAGTGTGGTAGAAGGATGGAGATTTCTGATAGTCGTTAATGGTGTCCTTATGCCCCACCTCCAAGGAGCAGGCAGCTCACCAGCTGGGCAATGTGGCCAGTACTTTGCTTCTAACTTGGAAGGCAAGCCACTTCAGGATGTGAGCCATGTGGTATGGCTCTGTTTTTGTGAATGTTATGGTGGTGTTTCCCCCTTTGTTATATATAAAGGATTTGAGGACTCCTAACAATAACCTACAGGAATGAGTGGGGTTGGGAGAGGAGAGGATGGAATATCCTTTGCAAACGCAGAGAAAGTAAGAAAAAGACAAATGCATTGCAGCACTAATCACAACGGCCAAAACAGGGAATCAACCTATGTTCATCAATGAGTGAATAAGGAAAATGTGGAATAAATACACAATGGAATATTATTCAGCAGTAAAAAGAAGGAAATCCTCTTATTTGCATAACCTGGATTAATCTAGATGACATTATAAGCCAGGCAGAGAAAGACAAATACCACATCATCACAATCATATGTACATGTAAAATCTAAAGAAGTAGGACTCATAGAAACAGGGTAAAATGACCAAGGGCTGAGGTGGGGAGGATTAGAGAGATGCTGATCAAAGGATGCAAAATTTCAGGTACACCAGGAAGAATACATTAAGACCTCTAATGTACATCATGGAGACTGTAGTTACTAATGTATTGTATTCTTGGATATTGCTAAGAGAGTAGATTTTAGTGTCCTTCCCACAAAAAGAAGATAAGTATATGAGATGATGTCTGTGTTAAATCACTTGTGTAAGGGTCATTGCCTAGTTTAAGATGAGGAAACCGAGGCCAGTGTAAGAACAATTAAATGCCAATTTATTCAGCTCCCGGGTGAGGTTCCATGGTCCCGGGGAAAGGGGTCAGAGAAATCGTGCTGACTTCCTGAGGCGTAGGGCTTTTATAGCGAATGAGGAGGAGCAGGGTGTTCTGATTGGTTGTGGGGCAACAGGACGTGGATGGGGCAAGCTACTATTGGTTGCAGGTTTTGGCAGGCCTTCGAGGCAAGTTGCTATTGGGCAGGTTTTGGCGGGGCTTCTTTTAAATTTTGGCTGGGTTTTGAAAGGCGGGCTAGGTGCTGAGTGCAGAGCTTGGTGCTGGGTGCAGAGTAGTGACATAGGTTTCGAGCACCGAGATGGGTGGTTGTGTCCAAGCTCTTGGTGAGGCAACCGGCCTTACAACTTGATTTCACCATTCCATAATGTATTCCTGTATTTAATGTATAGGTGTATATATATCTAATGTATACTTATTTACATCATATAGTTTTTATTTGTAAATTCAAGAATAACACTAACAATAGCAATAAGAGATGCTGGTGAGGATAAGGAGAAAAGGAAACACTTGTACGCTCTTGGTGGGAATGTAGTGCAGCCACTGTGGAGAATAGTTTGGAGATTCCACAAAAAACTAAAAACAGAATTACCATATGACACAGCAATCCCACTGCTGGGTGTATACCCAAGAGAAAGACAATTAGTATGTCAAGGAGATATCTATCCTTCCATTTTATTTCAGCACTATATACAATAGCCAAAATATAGAATCAACCTGTGTCATGAACAGATAAATAGATAAAGAAAATGTGGTACATACACACAATGGAATGTTATTCAGCCATAAAAATCATAAAATCCTGTCATATGCAGCAACATGGATAGACTTGGAGGTGATTATGTTAAATGAACTAAGCCATGCACAGAAAAACAACTGTCACATGTTCTCATTCATATGTGGGAGCTAAAATAATGGATCACATAAAAATAGAGTAGATTGGTGGTTACCAGAGGCCAGGGAGGGAAAGGAGGAGGAGGGGATGATAGGAAAAATATTTTAAATTAAAACTTTTGCATAAAAAAGAAAGAATTGCTCTGATAACATATGCTTTCTGTATTTCATATGTTTGAATGTAATTGTATTTATAAAATGAAGGAAATATATTAGATTTTTAATGTCCTTACCAAATACCATTTGTCAACTTCCAAATGTTTTTGAAATATTATTAGTTAAGATTAAAACATTTGAAACTAGAAAGGAAAGCAGAAGTCAAATGCAAGAAGAGGTAGAACAGTTATCTTGAATTCTGCAGATGGCAACTGGAAAAAGGCCTTGGGTCACTGAATTTTTATCATTATTTTTCATACGCAGTAGTAAAGTATTTCTGAGGGTATTGCAGGATAAAAAGAGGCCCCCATGGCCTTCCCTTGGTGATAGTCCTGTCGTGGTCACGGAATCAGCCAAATGAATACACGGGGAGTTCTCAGATGCCTGGAGAAGGTTGCTGGATGAGAGACAAGTGGATACTGTGTATGACTTTGTCCATACTTGAATGTTGCTCTCAACAAGTTCAGAAAGCACACATTAGTTTTGATTAGGATAAGTGTAAAAGAGGCAGGTGAAAATTCAAAGTGATAGAAACTGCATCAGCAGAGATCCGGATGTTGGAATGACTCTGTCACTGTCCTGGGATGATGAGGAGCCTGAAGAAGGAGTGCCAGTTTAGAAGCAGCAAGAAGTGAGATTGAAGATGGCAGAAAAGAGCACTGGGTGGGGCTGATCTCCAGGTCGGGGGAGGACTTTGGATTTGTTGCTGTAGGTTTTGGGATATTTTTAATGACTTACCTAAGAGAGCAAAAGGAGTGTTATTGTTTTGAAGTTGTTGTTGTTGTTGTTGTTGTTAATTTCTCTTGTTTGTTTTAGTCATTCAATAGCAGCAGTGGTGTTTTGGTAAATGTTTAACAACTGGCTCTCTAGGAAAAAAAAATACCTGATTTGCAGCATTTGCTAATTTCCATGATCTAATGCTCCCACTGTGGTGGACTCTAAGCTAGTAACATACTCTCATGGATCATGGAACTGGAAAGTGTCAGTCCCAGGCAGTTTTAGCAAACGCCTGAAGAACAGAATGCATGAGGGCAAGTAAGCGATGATTCCCTTGGCCCTGCATCCTACTCTCGCCTCTGTGAATACCCTCCACCGGGGCCTCGGACTTAGGACTCTTTTAACAGACCTGCTGCCTCATAAAAAATCAGTTACCCTTCTAGGAGAATAAGGTGCTGTGTATTCTAAATGGAAATGAGCAACTGTCACAGTGAGGATAGTAGATTTAAATACTCAATCAGTGTTTTACTTTGAAAACAAACAAAGCCAGCCACCAATGTAAAATACATACATACCTGCATATCTGTTTATCTCCTGAAAATCCAACAATAATTCATACCTTAGGGTAATTAGATATCTGCATGTAATGACTGTTTTGTGGTTTAAAATAAGCTATCTAATTTCACAGAAACAAGCTATTTGTTTTCTCTAATGCATCATTAACTGTGGAATCCCTTGATTTAAATATCGGAAGTGATTCTTAATAAATGTTACATTTCTTTCCAGAGTTTATAATCTAAACCTTTCTTTATTTACACCAAATATATTAGTCCTGCCATACATGACTTGCTAGTCAGATATTAAAGAAACATAATCTCTCCCTCTCATATCAAAATTATATCTATCTATCTATCTATCTATCTATCTATCTATGAGACGTGGGAAACAGTTGAAATCAAAATCAGGGGTTCTATCCTTTTATTGAACTTTTGTTATTATATATACATTCACTTTATTTGTCTACTTTTAAAGTTATTGAAGCCAAGTGACTAAAGACACCTGCGTCAGAGTCATATTTAAGACAAACCAAAGTAGACTATCTCTCAGTGTGTGAACTTCAGAAACCAGTAGGGAACCATCTTAATAGTTCTTATTTGTTTAAACCATGGTCATTTGATACTTTATTCATGTTGTTGTAATTCAGTTGAAGCTGACCTTTCTACCAATTCTGATTTGCCCCCCAAAAGAGTTCCATGATTGAGATATTCTTTGTGAACTTCTGAAGAGGACCGTGATGATCCTCTCACCTGGATGCTTCCCAGCAATACCTGAAACTCCAACATTTTTCTTCTTTCCTGGTCTCATCTAAAGTGTACTGCCTCCTTATTTTGGGTATTCATGGTAGAAATGAAATTTTGGAGTTGGAAAGGTTCTAAGAAGTCATTTTGTAATGTGAGAAATTAAAGCTTAGAAAAATAAAGAAATCTTCTCATGAGTACCCACCTGTCTCGCTTCTCTGGTCTTTCACAGGAGAATGGCAATTGAATTTGATTAATAAGCTTTTCAGACCAAATTCAGCATGGCCATCAGTGCCTCAATTGGTCATTATCTATCCCAGTCAAAGTAATTGGTGTAGTATCTTTCATATTTGTTCCACACAGGAAAATCTAAGCAGTATGACTGTTGAAATTTTGAAAACAATATGAAGTATTAAAGATACACTTTGTATCTACCAACCAGTTTTCACCAAGCTTAAGAACTTGAGCATTACCAATACAGTTAATTATGTCCCTCTCCTCTGCGCTGAAATAGGTGTTTGTCATTTTTGCATAGTTTTTATGCATGAATCCCTAAGCAATCTATATTTTTCATATTTTGACTTTCTTGCTCACCATCATGATGTACACCCATATCCTTAGATGTAGATCTAGATCACACATGCACTTGTACTTACTTATTGCTGTGTAGTATCTGATTTGATGGATATGCCATAATTTAATGCCTAGTCTCCTCTTTATGGACAATCCCTTTCAAGGGATATAATCACTGTCTGAACAAATAAGATCAGTATGACTCTAACAAGATTGGAAAAAACTTTTTGCCTGTTCAAGAGAACAAGATGTTTGAGGTAGGCTAGTATGTGCCTCCTGTATAAAACATGTCATTGTCATGCACCTGAAAAACAGTGCAGCTTAGGTTATTTTATGGGAAAATGTACACATTGATCTCATTAATTTATTAAAATCGGACTTCATCTACACAAAACCTGGTTATCCTGATACCATGCAGAATTTGCTTGAAATAAAGTTTAATTTATTGTTAAATGCCCTGTAATATATACTTACAATTAGGCTAGAGAGCCTTACATACATGTTTACTCTATGCTATGCACTGTCCCTAGGTAACCTAATTTACTCTGTTGACTTTAGCCAACACATGTGAGAAGAAAACTCTCAAACCTACTCCATCAGCCATGACTTTGCTCCCAGGCACAAACTCCATGTGGCTTTCAGTTTAAACTCTCACCCCTGCACCTGAAAGTCCTGACCACACGTGACGCTCACCGTGAAAACGTCACCTGCACCACCAGCAGTCACATCACTGTTTCTCCTGTAGCCTTCATTTCCTTGGTGATCATGTTTCTCCTTTGCTTCAGGTCCTATAGTTCTGGTTATGTAATTTTTTTTTTTTTTTTTTTTTTTTTTTTTTTTTTTTTTTTTTTTTTTTTTTTTTTTTTTTTGCAAAATATCCAAGCTTTGTATGGCCAGGCCTTCACAACCAATACTACGTGCTTAGAGACAGTGCCTGGCACATAGTAAATGCTTAACATTTTTTTTGAATTAGTGAATTAAAAATTCTGTCAAATTGAGCCATTTAATGTTCATTAGATATACTTCATACTTTTTGTTCTTGAAATATTTTCTCCAACATATTTATTTAATAACCATGACATATGTTTTAATCACTTATAACTTCCAATTTTGACAATGAAATCTGCATGTGCAAATAACTGAAACTTTATTTGTAAACTCTCTGTGATCACCATGCCATTACCAGGCAACAGTAATGTTCTCTCCTCTTAGTGTTTGTGTATTATCTTCCCCGAACTGAATTACAGAGCTCTTTGTGGTAGCTGTCTCATCTAATTTTTCAACAGTGCTCTGCACAAACTATCATGTTAAGAAGAAAAGGCCAAATATTTGAAGAGGCAACAATATGTCCTGGAGCTAGCATGCATCCAGTCAGCCTTCGCTGATGGTTTACACTGCTCCACCTACCATGCTGGTCCCCAGGGAAATAGAGATCAAACAGACATGGGCTTCTGTCAGGCAGTTTGGTAAATCAGTGAATGACACAGTGTTAAACATTCTACTGAGGGAGCATGTGGGAGGGATGGCGGTCCATTCTATTATGGAATGAGTGTAAAGTGGGCAAGGTAGGAAGGGCTTCACAGAGGATAATGGTAGGTGAGTTTTAAGAGATGAGGAGAACTTGAAGCATACTGAGAGAAGGGCATTGTTGGCCACGGGAGAAGACTGCACACTCACTCAGAGGGAAAACACTGACATGTTCTGGATTTATGTATTCAATATGACTGGAATTTGAGGTCGAGGGAAATGATGGCAAAAGATAAGGCAAACTAGACCTGGGACGTGGAGGGCCCCATGTCACGCTCAGGACTGTGGATGTTTCCTGTGGGCCGTGGGGTTGAAATGATCAGCTTTATTCTGCTAAAAAGTAAACTCTGATATTAATGTGAAGGCCTGATTGGCACAGGGGACAAGCTGAGATGAAATCATCAGGATGCTGCTGCAGTCACCCAGAAGCCAGACTGGGTTGTGGGGATAAAGGGGAATGCTGGGAAGGGCAATGTTAGGGAGTCAGAATCTCCTCCAGTCTTTCAGTGAGAGAATGGAAGCTTCCAGATTCTGGCTTGGTCACCAGGTTGATGATATAACTGTTTTCCAAAATTAGGACTATAATAGAGCTGATTTGGAGTAAGAATAACATTGAGTGGAAAATCTATGGGATACTGAAGTATAGATATCCAGTAGGAAAATGGATATATGCTGACATTTCTCAGTGGACAAATTGGACTGTGTTTGTACATTATTTGTCCTTGAAACCATTTCTTAAGAATTTCAGCTAACACTATTACATTCTACAGAGCTAGTATTCATGAAACAGCTTTTGGGAATTGGCGTGCTGGAGAATGTTCATTGATTGGTGATTCTTATTGAAATGAATGAATAAGTCACCATGTGGGTGCTGATTAGGACCTTGGGGATGGATATATCATCCAGGGTGACCAAGTAGAGTGAGAAGGAAAACGAAAGAAGAACAGAATTTCATGGGCTCGTCAACATTTAAGAAGGATGTGAAGAAAAATCTGGTGGCTACTACCGAATTCAGAATTTCTTAGTGGGACTTCCCAGCAACATGAGTTTTCAGGGATGTTCATAGGAGGGTAGAGAATTAGAAGAGAGTGTAAGAAAGCCAAGGGAAAGGAGATTTGAGAGCAGAAGGAGTCGATCTTGCTTGTCAAACGCAGCATGGAGGTGGAATGTGATAAGAATTGGAATGGGTCACTTGAGCCTTACAGTTGGGAGAGCAGGGAAGGGAGAGCCCCTGAGAAGATAGCTCATCTTCTGAGCAATGGTGGGTGATGAGGCCTGTTGCATTAAGAAGAAGATGGGCAAGAGAAGAGCCCATGATGTAATGAGGGTTGCCTTCAAAGACAAAGTGAGAAGGTAAAAAACATGAGCTTGCTGTCAGTCTCTGTCCCTGTGTATTTGAAGCAGCCATTCAAAACTCATTGGTTTCCACAATTTGTAAGATGAGAAAATGGACTAGACTATTTCCAATTCTCATCCAGCTCCATAATTTTAATGACTGACTTAGTGAACGGACGAGTAGTTGGGCAATTAGATGACGGAATGAAATGAGATGTTACTGACTTCTGAATTATTAAAGGCCTATTAAAACTAAATGTATACAGAATGTATAACATATATATTACTAACATAATATACATGTTAGTATAGTTTCCTAATTATTCATTCATTTTAAAGAAAAATATAGATCAATGAATACTCTCTAGTCTAGCACTTCCCAAAAGCTGCTCCTTGCACACTAGCTCTGTAGAATGTAATAGTCTTAGAAGAAACTTGTAAGAAATAGTTTCCCAGCCTAATAAATGTAATTGTTTTACTACAGAATTTCTCAAGTCTTTTAGTATAATGGTACGTATTGTGAGTTTCTCATATTTACTGGACCAATGACTGTTTCTTTTTTCTCTTTCATTTTGTTTTGCTTTGTTTTAATGCACAGCATTTCTGAGGACTGGCATTTTGACTAATGTACTTTAGTAAGCACTGAAGAAGGAAACATTATAGATAAGATGGTCTCCAAATGACATACCAGTCAGACTATGACCTGTTTATTGTACATACTTTTCAAAAGTATCATTGTTTCTGCAATGGCAGTATTATGAACGCACAGCTTTGTTAACTCAGCAAGCAAAAGTAGTAGTTAATAGTTTAGCACCTCTATGGCTGAATGATTCCATTCTAAGTAGGGATCGCAGCCCAATTCTGGATTCAGTAGCTAAATTCTATCACAGCAGGTGGAGTGATTGCTTTAGCAAGCTATATTCATTTATTCCCTTAATATATGTATGCTATAAAATGTCTCTTTGGGGACCAAGAAGCACAAAGCTGAGACTGTTGCCTCAAAGTGACTGTTTGCAAATTGGAAGCTTAATGCAATCCACAGGTGGGAAAAGTATAAGGCTCCGGCTTTCCTGCTCTGTCTGTTGTGGTGCAAGAAGCAGCTGAGGCCACAGCTGGAGTTCTTGTTACTTTCACTTGAGAAGTCTTTTCCTCTCTACTCTATTGGGATGATGCTTTTCATAAAAGGACACAGTCAATTTGTTTTCCATGAAAGAGCTATAATAATCTATTGCCAAAAATCCACCTGAGTAGTACCAGTCTACTGTTGCTACTCCTGACTTCAGCCCCACACTGAAACAGTCACTGAAGCCTGGCCTTTGTTCTTACTGGTTTCTTTCCTTGATCTCCATTTTTTCTCATTCTAATGATATTAATTCTAGTTTACTCTGTTCAATCACGTTAGGTAGACTTTAAAAGTATACATTGAATCTCTGCAATTTTCCTATGATAAATTCAGTCATCAAATTTCATTACTGTAATATAAATGTACTTTGAATGTAGCTCCTTAATTGAGTTTTCTTATTCTTTCTCCAAATAAAAGGAATTTGCTATATTTTAAAACCTTTATTACAAGCATTTTTCTAATGGAGTAAGAGTTTATAGACCATTTGTAAAAATGAAGCTTTCACAGGGCAGTCCCTCTTTCAGATCATTTTTTAAGTTGATGTGTAATAATTGTACATATTTTGGAGTACATTTGATACATGCATATAATATATAGTGATCAAATCACAGTAAACATTTATGATTTGTGTTGGGAACATTTTAAATCTTCTCTTCTAGCTATTTTGAAACATACAATAAAGTATTATTAATAATATAGCCATCCTACTGTGCTATTAAAAACAAATTTTATTCTCATTAACCAGTTACTCTCACTCCACTTCCCTGCCATCCCTCTCAGCCTTTGGTAACCACTTCTCTATTCTCTGCCTCTATGAGATCCACTTTTTTTAGCTCAGACATATGAATGAGAACATTGTCTTTGTGTGTCTGCCTTATTTCACTTAAAATAATGACCTCTAGCTTTTTTCATATTTCTGCAAATTATAGGATTTTATTCCTTTACTAGGGCTGAATAATATGCTATTTTGTATATGTAGCACACTTTCTTGATCCATTTTTCTGCTGATGGACACTCAAGTTGATTCCATATCTTGGCTATTGTGAATAGTGCTACAATAAACATGGAAGTGCAGATATCTCTTAGATATACGAATTTCTTTTCTTTTGGGCATATACCTAGCGGTGGGATTGATGGATCATGTAGTACTATTTTTAAGTTTTCAAGGAACCTTCATACTGTTTTATATTGTGTCCACACTATTATACATTTCCAACAACAGTAGGTTCCCCTTTCTCCACATCCTTGTCAGCATTTTTTTTCTGGTCTTTTTGATAATAACCATTCTAACTAAGATGGGAGGATAGCCCGTTGTGGTTTGATTTGCATTACTTTGATGATGAGTGATGTTGAGCAATTTTTTTTACATAAGCTGTTGGCCACTTGTGTGTCTTCTTTTGAGAAATGTCTGTTGAGTCACTTGCCTGTTTTTAATGGGTTTTTTTATTTTTACTATTAGATTAAGCCCCTTATATATTCTGATTATTAATTTCTTTCATCTGGATATTTTGCAACTATTTTCTCCTATTGTCTAGGTTGTCTCTCCATTCTGTTGATTATTTCCTTTGCTAGACAGAAACTGTTTAGCTTGATATAATCCCATTTGTCTGCTTTTGCTTTCATTGCCTGTGCTTTTGAGGTCTTACCCAAAAAAATCTTTGTCCAGGCTAATGTCCTGAAGTGTTTCCACAGGGTTTTTTCCTAGTAGTTTTGTAGTTTTCTTCTAGGAGTTTTCATGTTTTCCTCTACTAGTTTCATAGCTTCAGGCTAGACCATTTTTAAAGCAAATCTGATTGGATTGAGAATTGATCCCTGGGAGATCCTAGATTAGATGACTCTTTAAGTTTTAATTTTTATATATATTATAGTAACAAATAAATGGAAACATTCTATGTATAACAGTAGTTGACTAGTTAAATAAATACTGTCTGTCCATTAGCATGATGATATATAAAAATAAATCATCAATGAGTTGTAAAAATGTTAGTGACATGTTAAATGAACAAATTAGCTTGAAAACAGTAGGTAAATAATGAACTTAGTTTTGTTAACTATAAATTTGCACAACCATGTATAGAAGGAAGATTGGAAAGGAAAGCCATGTGGATGCATACATGAGAAAACAGTTGAAAGCATAAAAGTGAACATGAGGAGAATGGAGTATAATTTTATCCTCTCCCTATGTGGCTTTGGGAAGTTAGATTGTCTTTTGCAGCCTTAGTCTTTTCATATGTAAAAGAATAATAATGCCTAACTCAATACAATGATTGGTTGGATTAATTAATAATGTGTCTAAAGTTCTTAGCATGAAGTAAGTGTTCAGGAAATGGCAGGTATTATTGATAACTTTTATTTACCAAAATGTTAACAGTAGCTATTCCTAGATGCTGAGGTTCTTGCTATTTAATATTTTTAAGTGATTTTACCAAAATATATAACATATAATGTAAATAAATACAGTGTGTAATCACTTAAAGTATATATGAATATATATACACATATATGTATGTATTTACATGGTATATTGCTCTATATTTTGCTTCCTTTCCCTAAACAAGTTTCATTTCTAATAAACATTTTTTCAAAGACTTAACCCTTTTTTGAAGTTTTATGCCTAATTTTTCCGAAGATCGTCTTATCTTCCCTGGAAGTTTTTATGCTGGACAGACTCGACTCCTCTACCTGTATCTTCCTTATTTTAAACTCATTTTGTAAACCTAAGTCTGCATAACTTTCTCTTCATATCAACTAGCCATTTCACTAGCTTTTTCTTGCTACAGTTTATTTTTTGTTATATGAGTGAGCAGAGAACATGCCAAGAATCGCTCTTCATGTGGCTTTTAATAATAGCAATAGGTACTGTGGTTACAGTACTACACATCGCTACAACACTGCAAGCCCAGTCGCTCAGCGTTGCAGAGGCACACAGGGCAGGCGTCTAGCACCGGATGAGGGACGTGGCTGGCCCATGTCGTGTGCTGAATGGTGTGAGAAGTCTGCCAATGGCTATTAAGCTCTGATGTCTTGCAGCAGAGTGAGCTTAGCCAGAACACATTTCAGCTGCGGTGATGTGTGCTGGCCAGCTATGCTGGCAACTCTATATACTGCCTCTCATTCCCATATTCATTACTCCTGGATGCCTCCCAAAATCACAGATGGTGTTTGTATTACCTTCCCAGACAGATCGCTCCTCCTCTTCCAGTTGAAGCTTTTTCTCCTCTCCACTTCACCTTCTGGCCTTTGCTGCCTGCTTTATTATTAAATATATTTGTTTCAGGATCTCAGTTATAACAAAAATGCCCTATATATGTGAAAATTATCTAAATGTCAATTGATGCTGCTCTTCTCAAAATGCAGACCTGAGTAAAAATATGTGTTTCATTCTTTACAAAGAACTTTCACAAGCATTATTTCATACGTATGTATTTATATTTTCTTCTAAAACCATGGCCTAGTATCTCGTGTCACTTGAATAAAATAAGGAAGGCAAATAGTATTACTCCTTCAGCACAGCAGAACAGGTGACTGTGATCAGCCCGCAGTAGGATGCAGCTACTAAGTTTCAGACTTAGACTTGAATTCAAATCCTCTAAGTTCAGTGTTGCTTCTCTATTAAAAAGTGTACTGGATCCACCTTTCTTGGAATAATACAGAAGACAAAATCAACCAAGTATACAAAATAATGAAGAGGTCCTGGATTTCAGGATTGCCTTAACATTTTCTCTACTTTCCTTCTAGCTTTGACTTATATCAAAAGTAAAATGTCTTTTTTCTTTTTTTTTTGAGATGGAGTTTCATTCTTATTGCCCAGACTGGAGTGCAATGGCACGATCTCAGCTTACTGCAACTTCCGCCTCCTGGGTTCAAGTGACTCTCCTGCCTCAGCCTCCAAAGTAGCTGATTACAGGCATGCACCACCAAGGCTGGCTAATTTTTGTATTTTTAATAGAGACGGAGTTTCTCCATGTTGGTCAGGCGGGTCTCGAACTCCTGACCTCAGGTGATCCGCCTGCCTCAGCCTCCCAAAGTGCTGAAATTAAAGGGGTGAGCCACTGCACCTGGTTTTTAAAAGTAAAATACCTTCTAGCTGCTAGTATGTATCTAGTTTTTAACTGCTTCAGCGATATTGCAAACAACTGAATTTCTACTGGACATGTGGTTTATTTAATAACATAATCTATTAGCATGTTTTAAGAGTGAGAATTGGTTCAAGAGTTCTTTATAATATTTCTGAAACTCCGGGGAACACTGGAATCTTCCTGAATGTGTAGGTTTTATAAGACACTGAGGTCAATAAAAAGCTTTCTGGTACCTTCTAGGGAGAAATTGAGCATCTTTAATTTTAAATCATTAAGAAGACTGAAACATCCTATAAGGCAGTTTAACCACAGAAATACAAGAACTAAATTTTCTTCCTTTCCTTTTTTTTTTTCCTTTATAGCTTAAAGGGAGCTGATGCTGGCAATGGGATCAGAGTGTTTGTACCTGACATCGGGATGTTCATTGCTAGTCTGACCATCTGGCTTCTCTGTAGAAACATTGTTCAGAAACCCGTGACAGACGAAGCAGCACAGTGTAACCTGGAGTTTGAAAATGAAGAATTGGTAAATCCAACTCCATATCTCTTCCTTCTTTGATTTCTGAGGACCTTGACCCTTAATAAGTCGCAGAACTATGATAATAACAACTGAGCATGCAGAGCACGTTATGATTCACAGTGCTTGACTTAACGTTAATAGTCACTTTGCATGACACTCTCATGCAGTGCCAGTGGGCAGACACTCTGGTGCACACCTTAGCAATAAGGAGACAGGCTCAGGGGTGTTCATAGGTTAAGGGCCAGGCTTTGACCCACCACTCCAAACTGTCACCTGGTATTATCTCAGAGACTGACTCTGTAAGGTTATGCATAGTGTCATGGTCCAACTGGTCTGGATACTTTAGTTATTGCAGAATATTTAAAGAAGTAACATCTGGTTGTTTTAGGGGAAAAAACAAATTCCTCCTTGCAGGGCAGCTTTCCAGTCTGTGCATCCTGTCCTGCTCAGTAGAGTGGTGTTAACTTGGCATGCTTTGATAAAGTTGTTTTGAAGCACTCCAAGGGGGAAAAACAGACATATTTGGAAAAGTGTGAGAATTTTAAAAAGGTAAAAATAATGAATGAAATGTATGTTTGCTAGCTGGTGGAAAGGTTTCAGGAGTAACCGCTGAATTGGAAGCTTGTCATATTTTCATCCTTGAGTATGGGAGATGTCAGACAGTTCTCACACTGCCCCCTGACCTGCCTCAGGACACTGTTATGTTCTAATAACTGTACTTTGTTAGGTGAGATTAGGTGACATCAATTTAAAAAGTAATTGATTTATTAGTGGAAAGGTAACATTTACAAAGGAAAAAGTGACTAAAAATATTTGATTTGGACATTTGATGCAAAAGACTTGCAAGTACTAAAGGTTTTAAGTCATAAGCTTTGGCAAGATATTAAGCTTGTAAAACTGAAGTTAATTGAAGTTACTTATATTGAGAATGTTAACCACTAAGGTATTGAAAGAGGAAAATTCTCACAGAAAATGATTTATGTGGTTCACAAAAAAGCAGACAATTGCCTTGTATGATTATTTAAAAAACAATAACGACAGGGTTTAATTCAATAAATCTTTGCAAACTAGAAATGATATTGTCTAGCAGAGCATGGTGGCTCACCCCTCTGATCCAAGCACCTTGGGAGGCCAAGGTGGACAGATCACCTGAGGTCAGGAGTTTGAGACTAGCCTGGCCAACATGGTGAAACCCTGCCTCTACTAAAAATACAAAAATTAGCTGAGCGTGATGGCATGTGCCTGTAATTCTAGCCACTTAGGAGCCTGAGGCAGGAGAATTGCTTGGACTGAGGACGTGGAGGTTGCAGTGAGCCAAGATTGCACCACTGCACCCCAGCCTGAGTGATAGAGTGAGACTCCATCTCCAAAAATAGAAATGATATTGTTTAAAATTCTTATGGGAAAAAGGTAGGTAATCACCTTGCATATCAATGTTCTGCTACTTTTAAGGCAAATGTTAAAATGATGCTTGGTGTAAAAGTAATTACAGTAAGATCAAAGTCGCCACTGCCTACATCTTACATTCAAGACTTCACACCAGAAGGCATGCATTAGTATTCTCAAAATGGAGGAGTGTTTTCTCTTCTTGTTGACATTACAATTTTAAGATGGAGGATTTAAATTTTGACAGTTTTTTACATTTATAGTTTGAAAATGACTTTACTTAAATAATCCTTACCAAAATTTGCCTAAGTTTGGTGAAAGTAAACCAGTAACTCCGGTTCTTCAGGCTGGGGATTTTTTATTTTTATTATTTATAAAGGCCAGATTTTGTTGTTGTTGCTGTTGTTTACTTTAAGTCCTGGGATACATGTGCAGAAAGTGCAGGTTTGTTACGTAGTTACACATGTGCCATGGTGGTTTGCTGCACCCGTCAATCCTCTATCCAGATTTCAAGCTTTTGTTTCTGACCCAGGCTTTATAAACTATAAATTATCTATCCTCGTAGATAATAACTATACAAGTAGGAGAAAGGATAATTATTGAAAATTGAGTGGACTTAACAAGTCAGACATGGAGGCTGCCTAGTGTGTGATGCTGAGACAATTGTTTATTCTCTTTCTTCTTCTGCAAAAGAGAGTTACTAATATTATATCACATAGTTATTGTGAATGCTAAATAAAATATCTAGTAAAAAGCACCTGCCACAGTGCCTGCTCATTTTGCTTGCTTAAATAAATTTCTATTTGCTCTGCTCATTTTGTCCTTCTCCAATCTGAGAAGTAGTAGAGCAATGCCAAATTCCAGTGTTCCTCTTAGAATCATAGAAACTTAAATAGGAAGAAATTTCCTCTTAGAATTATGGAAACTTAAATGGGAAGATATTTTGAGGCCAACTCACTCAGTAAAAGAATCTCTTCTGTGCCATTCATAACAGATAACCATGATGAGTTACAAAGCTTCTTATAAAAAGAACTTATAAGACCAAGGACAAATGCTCTTTGCCATAGGAATAAGAAAGCCTACATTGATCAACAGAAAGCCATGACTGTGAGGCCATGATTAGGTGCTATATAGCTGATGAAGAACATAACACAATGCAGTCACATGGGTTAATTCTAAAATCATATTTCCTTTCTGATTTTGATTTTCAGAGATAGATTTATGACTTCACTTCCATTTGAAATTTGCTTGAATATGTAAGCCTTATGTATTATTAATCACATTATTTAAAGATAAGAGGGACAGATACTCTAAACATTATTTATTAGGAACATTGAAAATACTAAATGTCCTAATTATGGCATGGTTTTCCTTCTCAGTTAAATTTGTTTGGGGCTACTTTAGATTCTGATTTTTACTCTCTTGGTACATTCCAGCCCATCAGGCAGCCCAGGAGGAGCAGGGGGGTGGGTGAATCTTCTGAGATTAATTCACAAGGAAAAATTGCTTCCATGTGACAATCTGGACTTGAATCTGAAAGGAATATAAGCACCTGGCCAAAATAAGCAGGGGATTTATTTTATTTTTGACACCACAACATACTTCCTGCTGCTTATAAATCTTGGCGTTTGCACTCTAGAATGTTTGGGTTTTGGGGATACTGGAAGAACAGTGTTTGCTGGCATTATTTCTTCTTTCATTTATCTCAATGGAGAAATGGCAAGATTAATCCACTGGTGCCTGGGATAATTTCTTTTCAAATGCAGTGTTGTTTTAAAGCAGCAACTAATCCCGGGGAAAGACTCTCAAGTCTTCTGTAATAGTCACTGATTTGATAAGGCTCAAGTTTGGTGTTTTAAAGGTGTTCATAAATCCAAGGATTCCCCATAAAATCCCCAGGGGAAGTGGAGATGGCAGTGCAGTGGGAGCCTGTGCCTTGCTCCTGTATGTTACCAAGAGCCAGCTTCAGAAAAGAAACACTTCTCCTCAAATGTCATCAAATGTTCTTTCTCGTCTGACACGTCTGTGGTCTTGTTCACTTTAATTCAGAAGCAGATCTACAAATCAATCATAACTGGGAGAAAGATTCCTGATCTGAAATCTTAAATAAAAAGAGTTTTATTATGAAGATTAAATTGAGTAGAAAATGGTCACTTACATAATAAAACAATGTATAATTTCACAAAACTGGTATTATCTTGTATAATCCTATGTTTACAACTCCTTCTAGCTATTACATGGGATTTGTGCCCTTATTTTTAAAACAGTATTTTAATGTATTATTAAACCAAATTTCTAATAAATTAAATAGTTATTCAAATATGAATTGCAGTCATGACAGCTTGTGTAAAGAGGCATCTTCTTAACAGTCTGACAAATCAAATATGAAGGATAAAAAGAATATTCCATTATAAGTTAACCCCATCTGCTAAAAATTCAGGGATGCAAAATTAAGTTCTGCTAATGTTATTTGGAAATTTATTCTGAACCTCAAAGATTGCACCTTGCTTTCTAATTCCTAGTGTCCATTAGCCTATCACAGCATCTGAACATTCTAGCACATGATATGACCAAATGGGCTGTGCTTCAAGTCTCAACTCTGAGGTTCAAGTTGCTGTTATTTTAAAGAGCAAGAGACAAAGAGTGAGAGAAACCTGTCATTTTATTGTCATCTTATAATTAGGCTTTCAACATCTGCTCAGTTTAAGACTGAGATCTAGTTCAAAGTCTCCTGCTTTAAATTTCCTGGATCCTATTTCTTCAAGCACAGACTTGATCATTTGAAACATGGAACCATTCAGAATGGTAAGATGCTGAATGGCTGCCCAGATTCCTTGCAAACCTTGCACTTCATGACTTAGGGTGAATGAAAAGCCTTCTTTGTGGTTGTCCTAAAGGCTGTCACTGCCAATCTTAGTGGTAAAGTGGGTGACTCCCTTTGTTGGCCCTTAAGGTCATTTTCAGAAACTGGGCAAAACTTCCTGTCATACATACCTCAAAATACCAGACACTTGGTCTGCCTTCTTGGGGTGAAACACATTCACAATTTGGGCAAAGCTTTTAATTCTACAGTTTTAGATGTCATTAGTTTAAATAGAAGAGAGAAATTGTTTATTGGAGGAAGTCATGGGCCTATTTATTGTCTTCTGGAAAGTTTTGGTATTTATCACAGACTAGTTTACTCTGAATCTGACTGACTTTATTCCCCCAGAGTCTTCCAGCCACATCCCTGGTCACCAGATGAGAGCATGGATGCCCACTTATCCTGTCCTCTGATACCAACACACTTGTAGAACAGGCCCTTGGGACAGTCAGTCAGATCCATCTTCATTGCATAGAAAGGCAGGGATATTATTATTGACAATATGTTCATTGAGTGGACATTGCCTAGCATGGATTTGAATATACAACTCATTAGAAAAATGATTTAAAGAATTAGCAAAGAGGAAATCAGCTAAAGTATCTTTAAACTATTAAAACGAAATCATTACAGATTAATCTTCATTTTTATTTCACCCATTTTTTAATTCATTTAGCAACCTTTAACAGTTTGTACCTCTTCTCTGCCTTTTTCAAAGAATCAAAGCTTCAAAAAAGCCTTTCAGCTTTAACAATCTTTTTAGATTAATATTTTTACAATTTCTTGGAATATGTTGTTCTATCTTTGTAGCATTTGGTAGGTGATTTCATGAATTTGAATTGCAAATAACCACAAATACCCACAGGCAAAACTTGTGTGAGGCAATTGCAGAGCTCCTGTGTTCCTTTCTTGGGGATAGAGTAGGCAGTCAGGGCTGAGATGAGAGGAAACAGAGTCCCACCTCTCATGCCATCTGTCCTAACTCCAGAGAACCTGCGTCACTCAAGGAATCCCAGTCACTTATTTGTCCTTCTTTCCACCTTTAATTTGTAAATATCCCTGAAATAGAATTTTCACCCACTTAATGTAAATTAGTTCCCCATATTGCTTTGAAAATATTGATCATATGTCTGGGAGCAGGAGACACAGCTCCTGCCGCTACCTCTACTCATTCTTCCCACTGACTTCCCCATCAAGTTAAATAGAAGCTCCATCTACCCAGCTGGATGAGTTAGAAACACTGATGTGATTTCTTGGGGCCTTTATCAGTCACCACCAACAAAAGCTTTGACTTCTGCCTTCAAATTCTGTCTGAAGTCAATCCACTTTTCTCTTCTCAGTGCCACAATACAATGACTATTGTGGCACTGAGAAGAGAAAAGTGGACTGATTTCAGACAGTGTGGCAGCCATTGCCTCTCAGCTAGGCCTGGAAATATGTTCTAAACAGATCTCCCCATTTCCAGCTTCTCTTCTTACCCTATCCAATTGATACTGCACACACATCTGGATCATTCTTATAAAATTAAAATTAAATTATGCCACTTCCCTAGATAAAAACACTTCTTTGGCTTCACCTTAACTTAGAATAAAATTCAGCCTCTCTATCTTGATGCTCATGGCTCTGCACAGTTTGGCCACATCCTACCTTCATGTCTTCACCCTGTGCTTTTTCCCTACTCCCTCACTGTGCTTAGCCACTCTGCCCTTCTGCTGTGCCTACATGGGGTAAGCTCTCTTCCTGCTGGGTCTCTTCCAAGCAATTCATTCTCATGCAGATGTCTTCTCCCCACTCTTGTTCTTCTGGACTCTGTTGTATAGTTTGATCTTGCACAGATACTCTTCTCCCCACTCTTGCCTTTCTGGTATTCTGCTGTGCAATTCACTCTTGTGCAGGTGCTCTTCTCCCCACTCTTGTCTTTCTGGGGTTCTGCTGTGCAGTTCACTCTTGCACAGGTGCTCTTCTCCTCACTCTTATCCTTCTAGGACTCTACTGTGCATCACTCTTGCACAGATGTTCTTCTCCCCACTCTTGTCCTTTTGGGGCTCTGCTGTGTAGTTCACTCTTGCATAGATGTTCTCCTCACTCTTGTCCCTCTGGGTTTCTGCTATTCAGTTCATTCTTGTACAGATGCTCTTCTCCCTCTTGTCTTTGTGGAGTTCTGCTGTGTAGGTTGCTTTTGCATGGATGCTCTTATTCCCACTCTTGCCCTTCTGGGGATTTGTCAGGGCACACATATATAAGTGAACCTCTCTTGATTGACTATTTCTTGCTAGGGCTTCAGAGGATTTTTTTTAATCTATGGGCATGTTTATTTATTCAATATGTCTTTACTGAGGGCCTACTATGCTCCAGGATAAACAAAAACTAATATTTAACAAGAATTATTATTATTATTAATTTATAGTGAGTTGATTTTTTTAAATTATACTTTAAGTTCTGGGGTACATATGCAGGTCATGCAGGATTGTTATATAAGTATACACACGCCATAGTGGTTTGCTGCATCCATTTCCCCATCACTTATATTAGATATTTCTCCTAATGCTATCCCCCAGCAGGGTGTTAGGGGATTGGAGAGGGATAACATCACTCCCCAGTGTGTGATGTTCCCCTCCCTGTGTCCATGTGTTCTCATTGTTCAACACCCACTTATGAGTAAGAACATGTGCTGTTTGGTTTTCTGTTCTTAACAAGAATTATTTTTTTGTTTTCTTGCTTTGTTTGCAAAGATTTTTATCCCTTTTTTAAAACAAAGTCACATTTACCTCGGGAATAACTAAACTAGGTCATTCCAAATCCCTGTCAGATATAATCCCTTTTTTCTCTCAATGTCCATAGGACCTTATATTCTCAATTTATAAGTTGTTATATCTTCCCTGGGTAATTACTGGGGTCCCCAGAAAACCACTGGGGTCCCATGTGGATTTTCATTTGTTATCCCACCCTGGACCTAGCACTGTGCTTGGAGCAGAGCCTAGCCTTGGTTTAAAAAGGGCTGAGTGGAGGGAGGAATAGATGGACGAGAAAGGAAGGAATGCTGTTGATTCTGAAACAGTACCATCTCTGCTCAATATTTTGACACCTTCATATCAAAGATATGAGTTTCATTTGCATCTTAGTCTATCACAAATAGTTACAGGGGTTATGAATCTTTCTGGAAACTTTTGAGCACCAACCTAAAATGCTGCTTTTGTCATCAATGTATAAATTTTTTATTTCTAGAGTAAGTACCAGGCTGAATCATTTAGAACAGCTACACTTAGCTGGTTCCTACAAGAGAAAATAGGTGATGCAGGGTGAGCCGTAAACTCTGGAACTAATGGTGAACTGAGTAGATGATATAGGGGTGTGCATGTATGTGTGTCACTGCTGATTTGTTTTGATAGTGTTCTATTAAGTGATTTTTGCAAAAGTATCTTAAAGAAGAAAGCCTTTAAAATAAACAGTCAATTGTATTTGGCTAGTCTCCATTGTTGTTCATTTCCCTTTCAAATAATGTTCAGATGATTCTTAAAGACTACTGCCATTCTAAGTAGGTGAATTTACCTGGGAAGTTTTTAAAAGTTTAAGTGCAGGGTCAGAATAGTTCCTAGACCTATGAAGTCAGAATCCCAGGGATAGGGGAGTATGTGTGGTAGGAATTGGACTACTTTTTTTCAAAGCTCTACAGATCCTTTAGGCATTAGTCTAATTGGCCACTGTTTGCTGATTCAGTTTGTCCTTCCCTGTCCTTTAATTGTTTTGTTGGTGTTGGCTGAAAGCAACACCTATAAACTCAGTTTTCCAAATGAAATAGGGGCTGCTTAAGCTGATTTTATGAGTTTGAAAAAATAATCTTCCCAAAACAAATCTAGCAACAGAATAAAATATTTGCTTTATCCATTAAATGCTATAATGTTAGGCTTGCATAAGGTATACAATAGCATTCAAACACATTTATCTTTATTTCTCTTACTTCTTCCTTTCACAAGGGAGTCCTGGGAATAAAATTTGTCTTCTGCAGTGAGTCACAACACTTGTTTTTTCCTTCCTCTGGCTCTTCTGTTGAGATGGACCCATTATGTTAAGATAAATTGTTAACTTTTAATAATAAACAATGAATAAACAACTGGTGACACTTTAGAAAAATGCTCCTTTTGTCTCCCAGATCTTTTGGCTCATTATACATGACTTTGATACACTCCCATAGACATGTTTTTAAAAGCTTGGTTTTAACCATGAAGAAGAGAAAAAAATGGATTCAGCTGCATTAAAAGCTCTGCTCTGAGGTCCAAAACTTGACTAAAACCTAAAGGAAGTTCCAGAGATAGATTATTTCAATCTTTTTTCTCAATAAGGGAGCCGGCTAGGATATGATTCAAACAAAATATTTTCAAATTGTGCCTATTCAGCTGAATCCCTATGGAGAATTCATTGATCAGTGGTTTTCAATGTCAGCCAAGGCATGGATTCTAGAGGGGCTGCTTCAGATCACCCCAGAGTGTACTTTAATCATACAGATTCCTGGAATTCATTTTATTAATTTCTGATTTAGTAAGTTTGAGTCTGAGCCTGGTCATCTGCCCTCTTAAAGGTTATTCTTAGTATTTATTTCAACCCAGTTGGATTTTCATGGTGCTTGGGAGTAATGAAACATGGATTTTTGAGTTCTATCAAAAATGATTTATTATGTCTTTTTTGCCCAAAATTGAGTGGAAATCATGGTGGTTGTCATGCCTTAATGGAATCAGTGCTGCTTTAGCATGAGAGGGGGTTATCGGATGAGATGCAGAAGTGCAAATGTTTAGATCTCATCTCATTGTGGGATGAGACCTTTGTGTTTACGCCCTTATTTAGGGCCCTAACAGAGAACAGGCTGGCTTTGTATAAAGTTGATTTCATAACACCTAGAGCTTCCGTATGAGAAATGACAGAGGCTACACTAATACGTGTTATCAAATGTTGAAATCAGCAACTTTTATTTATGTATTTTATGTTTCTAGTATTCAACTATTTTTATTTTATTTTAATTGATAAATAACTATATACAGTATATATTTATGGGGTACAATGTGGTGTTTTGATACATCTATACATTGTGGAATGAGCAAATCGGGTTAATTAGGATATTCATCATCTCAAATATTTTATTTGTGTTGAGGACATTTAAAATCCTCTCTTTCAACTATTTTATTTTTTATTATTTTATTCTAGTTTTATATATTTTTTGAGATGGAGTCTCATTCTGTCACCTAGGCTGGAGTGCAGTGGTGTCATCTCTGCTCACTGCAACCTCTGCCTCCTAGATTCCAGAGATTCTTTTCCCTCAGCCTCCTGAGTAGCTGAGATCACAGGCGTGCACCACCATGCCCAGCTAATTTTTGTATTTTTAGTAGAGACGTGGTTTCACCATGTTGGCCAGGCTGGTCTCAAACTCCTGACCTCAGGTGATCCTCCTGCCTCAGCTTCCCAAACTGCTGTGATTACAGGCATGAGCCACCAAGCCTAGCCAATTATTTTGAAATATACATTAATAACTACAGTTACCGTGCAGTACTATAGATCCCCCCAAATTATTCCTCATGTCTAAGTGAAATTTTGTACCCCCTTGATCAGCATTTCCCCTTTCCAGGTCACCAGCCTCCTTCCCAGCCTCTGGTAACTACCCCTTTACTCTCTACTGCTATCAGTGCAACGTCTTTAGATTCCACATATAAGTGAGATCATTCCTTGTTTGTCTTTCTGTGCCTGGATTATTTCAATTAGCATACTCTTCTTTAGATTCATGCAGGTTGTTGCAAATAACAGGATTTCCTGTTGAAATCAGGAATTTTTAAAAAGGCAAGATAAAGGACTTAAATGTCTTTAAATAAGTTTTAGATTTTGACATGGTCAATAATCTGTGTAATCATTTATTTGACTTTTTAAACTGTAAAGAGTTTATTTTGTCTTCAGGTTCTAAGATGGCTCAGGAACCAAGGGAGTTAAATCTTTATTTACAGCTTGCCCTCCTCCTTAGCGTCAAGGCCAGATTGAAGTTTTGCTCAAATGCAGGGACAGCTTACAGCTCCAGCAAGCAAGACTGCCTATTAGTAAACATGTGAGTCCATGCTCTTTCAGAGCGTCAGTGTTTATACTTCAGCAGAATCACTTGGGGGAAAAAAGCCTGCCTGTTAATAAGCCAGCCTGACGTGACTAATGGCAGTTCTGGCCCCGACCTACCAGGACAGTAGGGGCTCACAGAGTCTAACCCGTCTCGCTCTTGGCTCTCAGCTTGGCAAATTTAAAAAGTATTTCCAACTGACAGCCCCAGGAATTTCTGTATAAAAATGCTGAAAAACCTTAAGTACAGTGGTATGTTTATAAAAATCACAAAGTCCCAGTCTTGCCTAAGACAGGTCAGGGAAATGCATTTGTATAACCTCACAAAGGCATCTTGATCAGAGATTTCTATTTGATTTAATCTACACCAGTAGCAATTCTATAATTGAATAACAACACATTTATTATGAAAGTCACAGGTGTGTTTCTGACTGTGATCCAGGCAACCCTGGCTGTGTTCTTTCTTTTGCTTCTTTTTCAAGTGCAGTGACTAAAGGTTTTGGCCAAACTTCCTTCCTAGAGGGAGATTTTTAATATGTTGCTCACCTGTTGTAATGGAGAAAGAAGCAACAGATGCCTGATGAGCAGGTTGTTTGTGTGTTGATAATGATGTGAGTGTCTTTGGGATAGCTCTGGTGGGTGGATTTCTTTGTGGGGAGATGGAGTAAGCTGAATGGAAGAGCTGCCCTGGGATCCAGTCCTCAGGAGCTGGAGAAGGCATCCCAGGGATGCGGGGGTAGCGGGAGGCAGCCTGTCCCACAGCAAAGAGGCAAAGAGAGTCTGTGAATTATGGGTTCTGCTAGTCATTTCTTGCAAGGAATGCTGACAGGCAAGGAGATGACAGAAGCCTGGAAAGGCTGAGTGGTCTCAGGGGCATTAACACCTGGAGGGAGGCCATCTCTATATTCCCTCCAGGTAACTTCATTAGGTCACTGACCTTAAAACCGTCTTATGCTGGCACATTTCAAAGAGCCCTCTTCAGCTCCCGCCCCTCTCCAGTACTCCAGACCCCTGTACTGGCTGCCTACTGGACATCTCCAAAAAGAACGCCTGAATGGAGTCTCAGAAATGAATTTTCAAAACAGAAATGTGGACTCTCAGTCTCCAACCTGCTTCCCTCCTGGTTGTCCTCGTAATACAATAAAAACAAAAATAGAGGAGCCGCCTCTGATTCTCCTCTATCCCTCCTTCCCACTTTAAACTTTCTAGCTGGTCCTACTAATCTGACCTCCAAAATAGACTTCAAAGACAGGATCTTCACTTCAGCCCCACCACTCCCTCCCCTCTCCTCCAGCACAGACATAACCTCCCTGCTGCTGCCTCCCTCTGCTCCACCCCAGGCAGCAACTAGAGTTATGTGGCAAAGCAAATTATGTGTGCCTCTCATTAGACGGAGTGTTTGGAGATCAAAGTCTGATTCGACTAGGTTCAAGAGAAATTAGGTATGGGAGCATTTTTACCATAAATGGAGTGGTGAGTCTAGTGCACTCTTCTGGAGAGGTTCACCTTAAGAGACAAATGTGGGTTGAAAGGGTGTGCTTCTCTAAGGTGAGACAGCAAGGTGCCCTTGCCTGTTAACGGGGTGATCCAGGAGAAAGCAAGCACATTGTGATGCGGGAGAGAGAGCCAGGATGGCTGGGCTGTTCTCTCCCTGGTATCCTGAGCAGATGGGATGCAGTCACCGAGGCTGGAGCACATGCAGCTCATCCTGTTACAAGAGAAAGGCAGAGTGTGTGCATGGCAGGCTGGCTGCAGGTGGGTGGTCTGATGTACTGGCTGGAGTTGGCAGCTCCTCTCTGGGAGCAGTAGAAAGCAAGGTGATCCTCTGAGAATTAGGTGGGAATTGTTCTCTAGGGGAGTGGAAGTAGCCACGGGCCTGGGGACACTTTCTTTCTGCAAACACCACGAAGCCTTGGACCAGCTCTTTCCTCCACCTGGAATGCTCTTTTCCAGGACTTTCATAGGGCTAGTAACTTTGTGACATTCGGATCTTAACTTAAATGTCACCTACTCAGAGAGGCTTTCCTTGACCTCTGAATCGGAAACAGCCACACAGCTTATCACTATCACATGATACTATTCGACTTCTCTGAATAGCATTTATTACTGTGAAATATTTAGCTGGTTAATAAACACTTGTTTACATGTTTATTGCTATATCTCTTCCTGTAGATGCTAGGACACACTAGGACTTGTATGGATAGAAAAATCTTATTCATTGAGCATGAGATATTCCTTTTTCTTCAGGAAAAATAATACAAATACGGCACAATGAAATTCAGTAGAAGTCAACTTGAAGTGTCCCAGGATTAAATCCGTGTGTGTGTCGGGGGGGGGGGGTGTGTGTAGGTGGGTGGAGACCTGGCTGGGTGCCTCCTGTAGCCTTGGCTCATCAACAGTCAACTCCAGTCACCTACTGTGTGCACCCTCCTAGGCACACAGAAGGCCTCTGAGTCCTGAAGGCCACTCCATGCTTAACTTGAACTTGGCACTGGCTCTCCAGTGCCTGCCTTCCTCCTGTGAACTTGGTCGTAGTGAGGAGTCAGACACCATCAGTGAGTAAATATCTGAACTAAATATATCAAAAAAGAATCATTAAAAACGGGAAAATGGAGAGGCCAGACCCTTCTCTTTAAGTCTTAAATAGATGCCTGAACTGGGCTTAACAATAGTTTCTTAGCTCTGTGAGAGACTAAAGATATGAAGTCTGTCGGCCTAGGGAAAAATACACACACAGTTTCATGCCTCTCAAACAGACTCCTTTTGCCTTAAGGTGATGGCTTTATTTATTATTATTTTTTTAAGCCCTAATACTTCTATGGAAATATTCTAATCAGCCAAAATTTTCCCCATTTATTTTTTATTTTTTAAATGCAAAACAAGCAAAAATGCCTTAGCATACACAGTTTAAAATAATATGTGGATATCTACATATGTGCTGGTGCATGTGTTTACTCCCTAAATCCCTGCTGATAGCACTGAGGTGCTGAGCTGCCCAGGCTTGAACCAGTGTCTCTGAAAGGATAAGATAGGAAGCAGCTCTATATTTAGCCAAGAAACTCAAGACCGCTCATTCTTCCACAGTCAGGAAATGTGGAAATAGCGAACAAAGATAAACTTCAGAAAGAAACAGAATTTCCTAAGCACTGTTTGCCCCCACCCTTTCAGTCAAAGCTGTGGCTTCAGTCAAAGCCATGAGAGTTTTATCAAACCTCCTATCTCCTTGGTGGCCAACTCTGTAAATTTGAAGCCCCAAATCCAGATTGATCTAAACTAAACTTGTTAATAGATGTTTCAGACAGTTTCTTCTTTGCTTATTAAAAAAAATAAGCACAAATAGGGAACATGACATGTTATTAGAGACCCTATAATTGTGATGTTTCCTGTTTACGTTTACTTCTTCAAGAAAGATCAAAGTTACTTGGGCTTATATAGAGATTATCAGAGACCTGGGGGGAATGAACTGGTTGTCTGCCTTTTCTTCCCGATCTGTGAAATTCACTGTATTGACCCATGAATCAGAAGCTCTATAATCTGCTGGCTGGATAGGCAGAGTCCTGGACTCAAGTGTTCCCTGTTTGTCATTTATTTAGGCTGAAGGGGAAAAAATTGATTCAGAAGAGGCACTGATCTATGAAGAGGATTTAGATGGAGGAGATGGTGTTGAAGGCGAGTTGGAAGAAAGCACAAAGTTAAAAATGTTCCGCAGGCTTGCCTCTGTGGCCTCCAAGCTCAAGGAGTTCATTGGCAACATGATCACCACTGCTGGGAAAGTCGTTGTTACCATCTTACTGGGCTCCTCGGGTGAGTGTCTCCCACACTGGCTGCATGTCGTAAAAGGCACAAGCAGAGCTTTGGTGAATGTGAGAAATGGTTGAAGAGAAAATGAAGGAAACAATCTATACCGCAACATGAAAATAATAACTGTAGCTCTTGTAAAACTGGCCACATGTACAAACCACACAAAATAATTTTTCCTGTTCAGTTCTAGTTTTGATGTTTTTAGATGGTTTCTGTTAACCTCTGCAAAATAATCTTTTCTATATATGCTAAGCAAACCCATTTTCTAGGTTTAGGTTAGAGTAACAACAATCCTCTTCCTTAGAGCTTTGGAATGGTGACCTGCTACAGTTAACAATGTGTGTGTATGCATCACAAGCCATATTGTGGGCTCTGGAGGCCTGTCTGTTTACATGAGTCCACAGTCACCTTAATATAACTCTCCAGGATAGACTATTTTTCTTCCTAAGTTAGATTGTAATCTTCTAACACAGACGCTCACTTCCTTTAAATTTTGGCCTTGGGCCACTTATTCCATAATAATGTTATCTTGATCTTTTCCCTCCTTCCATTCCACTGCTCACCACTGCTCCAGAGCTACGAGGGGCATATTAGACTCAAGCAAGCTGCAAAAATGTAGCAACTTAGCTGTTTTTTAATAGGGGAAAAAATGGGGGGAAAGACAGTAGAATTTCTCAAGAAATAAACCACAACATTTTAATGAGGAGTCATTTGAAAATGCCCAATAAAACAGACTCCTTTTGTCTTAAGATGATGGCTTTATTTATGATTTCTTTAAAACACTTTTAAAGGAGTTATTGGCCAGGAGCAGTGGCTCATGCCTGTAATCCCAGCCCTTTGGAAGGCCAAGGAGGGAGGATCACATGAGCCCAGGAGTTCAAGACCAGCCAAAGCAACAAGGTGAAATCCCATCTGTACATAAAATAAAATAAAATAAAATAAAATAAAATAAAATAAAATAAAATAAAAATTAGCAGGACATGCTGAGAGTTTAACTGGCCATGATGTACTAGTTAACTAAAAAATAAAAGGAGTAAATTATTATAAAGAAAATAGTGTCAGGAAAGGTTGGAATAGACACACAGGTACATGAAATCTTGAAAATGTGGGAGAAGTAGAAAGATGGAAACAGGCAAGTAAATGTGCAAATGCTACTGGTAAGAAAAATAGATATTTACTTCGTTCAAACACCACAGGTGGAATTTTTTAATCATCTGGTATATCCTTGTATTTACAAAATTATCACTTCTTATGTGACTTTTTCACAATAAACATAGCATTAATTTTTATTACATAAATGAAATATGATTATTAAAAATTACTATTTCAAAATACCTAAAACACACGAAGGAAAGTCACATAATTTCCAGTAGTCACATTCACTGAATGATAAGTGAATTTCCAGTTCGAGCTGACTTTCTGTGATTATGTTTCTTTTCCTTAGGTATGATGTTGCCATCTTTGACGTCATCTGTGTATTTTTTTGTATTTTTGGGTCTGTGCACCTGGTGGTCCTGGTGCCGGACGTTTGACCCATTGCTATTCAGCTGTCTCTGTGTTCTGCTGGCTATTTTCACTGCTGGACATTTGATTGGACTTTATTTATACCAGTTCCAGTTCTTTCAAGAAGCAGTTCCACCCAATGACTACTATGCAAGGTAAGAGAAATTCTTATGGCATTTAAAAGAAAAGTTGTTTCCCCTATGTATTTGGGATCTTGGTCCGGCATTGTGAATTTACAGGGAGTATTCTTGATGGCAGGCAATTGCTGTGTTAAGTAAAGATTTTGTGGGGGTGGGTGAGGCAGTCTAGCACTTTCATTGTATTAGATGACACAGTCTGGAAGGAAGACAGTGGTCTCCTCAGTTGGAGATGTTGCTGGGATGTAGGAGGATAGGGAGCTGTCATGGGCAGATATAAAACAGACATAGAGTCTTAGCTGGGGACGAAGATCCAGGAAGAACATTTTGCAACAAAGACCAGTAAGGATGTGCCACAGCATCCAGCTAGAAAGGCATCTCATGGGCCCAATATCCTAGAATCAATTGAGCATCAGAAACAATAACTAACTATAAAAACTTAAAAGTCCCAGCCTGGGCAACATAGTGAAACCCCACCTCTACAAAAAAATTAGCTGGGCATGAGGGCACACACCTGTGGTCCCAGCTACTCAAGATGCTGAGGTGGAAGGATCACCTGAGCCTGGGAGGTCAAGGCTGCAGTGAGCCATGATCACACCACTGCACTCCAGCCTGGGTGACAGAGTGAGACCCTGTCTCAAAACAAATAAATAAAGAAATAAAAATGAAAATATGTAAGTCCCTTATGTGAGAGAGAAAGGGAGAGAGAAACATCGAATACTCAGTTTGGAGATGACTATTACACCAAATCCTTACTATGAAAATGAGAATTAAAGGTAAAGAATCCAGCATTTACTTTGACTGTTAAATAAGTCATTCTCAGTGAATGAGAGAAAACTCCTCCGTACAGGATGATGTTAAATAATGATAGGCAAAGAGATAATAGAATTAGAGAATTACTGTGCATCAGTCCTTAATGAAATGTTCTATTATGGCCACATCTGAAATAATTACTCAAAAGGTTGTGGTGGTTGCATAATGACAAAGTCTACCCCTGTTGATGCTTGCTAATTGCAAAGAAAAAAATAACATCTTTACAAAGGTGTGGTCAATACCTTGAGGAATTGATTGAAATAAACATTATCAAAAATGAGATAGCTCAACATTTCACACCTCTCAGTGTGATGCAATAGATGAGATATACAACATGATATTGTTAAGGCTTTTGACCTAAATTCCATTTACACAAAATATAAAGGCTAGGAAACAATTTAAATAGCTCCACAAGAAAAACAATAAAAAAAATTCAATGTGTGGATTCTGCAAGGCAAATGAATGGGTCTTTTAAAAAATTAGCATGAAAAAGAGGTCTGCATAAACAGTGGAGGCAGTAACTGTCTAGCTGAGAGAACATGAGATAAACATGTGTGAAGCCCAGCTGTCGATCAGATCTTGGTTCAACAACAAATTTTTTAAATATATTTTGGGGTTAAATCAGGGAAATTTCAATGTTCATTGTATATTAACTGAGAATATAGAATTATTGCTGATTTCTTAGGTGTATGATGGTTTTATGGGTAGACAAAAAAATACCATTATTTTAGGAGATACTCGGTGAATTAATTTAGAAATGACGTGCTGTATATTTGCAACTTACAAGTGGTTTAACAACAAACAGAATAGATTGATAGATACAGACATACACAGATATATACATAGGAATAATTAACAGATATACACATAGGAATAGTTAACAGAGAGAAGACAAAATTATTTAAACTAGGTGATCCATATGGGGTTATCCATTATCCTATTTGAACTTTTCTTTGTATAGGGAAAGGTTCATAATTGACAGTCCAGAAAAAGCAAGGGGACAGAAATGGTAGTGTTAACATTTCAATGGCAACATATCTGAGATATGTTCAATGGAACATATCTGAGTCATGCAGCACCAAAGTATGTTACTGGCAGCAAATCCACATGGGCCTGCTTCAACCTCAATTTTTGCTTCCTTAGAAAAAAGAATTCTACTGAGGTGCATAAGGCAGGGGAGACTGAGGCAAGTTTTCCAGTAGGAATGAATGAAAATTTATTTAAAAGCTTTAGAGCGGGAAGGAAAGGAAGTGAAATACACTTGAAGGAGGGCTAAGCAGGCGACTTGAGAAATCAAGGGCATGGTTTGACCTTTGACTGGGGTTTTATACATAGGCATGCTTCCGGGGTCTTGCGTCCCTTTTTCCCTGATTCTTTCCTGGGAGTGGGCTGTCTCCATGCACAGTGGCCTGCCAGCCCTTGAGAGGGGTTGCATGTACAGTGTTTCTACTGGAGTTGCGTGCAAGCTTACTTGAAGAATTCTTCCCTTAGCAGTCAAATGTTCCTACAAGGTCATATGCCAGTTAAACTGCCGTTTTACCTCTTCGTGCACGTGCTTGAGCCCACTCACCCAACTCCTGAGATCTTATCAAGAAGCTGTTGATCATATTTTGTTTTGTTTCATTTTTTCTATGTATTGGGAGACCGCCTTCTCCTGGCCCCAGCTGCAACCAATTATTATTTTAGAGAAACAGTGTAACAATCTCCTGACCATCACCTGATGGTCTCCTGACATTCCTGGTTGGTGGGTAGAGGGACCCTCTCCTGCCCTACTCATGCCTGACCACCTACCCACTGTAACAGTAGAAGAGGATGTGTGTTAGGTGAAGACAGTGCCAGATTTCTCTCTGCTGTGCCTCTGAGTGGTAACATAGTGCTTCTCATTTTCCTGTTGAGAAATGAGGAACCTGAAATTTAAAAGAACGTGAATAATATTACCATAACAGCAATACAAGTTTGCATCCGTCTTTCAAGAGATCATAATGTGGTTTTGATGTGATAGTAAATTATAAAGACAGAATGTGTGGGAGGGCCCAGTGGCCTTGCTTTGATTGATTGATGTGTAAATTGGCCGTGTTAAAACTAGTTGTGGCTGACTGTGTCTATACAGTGCTAACAGAGAGAGAGAGAGAGAGATTTAAGATTTAGTCAAATCCTAAGACCACTTAAATTCAATTAAAATAAGTAAAAGTTGATGCCGCATACACACATCCATACCCACCCACACACACCGTCTACCTCACTCTAAATCCAGTTGGCTCAGCTGATTGTGTTAGCCTGGAAACGGGACAAAAGCAGTTCAGTCTAATAAGAGAAGAACTTTGTACAGACACAGTAAATCTGTGTCTGTACAAAGATTTGTACAGACAAAAAGGGGAGCCTAAAGGAGCCTACAGACTAAAGGGGAGCCTCTTTAATAGTGCATATTCACATAATATTTACTTTAGGCAGAAGTGAATAAATGCTAAATTTCTGTGCAGACATTATTTCTAGACTAAATTAATGCTTTCGTAGTTTGTTTTAAACATTTAATTTTTGGTTTATTGAACACATATAGAAAAAAGTTTTATACTGCTGAAAGAACTGCCTTTTAGAGAATGACTTAATTGAAAATGTAAATATCCTCTGTAAGGCAGAAGTTTTTTGGTTTTTGGTTTATTCTTCCTACTGGCTTAAGGATCTTTTATGCCATCTAGCGGCTGAGGCTAGAAAATGCAAAGAATATTCAGAGCTACCTCGAAAAGGCTGGATCAAGGAAACTTTCTCTGTAAAGCTCAATAAATATTTAAGGCTTTGAGGACCATATGCTCTTTGTCACAATTCTTTCCAGAAGTCATTATAATGTGAAATCAGCTGGGCATTACGTAAAAAACCAAGCATCGTTGTATTCCAGTAAAACTACGAACACTGAAATTTTCATATTCCTTTTTACATTTCATGAAATATTACTTTTATTTTGATTTTTCCCCAACCATTTAAAAATGTAAAAATCATTATTAGCTCATAAATGGTCCCAAAAGAGGCACTGAACCACACTTGGCCCAGGGGCCGTAATTTGTTATCTTACAGTACAGATGAATAACAGCTTTAATAGTGTAATAACATCATATTTGCTCATTTGAATTGTCATAAACCTAAAATTATAATTTATTACAGATATCTTGGTACATCAACCCTTTAACAATTTGAAAGATCTGTTATTATTATCACATAGAGTAAAAGTCATTGGAAGTTAAGTTGCTTATCAAGGAATAGAAATGGGAGCTAGACAATGCAATGTGTAAACTTTCTTGTAGATTTCCTCCCCATTAACTTGGCAATAACGGGACATTACGTCTTATTCCTTTAAAGTGTGGAAATTCGCACCTTTAAACCATAGCTTTATTCTAAGGCATAATTTCAGTGTATTGTTGTTAACCCCATACGCTGAGTTGGAAGAAAACAAACTGCAGACTGGCAAAAAGAAAGAAATAAAGAGAGAGAAAGAAAGAGAGAGGGAGGGAGAGAGAGAGGGAGGGAGGGGGGAAGGCAGGGAGGGAAAGAGAGAGAGAAAGAAAGAAAGAGAAAGAAGGAAACATACAAACAAAGAAAAAAAGAAAACACAAAGAACCAAAGAACGAAAATCACCATGTGTGCGTGTTTATCGCAAATTTCATAACCACAGAGACTCCAGCCCTTATATCTCACTTCCTGGATAGATAAAGCTGCCCTTAAAACAGGCCAAGCAATTTTTATCTTCTCGTAAGATTCAAATGTGCTCTCTGGTAAGAATTAACCTTATTTTTAGAAACATTGAATTGATTTTTTTTTGTCCCACTGTTATACTAAACACATGTTTTTTGGTGATTTGGAAAAATGAAATAAGAAAAAAACACTTAAAAATGTAATCCTTATGCCCAGAAATAAATACTATTGCTTTTTGGCCAAATTTTTACTTTTTAAAAGCAAATTTTGAATCATACTGCACATACTATTTTATAATTTGCTTTATTCACATAAGGCGTGCATTTTGCTGTCTTATAAAATGCTCTAAAATGTAATTTTCATGAAGTATAAAGTGATTATGTAGCTATACTATAACTTAGTCAACCCCTGAGTTTTAACCACGTAGATTATTTCACATTTTTGTTCTCATGAATAATGCTGCAATGAGTGTCCACATTTCTTCTAAATCCAAACAAAACTTATGACGAGCAAGTGGCAACCCCACGTCCTCCCAGCTGTGAAAGAGCCTCTGCAGGGCTGGGGAGTGCTTGTTTCTGCTGGAGGATGCACAGGTGTCCAGGTCCTAGGCCAACATAATGTTAACTAACTTACTGGTTTGCTATGCCCTCCCCACGCAGGTGTTGTAAACTGAAATCCCAAGCCTATGTGTGGCACGGGGCTGGGGTTTCACTTTTCTCTAGGGTGATCCCTTCTTTTCACCCAATGGTCCCAAAACATCATATGCTTCTTTCCAGCTTCATCTATACATGTTGTGGAGTTTTTGCATTGCTTTTATCCACTGAGAATCAGTGATTCCCTTCCATTTGTTCACACAGGTGTGGCAGGAGCATATTTTCCAAAACAAAATGTAGGACTTATTATGTGATGAACATGTGTGTACCTATGGGGAGGTTAAGACACTGGATCTGAAACTGAGATTATTCTTCCCAAATCTGAAGTGCTGTACTCTATCATAACAACAACAAAATCAGTGACCACACTCAGAAGCTGATCCAGCAGAATAAAGCTTCACAGTGAATCCACATAACTAAATATAAGACCAGTAATGCACCATTCAAAACAGCCTGTTTAAAAGAACAGAACCCTATGACAGGTGTTATTCTGGCAGGTCTCCCGAAGAAAAATGGTGAAGTACACAAAATTGGCTTCAGCTCATGCAAAGGGTAGTTTCTTCCAAGGGTTTTGTATTTTCATAGAGAATATCTGTAGACAGCAAACACCTTAAATTTTGCAAGACAGGAAGCAAGAATGGGAGAATTAATGTTATGGGGCTGAGGTTCGGATTCCCCCAGTTCGATGTGTGCAAATCCTCACGCGTTTCCTACCTGTAGGGCTGGCCCGGCTGATGACTCAGGGATCCTTAGGTGGCTGCTGTCCTGCAGGCATCCTGCGGTAACACTGCAGATGATGCCCTGAGCAAGCACAGGAGCCAGGGCAAGAGGGCCCAATTCCTGCTTCATTACTGGAAATGTGTGGCTTTCAAGAAGCTTTAAAACACACCTGTATGTGATAAACTTGATTTTTCTCTACTCATTGATGATTTTAGTTAAAAGCCAATTTAAATAGTTTGGCAAAGTATCACGGCCTGTGTCCTTGTGAAGAAGACACCTAAAGAAATTCTGGGTGGGGATAGGGGCTGGGAGCAGTGGCTCACACCTGTAATCCCAGCACTTTGGGAGGCCAAGGCAGGTGGATAACACCAGGAGTTCAAGACCAGCCTGGTCAACATGGTGAAACCCCATCTCTACTAAAAATACAAAATTAGCTGGACGTGGCGGTACACACATGTAGTCCAAGCTACTCGGTGAGCTGAAGCAGGAGATTCGCTTGAATCCAGGAGGTGGAGGTTGCAGAGGTTGCAGTGAGCCAAGATCACGCCACTGTACTGCAGCTTAGGTGACAGAGCAAGTCTGGGTCTTGGAAAAAAACAATTCTGGGGTGAATTCTTCTAAAGAGAGTTCTTGACAAAAAGAGGGCTTTTTGTTTGCTTGCTTTTTATCTTGTGTTATCTGGGCAATTCAGGTCAAAGTTCTGAAATACATAAGAGTGGTGGGGATGGCAGGTGGCTGAAATGGATGCCTATGGCTGAAATGATTTCCTTCACCATAATGTAAACACTTGGAACCTATATATTTTTTTCTAGATCCTACAAATGAGCATTTAGCATATGTTCAGCATAGAAATGAGCATGCAACTTTGAATAATTCTTTAAGTCGTCTCTTCTAATCCTTGACTGGCTTTCATTCCAACTCATGAACTTTCTCTAGATCATTCACAAGAGTCACTGCAGGGGTCGGACTTGTTCAATTTGTTGTTCCGCTACTTCTTTCACCTTATAATGTGAGGTTTCAAAATGAAGGCTGGGAAGGAAGGGGAAAGATTCTCAGCCCATTCTCTATGAAAATAGCATTCTCCCTTAAATAAATATACAATGATTTGCCCTGTTATCCTTTTTTATCTTCAACTTCAATAAATCATGATAATTAAAAAATGAATTGTTTAGTGAAGGAAAAGCTCATGTTTCTGTCAGTATTAAAACAAAGTGAAAGAAACAGCAAAGCCTCAAACTCTAGCATTATGAGTTTATTCTAAAATTAAAAAGCAAACATTCAAGCTGCAATACCATTTGTTATAATCTTTTTATAATAGTCATAAAATATCAATTATATGTAAGGAGAAATAAATGCCTCAAGGCTGTATATCTTTTTCTTCTAGTTTAGAGAAGCCAGCAGGTCTTGTAGGAAATGAAGGAATGCGGTCAGCTCTTCTGTTAGGTCTGCCGAGGTCCTGCTTTGCAAGCGGCTACATAATCTAGGTTATTGACGTGAATGTACTTTTTGCAGCCCAACAAGATTGCTAAAGTGTGCCTGTCTTGCATTAGGGTGATCTGAAGTGTAATAAACAGAAACAGCACAGAAACAACACATTAAAAATGTGTTTAATGGAGACCAGTTGGCAAAACCTTCATCTGAAATCAGTCCAGTGTGTGGAGAAAAACAAATGTAAAGCACATTATTATAATGCTAAGGAATCCAAATGAACCCAACCCAAGCTATCACTTGCCCTTCGCTTTTTTGTTAGAAGATGGTGCTGGCAGCCGTTTATCTCTAGTGTTGTTTAATTTGTGAAGTTGAAACATGATACGTGATAAACCACTGTTGGTTTCATTTTGAAAACAATCAATGATGAAGTCTTAATCTACAGGTCTCATTCAGAGTTCATTTGTGCTTATCTGAAAAGTAGAATTAGGAACCCCAAGAGAAACTGACTTTCCACAAATAAGTGGAAATTCAACATAACTTAAATACTTGAACCCTGAGTCCATTTGGACCTTGGTATCATTTGGGGCCTATGTGGGTGTGGTGAGGACGGGGATCCTAGGACAATGAGGTGTCCCACTCAGCCATGACATCTACACTGAGTGCAAAAGCAACTGTGGCTTCTGATTGAGCCCATGGACCTTTGCACAGCATATTTATCCAGCCCGGGGACCTAAGACTTCCCCACTGCACCTTCCAGACTCTCAGCCTGGATTAAATGTTATGGACCAGATTTCTCTCCTTTTGCCCACTGAGGGCATCTCCAGGATCTTCCTTTCAGTTTTTACGGAGAAGATGCCTTATTCCCTGTTGGCACCTAGAATTCCCCAAAGTTAGCCAGACTCAGTGATTCATTTTAAAGGGTCCATACCTAGGAGAGCAGCTCACCTGCAGATGCCTGCCCCAGCTGCTGTCATCTGGCCGGCCAGCATCTCATGAGGTTCACTGATTTAATCATACAATACTAAGAGGATTCTGCTAATGCTCAGCAACTCATTCCCTGGAGTCCATGGCTGGGGATTGAACCTTGCTTGGCCCTGATACTTTCTAGGCAGAGCACCTAGCAAAACTTTCTCTCTGTGCCTCTCTTTCCTAATTTATAAAACAGGGTTGAAGATAGTGCTTAGCTCAGAGTGGGGAGATGTATTAAGCAGGAGAGAGCATGTCAGTTGATACTGATTTTTATTACTGAAGTCATCAAATGTTTTTATTATTTAAAATCACTTCCCCATTTCTAACAGTTCTAGCTTTATCTCCAATCTTACTTCCAGTTCCCCTGTGCACATAAAGTGATTCCACCCCTGGTATTATTTCCTTTGCTGGAAATATCCTGCTCACTGCTCTCACTGGCTCCTACTTGTCCCTTAAACCTATGCGTGCCCCTCCTTCTGGAACCTTCCATGTTCCTTCTGTGAAGAAGAAGAATTATCTTGTAGGCAATTATTCTATGCAAACTTGCGTCATAACATCAGCTGCATTGGGCCATAATAATCCCTTCATGTGTATGTCTGACCCACTAGGACCTAATTCTTGAGGGCCATGATCAGCTTCTTTGGCTTTGGTACTGTCAGAATTTAACACAGCTGACCATACATTGGCCTCTCAGGAACTCTTCATTGGAGCTAGTTTTCTCTCTCCATTTCCTAAAACCATTGTATTTTATCTCCTTGCATATCTGAATAATGTAAAACTTGATTTTCTGGAACTCTAAGTAATTAGATTTGGCTATGGCCCCACCCAAATCTCATCCCTGGTGGGTGGTAATTGAATTATGGGGGCAGGTCTTTCCTGTGCTGTTCTGGTGATAGTGAATGAGTCTCACAGATCTGATGGTTTTAAAAATGGGAGTTTCCCTGCCCAAGCTCTCTCTTTGCCTGCTGCCATCCATGTAAGATGTGACTTGCTCCTCCTTGCCTTCTGTCATGATCGTGAGGCCTCCCCAGCCATGTGGAACTGTAAGTCCATTAAACCTCTTTCTTTTGTAAATTGCCCAGTCATGGGTATGTTGTTGTTAGCAGTGTGAGAATGGACTAATACACTAAGCTTCAGATGTGGCCACTGGCTATTAGATGTATGGGGAAATCATTTTCCAGAAAGGTCACCATCAATCTTCATACGCCCACTGCACTCCCACTGCCTCAATTCCTCCACAGATTATTGAATATCAAGCTCTGCTTAGGAACTAACTGAGGCTTAATGGTGTAAGTAGCCACGGTTCTTAATGTGATGTTGACAAATATTTAGTTTTTGCTTCAGAAAAATGATGGGTTTTTAAAGTATTTATTTGAGAAACTCCAAAATAACTTTATCATTGATGCTTAAAATAAACATGCCTAAAGTAGTCAGTAGCTTTCACTTTTGAAGATGTGAGAGATTTCAGTTTCTATTTAGTATGTACTTCACAGACCCAGTTTGCTTTTCATTGTTGAGAGACATTGGGTAATGTTTCTTAATTAATGTGGGGGCCCTGGTCTTGAAAGTGTGGCTCCTTTACCTGCTGCAGAGCATTGTGACAGAAATTAGTGAGACAATATGCCTGAGGGCTACCCACCCTCGTAACTAGGAGGTAATCAAAGACTGTCAGTTCCATGTTCCTCCTGTAATTTTCTGTAGAAACACATGTATGTGATTTTTTTGTATTATCATTAAACTGTTACATGTGAGGGTTAAGTCAGGATGTCTTTCTGCATCTACTGATTTCCAGTCTGTGAGGAAAATGGTAGTTTAGTAAAATGTAATCCAACCAAATAACTCTTCCTTCATAGTCTCTTAAAAGCCTAACCACCATCCTTGTATTGCTGACACAAAAAAATCAATCCTGTCTCTGGAAAAAATTAGTATTGTGTTTCTTGGGATTCTTGCAGTGAAACGAAACATGTTCCTTAAACAGAGTTGAAGTTGTGTGTGTGTGTTTATATATACACACACAATGGGAAAATTACAATAATAATCATTCCCCGTAGGTTTGTTGTGAATATTAAATGGATTAATATTTGTAAAACAGTGTCTGGCATGTATTAAGAACTATAAAGAGATATTTGTTAAATACATTCATTAAATATATTGTCCTCATAGTTAATTAGACATTCATCATTTGATTAAAACTTCAGTAACATGTAAATATATTCTGTCATCTCATTTTTAAACCGTGATTTCAAACAAATTTTGGCTTTAAGCAATCTACTTTTAGGTGCTTGTAACCTGACTAGAAAGTCCTGTCATTATTTTATCAGTTACTTTGTATGAGGCACTTGCTGAGTGTCTTGCATTTCTTATTTAATTCTCATCATAACCCTATGAGGTAAGTACTATTATTTTTATGTCCATATTTTAAAGAACAAAGCTGAGACTTACAGAAGATAAACAATACAGAAAAGCCACCTTTATTTTTTATTTTATTTTATTTTATTTTATTTTATTTTTTGAGACAGAGTCTCACTCTGTCACCCAGGCTGGAGTGCAGTGGGGTGATCTTGGCTCACTGCAACTCCTGCCTCTGAGATTCAAGCGATTCTCATGCCTCAGCCTCCTAAGTAGCTGGGACTATGGGCATGTATCACCACACCTGGCTAATTTTTGCATTTTTTGGTAGAGACAGAGTTTTGCCATGTTGGCCAAGCTGGTCTCAAACTCCTGGCCTCAAGTGATCCACCGTCCTTGGCCTCCCAAAGTACTGGCATTACAGGCATGAGCCACTGCGCCCAGCCCACACCTTTATTAAAGGACAGAACCAGGGTTGAGCCCAATTCTCTCTGACTTCTAAACTTCTGCTCTTATGACCTACACTGGTCGTAATCACCTTCATAACATAGTAATCTGACACAGTAATATGTTTCTACTGCCTTCCTAGAATGTTTATGAAGACTCCATTCCTACCACCTTGTTCCAGAACAACTTCATGGTAAACCAGCCTTTGCACCTTGCCACATAGAGGTTTAGAAGCTCACCAATTTGAGCCCACATGGGGGACATCTATAGGAATAACGCCATGAGGCAGCCCATTGGTTTGGACCTAATGGGTGTGGAGTGAGCTATTCTTGTTGGTTGCACAGCATTGGATCCCTGGCAGGTAGCACTGCTAAGGAATTTGCCTGGGACCTCAAGGTCGGAAACTGTACCTCATTGATCTTTGTGTCTCTCCGTATCAAGTACCCTGTCAGCATTTCCCAGGTACCAGTGAATGCTTGCTATGTGAAAAAACTACCGTTTTTATATTTAGTCTTTCAAAATATGAAGGGGATAAAGATTAGGCATGGTTCACAGTTTTATATATTTTTAATTTTGCTCCAAATGATTGTTATGTATGGACATATCACACTTATGGCTGGATAGGACATTTAGGTGCTCTCAAGTTTTAAAATTAATAGCAAATTAGTGGTGGTAAATTTCTCGAAGTAGAAAGATTGACGTTTTTTCAAGTTAAAAGAATAGCATAGAGGAAATGAAATCTAAAGGGATCTTTTGAGAAACCTCATTTTGGAATGAAACAATTATTTAGCTATCAAACTCTTTACTGGAAAGTGTGATCATCTTGTTTGTTAGAGTTAAGATCCTCAGCCATGTTCTGTATTTTAATTGATTGCAGCAACACCTCATTAATTTTTCAGTTTGATTGTAGATAAGCCAATTTGGCTGCTTTGTGAAGTATTTTGAGAATAAATATACCAAGATATATTACCTCATAACTGCTTGGATTATTGAAGTTCAGAATGTTGATTATGCAGTAACTTCTGCTGTTTTATCTGCTTTTTAGCTCCAAGTAGCCATGACTCAAGGATTAGAGATAGCTCTGAAAATGAGAAGCAAGATGCTTTTAATTTTCTCTTCAGAGTTTGCCACAAAAGCTTTCTGCTAAGATAATTTGACAAACATTTTCATAAACTTTCTAGTTACTCATTACTGAGTTTTTCTTAACAGCTTTATTGAGGTATAAATAATATGCAGTAAACCACACATATTTTTAGTGTCCAATTTGATAAGTTTTGCCATAAACACGTCCATGACACCATTATCACAAGCAATATAATGTCTTAGTCTGTTGCTATGAAGGAATACCTGAGGCCGGGTAATTTATAAAGAAAAGGGGTTTATTTGGCTTACAGTTCTGCCAGCTATACAAGAAATGCAGCACCAGCATCTGCTTCTGGTGAGGGCCTCAGGCTGCTTCCACTCATGGCAGAAGTTGAAGGGGAGCCAGCATTTGTAGAGATCACAGGGTGAGAGAGGAAGCAAGAAAACAATAGAGAAAGTGCCAGGCTATTTTCAACAACCAGCTTCTGAGGGGACTAACAGAGCAAGAACTCACTCACTTTCCCTCCCCAACCCCTCAAGGAGGGCATTAATCTATTCATGAGGGATCTGCTCCCATGACCCAAACACCACCTCCAACGTTTGAGATCAGATTTCAGCATGAGATTTGGAGGGGACAAACATCCAAACTATAGTAGATATACGTACATACGTGTATATTAGGTTGATGCAAAAGTAATTGCTTTTTTTGCCATTAAAGGTAATGGCAAACACACACACACACACACACACACACACACACACACACACGCAAAATTACTTTTTCGCCAACTATTTTTTTTTTTTTTTGAGATGGAGTCTCGCTCTGTCGCCCAGGCTGGAGTGCAGAAGCACAATCTCAGCTCACTGCAGCCTCCACCTCCTGGGTTCAAGCAATTCTCCTACCTCAGCCTCCTGAGTAGCTGGGACTACAGGCACATGCTGCCAGCCTCAACTAATTTTTGTATTTTTAGTAGAGACAGGGTTTCACCATGTTGGCCAGGATGGTCTTGATCTTTTCACCTCATGATCTGCCCACCTCAGCCTCCCAAAATGCTGGGATTACAGGTATGAGCCACTGTGCCTGGCCTTGCACCAACCTTATATATATTAAGGTATGTTTATGCATTTAATCCTGTAAAAAATTAAGTGGAGTTACAAACCAAAATTACAACACTGTTAGCTTTTATAATTTCCCATGTATTTACCTTCAGTGGAGATCTTTATTTCTCCACATGGCTTTAAGTTACCATCTAGCTTCCTTTCATTTCATTCTGAAGGAGTCTCTTTAGCACTTCTAGAAGGGCAAGCCCCCCTCAGCTTTTACTTATTTTGAAATGTCTTAATTTCTCCCCTAATTTTGAAGGACAGCTTTGCCAGATGAATAAATCAACCGTCTGCCTGGCCTCTACATTTTCTGATGAGAAATTAGTTTATAATCTTATTGTGGATCCCTTATACATGATGAGTCACCTCTTTCTTGCTGCATCCAAAATGTAGCTGCCTTTGCCTCCCCAAATGCTGCTCAACTACAAACTACAACTTTTCAGCTCGTGGAACTTGCCAAACTCTTCCTGGGTTTCCCTCCCAGCACCAGGAGGGGGAATTGAGTGCTGGAAACTCTCTTAATGCAATAAGCTTGAGGAATTTTAGGGATTGTCTTGTTTTTCTCTCACCCTCAAAGATTGAGATTTACTCTGGTATATCTCAAAGATTAAGCTCTCCATTTCCTGATGTGCGATGTCTATCAAATCATTGTTTCATATATTTTTCATTGTTCCAAGCAGGAAGGCAAATCTAATTCCTGTCACTCACCTGAACAAGAAATAAAATTCTGTGTAGTTATTATTGTTATGACAAAAGTTCAAAACATTGTCTATCCCTTCCTCTAAAGATCATCTCAGATCTTGATGCTGGCAAACACATTTAGGAAACTTTCCTTTATCAGGAACCACATATGGCTCTCCTCATACCCCACATCTAACTAGTGTCCCTGTGTCATCACTGACGGGAAGGAGTTGGGTAATAATCTGAACACCTAATTAAAATTCACTGGGCAAGAGGAATGCATGTTTTCTAACATTTTTCTTGCTTCTCTGCAGAATCTGGTCTCCAGGCCCCAAATATGACTGTCAGAAAGAATCTGGCCACAGTGACAGCTATGACTCTAGTTCATATAGCAGATCTGATCCATTTATGTAGAATATTTCTTAAGTGGCTTAATGGATTCAATTCCAATATTATCCAATTACATATTTTCTGAGAGGTGGAATGAAATAATCTTTTTACTGTCACAAGTGGGTATTTTGGGTGTTTATTTATTATAAATAGATTACTTGTATTGAGCTAGATTTTTCTTACCTATTATTCAAGAGACTGGTTTCACTTAAAATTTTAGAAGAAATCATACCTAACATTAATGTTGATAGAAAAATGGTGTAGTCACCCTCCTTCCACTGCTACTTTGAATAAAAAAGGACCAGCTCTACCATTCATTCTCATGATTTATTGGATTAGGAACTGGTTAATGTGACTACTAATTCAATATTTTACCCTTCTAAACTTTTAAATCCCATTGTGATACTAAAATGCATGGCGTGAGCATGCATCTGAGTGAAAATGAGTAAATTCTATATTAAGTTTATCTCTATGAAATCAAACAAATAAAAAATTATTATAGGATGAATTAATAACATACATTTATTTTTCAATAAAGTTAATATTTGATTTTCTCTAAAATTGCTTTGAGCTATATTTGCATGATACATGTTACACATTAAAATATGCTATGTATCCCTTAAAAAGTTAATTCTCCAGAATGAACCTTTTGACTCATACTTTTTGTCAGGTCATGCTACCAAAATATTTCATGAAAAGTTTTAGCTATATTTCATGACATTAACTTTAAACACAAGACTTTATCCCCCAAAACAGAAGTATTTAACCTATACTTGAAGTGAGAAGACATGAGTTTTTGTGAGACTCAGCCAATTGTTTCTTTTCCTAGATATGCTTGTTTCTTCCTGAGCATCGTAAGTTTACATATAACTTTTCTTACAGAAGATTTATTGCTTTCCCCTGTTACAGCACACCTCCAAAAAATGGATTATCCAGTCTTTTTCCTTAGCTTTCTCTGATCCTTCTGGTAAAAAAATGAAACTCCTTAGTCAATATTCACAGGCTTATATTTAGTGTCCTTCCTATAGATTACAATGCAAGTGCAGCAAGCTAGCTACTATCCTGGGGTTGAGATCCTCTCTTGGAGTCCGTGAGCAGCCTCTGTGCCCTTCAGGGTTGACTCCTGCTGCTTTACTGCCAAGCCAGACATGCGGCCAGCCATCATCTCTCCACTTCACCAGCACATGAAGTAGTCTGGCAAAGTAATTCTAAGGGAGGAAAAGCTTGACAATCATCTGCATAGGGGCTTAACAGACCAGAGCTACTTGCCGATAGCATTCTACCATGGCTGAGTAGTATTCCCTCTAGAATGCGTTGCTCTTTGATGACAAGGGTAGTATCCTATTTATCTGGACATCCCCACCATTGAAGGTAGAACCCACACAGAGTCAGGACACAGCACATACTTCCTGAATAAAAGGAAAAATTAATAAATGAGTCCTGTAATGGAACTACCCCATGACTAATGCTTTTTTTTTTTTTTAGAATTTTCTAATACTTTGAAAAATATCACATTATTTCATCTGAGAAATAGGGCAGTGGAATGATTTGAAGTCAGAGGACCTGGACTTGTGAGTTTCACTATTTACTGTTTATTCGGTCCTGTGAACCTCAAATCTCTACATAGTCTAGATATAATAGCAGATACCTTGTAGAGCTGTTGGAAGACATGTAACTCATCAGAGGAATCCTCCACTTGCCATTACTCTCCTTCTCTTCCACTTTGTAACTTTACTGGTTATTGACTAGGTAAGACTTTAAAATGTGGCATCTAAACCCATATTTATATTATAGCTACTTAGAGGAAATTATATTTGTGGGTAATAGACGTGCCTACAGTTGTGACCTCTCATCTTGGGCTTCTTGATAGGTGAGATTGCCTGGCTTACATGTTGAGCTATGTCTTGCTGTCATAAGAAGTAACCCAGGAGTGTGGAAGACCAGCTGGTCATGGGAGTTCTGGTTCTGACTCATTTCTCACTTTTCTCTCAGAGGTGACAGTGTGTTCAGGCATGGGAAAGAGGCCATAAATTCGCAACACTCATAGAATATAAACATTCTCTTATGAAACCTACAGGTGACATCAGATAAAGAATGCCTACAATCATTAAAATAGTCCCATCTATGTGTCCTCTATTCATCCATCACCAATCACAGTTCTGAATACAGCGCACCTTGCACTTGGTGCAAAATTGTCCTGTGAACAGATTGCTTTTTATCTTAAGGCAGTGTCCTGCAAACATAATATAAAGTCCAATTACAGTAAATTGGCAAATCGTTAAGACACATATGTGCCCCCAAAATCTTCAAAGGCATGATGCAGAGCCCGGGGGACTCAGTGCAAAGTTTTTCCAAGCTTGAAAAAACAATGTAGTGTGAAATCTGTCAGATTACAATTTTCTCACACACAAAATAAAATATCTGTGGGTTTGGCATGGAGACGTGTTTAAAGCATAAGTAAGAAACCAATAAAAAAAAAAGATGGTTACACGTTGGCTGTGTTTTTCATATGATGCAAGGAAGGGGGTAGGGTGGGAAAAGGCGTTAGAAGCCAAACTAGCAAAAACTTATGTGTAAAAGACAGTATTATACTCCTAGGATGGGATGCCACGAGAAATGGAGAGAAACTTGCTGGAAAGATACCTTAAAGATAGTTCTAGCCTGTTCCCTTAGAGACATTTGTCCAACACTGAGGAAATTTTTCCAGGTACATTGGCTGAGGCCTGTAATCCCAGCACTTTAGGAGGCTAAGGTGGACAGATCACCTGAAGTCAGGAGTTTGAGACCAGCCTGGGCAACAGTGCGAAATGCTGTCTCTACTAAAAATACAAAAATTAGCTGGGCTTGGTGCCAGGCACCTGTAATTCTAGCTACTTGGGAGGCTGAGGCAGGAGAATCACTTGAACCTGGGAGGCAGAGGTTGCAGTGAGCCAAGATCACTCCATCACACTCCCTCCTGGGTGACAGAGTGAGACTCTGTCTCAACAACAACAACAACAACAACAAAAATTGAGGAAATTTTATAAAATGATTGGGAACACAAACATTGCTTTGTGTGGATATCTGACTACACATGCCTTTTTGGTGGTGTGTCTTTGCTTACATTCATAGGTAAAAATTAATTCTATTCTTTCCACCAACAGTTAGATTTTAGGCCTTTTCTTACATAGATTGTACCATAGAATTTTAGATTGGGAAGAGATGTTGATAACATCTACCAGTGGCTCTCAAGCTTCCTTGCTGGTCCCAACATTCTAAAGGATGTGCCTGGCAGTAACGATGGGTCATCTTCCCCTGCCGCCCATCGCATTACCCCCATTCCAGCGGGTCAAGGGTGATGGAGCACTCAACAGCTAACTGGATCAGCACGGTGGGGTGGAAGGTGAGAGAGGCAAGATGGTTGCAGTTGGAAAAGGTATTCTCAGAAGATTCCATGTCCCCCTTAGAGGGGACTAATTTTCTTCCCTTGAGGATCAGTGAACCTAAAGGCTCTTCTCATTCTAGACTTAGAACTAAGTATAAAAACAAAGTTAGTGAAAGCTGTCAAAATAAAGTCTCCATAAGCATTGATTTCCATGTTCTGTTACTGTCCAAAACAAGGTTGCACACCTTCCTCTCCTCCTCACATACTTCTTGGCATGAAAAAGTTGTGAGTCATCGCTGTGTAGAGTGTTTCTTTGCCCAACATAAGAAACTAACATGCAGATTATGAGTGTGTAAGAGTGCTGATATCCCACAACAGAAGAATGTATGTTTTGCTGAAACCAAGCCACAATTGTGAGTATCCTCAGTGCCCTTCTCCTTTCTTTGATCAGATTACCAAAATGAGAGAAATATATTTTTCTTGGTGAAGAGCCTAATATTAATAGCGGAACATAAAACAATGTTGTAAACTCTGTACATGCTTTCAACCACCTCCCCAAATCCTCCCAACCTGTGCCAAATATTAACTCCCCTTAAGGGACCCAGTTCACCTTGAGAGGGATTGAGGAGGTTCTATTCCATCCTAAAGAGGACACTTGTATCCTCTTGTTTGCCAATGCCATCAATATGGTATTAAGCTCTGACCTGGGCATTAGCCAAGTTTATGTTATACATTATCATAATAATGATATAGTAGTAGCCAGAATTTCCTGAGCAACTATTATGGGACATGGTCTGTGGTGTGACTTTATATGCATGACACATACTCATTACTTTAATCTAGTAATTAGCAACAAAGTAGCGGAATTAACAATAGATTCACAACAAACAGTTCCAAGTGATCTGGTTGCTAGTTGTAGCTCTTTTCCTCAATATAGTAAGTGACCTTGAGCAAGTTACAGCTGGGCTAGCAAAGTGGGAGGTATTGGGTAGAGACGGGGAGGAGACAGGAGTGGAAAGGGAGAGGTCAACAATTGCTTATATTTTTTCGTCTCAAAAATATTCATGATTTGAAATAGATCCACAAGTCTTAAAATAAGTGAGCCAATAAGCTTGGTATGGGATTGCTTGCTTAGATGGGAGTCTACCCACTATTGAGAGTCAGTATTATAAATTCCAGGAATCATCAGTCACAGGGGAAGAGTTGACGAAACTCCCAACTTTTAAATTTGGAGATGAAGGGACTGAGCCTGGAGAGTAACTGTGTCGAGAGTAATTTTAGTCCATTTTGTGGTACTTTGTTAATGCAATTCAGTATCTGGGGGAATTATCACAAACTGTTCATTAAGTCACAGGAAGAAAATAAAAGCATAAGCAGCACAGGCTTATTTGGACCTGTTTACGTTAGTTTCTGACACTGATATTACACTGTCAGAGTGAAAAAACGTTTTTTCACAAAGTACGTTAATATAAAAATTTCATCTGATCTTTGTAATCGAACATTTGCTAAAGTACTGCTAGTCAGAGCTGGGTTTCAATACAAATTACTCGGAATTTAAATGATCAATGTAAGAACTCAGGCCAGGACTCATACCTGTAATTCTAGCACTTTGGGAGGCCAATGCTGGTGGATCACCTGAGGTCAGGAGTTCAAGACCAGCCTGGCCAACATGGTGAAACCCCCATTTCTACTAAAAATACAAAAATTAGCCAGGTGTGGTGGCACGTCCCTGTGATCCCAGCTACCTGGGAGGCTGAGGCAGGAGAATCTCTGGAACCCAGGAGGCGGAGGCTGCAATGAGCCGAGATCGCGCCACTACACTCCAGCCCGTGCGACAGAGCAAGAACTCCATCTCAAAAAACAAACAAACAAACAAAATGAACTTGGTTAGGAGCTCTACTGTGTAGCTAAGTTTGGTCCCAGGCATTTTGCCAATATACCATTATGTGCATATTTTAATGAAATGGTGTAAAGAATGCCAGAAAAATAGAGGAAAGGTATCTGGAAAGGTTCTCCATCTTTATAGAAAGATCTGTTTTATGTTTGACAACAAACACTCTTCTGTGGCTTGTTGTTCAGTATTCTAAATTTGGAATGTCTCTTTTTCATCCTGTGACTTCCACCTCCTTATCAAAAAAAACAAGATGAGGTGACTGAAGAGGCCTTTAACCTAGCAGAGCTGCAGAGACCATTTGGGCTGCTGTAACAATATATTGCAGACTGAGGCTTACACAACAAACATTTATTCCTCACACGCCTGGAGGCTGGAGGGTCCACGATCAAGGTGCGAACAGAGTCAGTGCCTGGTGAGGTCCCTCTTCCTGGTTCACAGACAGTACCTTCTAGATATGTCCTCACATGACAGAGAGGTGAGAGAGCTCCTGGGGTCCCTTTCATAAGGGCACAATTTCCTTTCATGAGGGCTTCCCCCTCGTGACCTACTCATCCCTCAAAGGCCCAACCTCTTAATACCTTCACATTGGGAATTTGGCCCCAACCTAAGAATTTTGGAAGACACAAACCAAACAAGAGTTTATGATCATGCCCTTGTGAAAGTGAGAGCGCCGGAGGCAGGCGTGGGAAAAGGGCACAGGAGTTTCTTGCGCAAGCCAGCAGGGAAGAAACTTAAAAAAGAGTTTTTCTGAGGCTGGTGTTCCAGGCACCCAGGCACCCTGCCTTTTCCAGGAGGTCTGGTTTCATGGAAAGCGAAGGGGCTTTGGAGTTCAGATAGGCCGGGCTTCCTCTCTGATCTAGCCTCCTGGGGCTTTGGCTTCTTCGCCCTGCAGTTGTTTGCATGATACCTACCTAATGAAATCAGGGAGGTATTAAAACAGGCTGTGGAGGTCAAGTGCCTGGCACCCAACAGGGATTCAATCACATGTCACATTCCGTTGCATTCTTCCCAGGAAGACTCTGTGATTCCATGATGAGGGAGGAAAGGGAAAGCCAGCACCTGCATCACAGAGTGGGGCTGGGCTAATAGTGATCATATCATAGTTACAAATAGTAAGATGTATTGAGCACTTAGTGTTGTCAGGTGCTAGTTAATTCATTTAATCTTCCCAATAACTCCATAAAATGTGATCTATTTTATTATACCCATTCTAAAGACAGGAAAGTTGAGTTGTAGATAAATGATTTGCCCCAAGTCACATGATAGAGGTGGCAAACCCAGAGTTTGAATTCAAATCTGACTCTTTAAGTATTCGACAGCACAACAGAGTGACTACAGTCAACGATAATGTCTTGCATATTTAAAAATAACTGAGAGAGTAAAAATGGAATGTTTCTAACACAAGGAAGTGATCAACGCTGTAGGTGATGGACACCGCAGTTACCCTGATGTGATTATTACACAATGAATGTCTGTATCAAAACATGTGTGTCCTATATACACCTACCCATAAAAAATAAAAATAGAAATTAGCTTAAAATGTTTAAAACTCAGCTGGGCATGGTGGCTCATGCTTGTAATCCCAGCACTTTGGGAGGCCAAGGTGGGTGGATCACCTGAGGTTGGGAGTTTGAGACCAGCCTGATCAATATGAAGATAACCTGTCTCTACTAAAAATACAAAATTAGCCGGGGGTGGTGGCGCATGCCTGTAATCCCAGCTATTCTGGAGGCTGAGGCAGGAGAATCACTTGAACCCAGGAGGTGGAGGTTGCAGTGAGCTGATATCATGCCATTGCACTCCAGCCTGGGCAACAAGAGTGAAACTTTATCACAAAAATAAATCAATAAAAAAAATAAAAATGTTTAAAACCCAAATTCTGAAGACCATATTCTAAATTCTTCCCCTGTTCTGCTCTCCTTCTGCACAGAAAGGTTTTGAGGTCTGTAAAAAACAACAAAGACAAGAATTAGGAGGACTGTGGTCCAGGGCCAAGCCCGTGTTCACAAGGGCAACCTTGGCTTCAGGGAAAGGGCAGCCTAATGCGTTTTCCAAACAAAGGATTTACAGATGCGTTTTTGTAAGCAAGTCTTGAGGTTTCAAACTGAGGAACAAATACATATTTGATCCAAAGCTGAGGTGGAGGAAGAAAGTATCTCTCCAGAGAGATCTGAGAAGCTGAGAGGGCTTGGTCGAAGCCTGAGGGTAGACATAGATTGAAACCGTACCTGCCTCTGGAAGCCTCTGTGAGGTGAGGTCCTCACAGCTCGCGTGGTTCAGGTGCAGTTTGGGCTATAGAATCTCTCATCCTTGTAGTAACTGTAGTCACAGTTGGGTTATTCTGAACTCCGACAGAGATAAGAACCCACTGGGGAGTGAGCTTTCTGCATGTTCTGCCACCTTCAGCCCCACCACAGGAGATTCCAGGGACTGGAATGATGCTTACCAGACACTGGGATGGGTAGTGGGGTGGTGGAGATATTAATGAATGAATAAAATCTAGTAGTTGATAGCACAACAGGGTGATGACAGTCAACAATAATTTATTATACATTTTAAAATAACTACAAGAGTAGAAATGTTTGTAACACAAAGAAATGATCATTTGCATTACATTTATGTTACACAGATACATTTGTTACACATTATGTTACACAGGATGACTGTGCCTATTCTGGGTCTTTTGTGATTTCATATGAATTTTAAACTTATTTCTTCGCAGAAATAGATTTTGTGAAGAATGTCATAAGTATTTTGATATGGATTTCATTGAATCTGTAGATTGCTTTGGGCAGTAAGAATATTTTAACAATATTGATCCTTTTAATTCCTGAATATAGAATATCTCTTCATTTTATTGCATCAAGTTTTTCATCAATGTTATAGTTTTCATTGCAGAGTTCTTTCACTTCTTTGGGTAATTCCTAGTTATTTTATTTTGTTTGTAACTCTGGTAAATGGGATTACTTTCTTGCTTTCTTTTTCAGATCGTTTGCTTTTGGCATATGGAAATTCTACTGATTTTTGTATGTTGATTTTGTATCCTGTTAGTTTATTAAAATTGTTTGTCAGTTCTAATAGTTTTTTGGTGGAGTCTTTAGGTTTTCTCAAATATAAGATCATGGAATCTGCAAATAAGAACATTTGGCATTTCCCTTTTCAAACTGGATGCCTTTTATTTCTTTGTCTTGTCTGATTAGCTAGCTGAGACTTCCAGTACCATCTTGAATAACAGTGTGACTGTGGGCATACTTGTCTTGTTCCAGATCTTAGAGGAAAGGCTTTCAGTCTTTCCTCATTAAGTATGATACTACCTGTGGATCTATCATATATGGCTTTTATTGTGTTGAGGTATATTCCTTCTACACCAAGTGTTTTTTAGGGTTTTTGGTACAGTATTTTAACAGCTTCTCCAGGTGATCCCAAAATATCCTACTTTGAAAAACACGGAGTTAAATGCTCTGTGTGATGCAAATAAACAAGATATAAAACTCGTATTTTAGAGAAGTTCAGGAATCACTGAGAAGATGAGTTCTCAATACACAGAAGTATTAAATTTATATCAATTCAATGGGATAAGGCATGTGAAGGAACTTAAGTGAAAAATCATTTAAAAAATCATTAAAATGTAAGGGAATGCCTACCACTTGAATTAAGTAGGGACTGAATGGTTGAGAGGGGAGAGCCCAATGAAGATATGACATGCTGAGCGCAGGCCTCCTGGAGGAAGCAGCAGCATGAACCGGCAGCAAAGCTTTGATCTCTCTGTTGTTAATATCAGCGTATATTGAACTCGTGCAATTTTCAAGAAGCATCCACCAGACACTGAGGATGCAGCAGCCTGGAACTGATGGGATGAGATGGAGCTCTGAGTGTTAGCTAGTAAGGGAAGGAAATGTATTATAAGACTTTCATGGCCTTACAGATGCTTAGACTTCAGACAGTAGTGTTTCTCTGAACGTATGACCAGTATTACCACCTGCATGGTGCTATTAATGGCATAAAGATTTGGTATGAGAAGAACCAATATTTGCAGTTTCAGACCCTCTGTGGGCACCAATATCTCACACATTTTGCAATAATTCAATGATCCACCTAGAACTCATACCTTTATGTATATTTTACCTTCTACTTTCAGTTTTTCCAGGGTCATTTAGGAAGCAGTGGAGGAAAACATGAATCCATTAATGAAGAAGCTGTTAAAATGCACAAAATCCCTAACCATTTTGTTAAAATAAGAATTTCTTCAGGACAGTAGCTCCATTTCTCATTCTGAAGAGGTTTATTGTCTGTTGTGCAAGTTAGTGGACATCCAAATTCTAACAACTTTAAATTGTTAGACTTGGGGACATTTTCCATTATTAACAAGCTTTTCATAAGATAGGGAAAAGTTTGTATCAAATAATACTTTAACATCCTGTCTCAAACTTTTGAACTTTGAGGCTAAGTGAAACTTATGACTACCTATAGGATTAGTTTTACTGTTAAAAAAAAAAAAAGCCATCATGCTATTTAGAGTTTGCCTGGGTTTATTCAATGCTAAGTTTGCCTCAGGGTAGCAAAAGTTTATACGTCTGTTCATCTTTTGCTTGTAAAATCTCCATCAACCTAGTAAGCAGGGGTGACTTTTGCCCATGAGATTTAATACTTTACTTTTTTACGTTTTGCACAGGACTGATTCTTACCATAAATTAATTGTCCATTAGATGTCATTGAAGAAAACAATAGTAAAATAAAAGTTAAAGGCTTTATTCAACAGCTACATATCAAGATGCCCCTTAGCATAAGCTAGTTCTCTAAGCTGAAGTAGTATTGGAGTAGGACAGGTAGAGAGAAGAGGAGAATATGTGGCTGTGATCTTGTTCAAGGTTGTAGTAGTCTTTATCTGTAACTGCTGCAAAATCTGTAGTTGAAATGATGGAAAGCTGATGCCAGTGGTTCATGCCCTTTTCTTGAGATGGTTGATGCAATCCCATCTGGTAGTTCTCAGAGCAGTTCTTTTGAAAGCTATCTTTGTTAGCCTTGTGAGTTGTCTGTTGACTGCCTAATACCAGTTAAGCTTCAGGAGACAAGATGATACAAAAGAAATAAAGCCAGGGAGAGCAGAGAGAGAAAAAAAGGAGGCAAATGTTGGTCTAAGCAAGAAAATTGAGTTGGTTTTGATTTGTAAATATTAAACATGGGTAAAATGTATGATTTAAAAAGAGTTATTTTCTGTGTTTGTTATAAAAGATTTTAATCAAAAGTATTTGTAGTTACTATAGAAATGAAAACTGAGAAATATACAAGAATGTGAACATAGAAGGAAAACAAAGGTGGAAGAAAATGGCATTTTTTTAAAGGTAATCAGTTATTTAATTAGGTTCTTAAGATATCTAGAACACTAATTTGTGAGGATAAATTCCATTCGTCAGGGCAAGCACAGATCACAGGTAGCCCTGGAGCTGAAGAATAGCTTTGATTTTTGGTAAAATTTGTGAGCCCACAGCTTTCTGATCAATCTCATATTTCTCTTTTTGTGTCGAAGATCTCATCTTCCTGGTGTCTGGGCTTCTGCAGCTGCTTCCTCTTGAAGTAAGCATCAGTAAGATGTTTTGGGATTTTTACATTGCTGATATCAATTTTGGTTGAGGTGGCAATGACAAATTTCTGGTGTGTTCTTTATAGAGGAACTCGATGGAGGACCAGGGGTCCAGTCACAAGTAACAAACCACTAGCCAGCTGCTTCAGGAAAACCAGCCTCTTGTCCCTGTGGCATCCAGTGAGGATGATCAGAATGGTCCTGGGGGGTAATGCTGGCTCACAGTTTTCTCATGTCCTGACTGAAGGTTTTTGTTTGTTTGTTTGTTTGTTTGTTTTTGCCATGGCTCAACAGCTTTCTAGGCACATCTTCAGTAGGATAATAACTAGGCATTTTGCAAAGTTTAACTACTAGGGTACTGCTGTTCTTGTCACCACAAACTGGTTTTGTAACAGTTGCAAGAACCTTCTACTTTTTCTTTTCAACCTTGGATTTAGTGGCTGAGTACTTCGTCTTGTACATGGACTTTCTGGAATACATGGCAGATAGGGAATACCTGCCAGTTTCTCTGACAAGGACAGAATTGCAACTGCAATGGGGCTTCCCCTTCCTGGGCTTTTTAGCCTTCAGGTTACCCTTTTTCACTTTGCCACCAGCATCAGCCTTCTTGGCTTCAGGTTTCTTCTCTTTAGCTTCTCAACTTTTTCACCGGCCATCTTGCAAGATAGGAAAGAGTGAAAATGGCATATTTTTTAAAAAGAATCTTTAAAATTATAGTGGTGATGCATACTCATTGGAAAAAAACCTAAATATTTCAGAAAAAAAATAAAGAGCATAAAAATTGAAAGCCTTCTTCCTATAACTTGTTCCTAGAGTGAGGTTGAGAGGATGAATCTTAAATGCATATTGTTAAGTGAAAAATCCAATCTGCGAAGGCTACATCTGTATGATTCTATTTGTATGACTTTTTGGAAAAGAATAAAGAGATGGTAAACAGTTCCGTGGTTGACAGAAGTTTAGGGAGAGAAGTGGTGGAAGGTTGAATAGGTGAAGTACAGAAAATATATTAGGGCGGTGACATTATTCTGCATGACACTGCAGTGGTGAATACGCAACACTATACTTTTGCCAAAACCCATTGCACTTTATAGCATACAGAGAATGCCTTAATGTCTGCAAATTAAAAACCAACCAGTTAGAGGTTGGGAGATCTCAGAATGGAATGTAGACTATGACAAGAAAAGATCTAAGCCTATTAAAAATGTATGTTATTTCACTGAAGGAAGTTGGCAGAAAGGCGCTGACAGATAACTGGAAATGAGTGGTGATTGTATGACTAACAACAAGAGGAACTGCATAAAAGCACTGTGCTTTAGTTGATTAAATAGTTTCTCCAGGAGTACACGTTATCATTTTTGAAATCACTATACATGTATAGAGGTAATAAACAATTAAATAGACGGCAGATGAGGCAGCAGGTTTCTTCCTGTTTGAGAGGAAGCTTACAGATAAGCAACAAGGGAAGGCTAGAACAATATGATAACAGGTTAGAATTGGAGTCATCATTATGAACTCATATTTAATATAAATACAGATGGTGATATAGATAAATATTTCTAGATTTGTGTATATGCACACATATTTTCTTATTCTTTCAGCTGAGCGGGCCTAGAAGCAATGAGGAGCCATAGCAGTAAGCACAGCTAGTGCCCACATCTTGGTTTCTAAATACCATTCTCTAATAAAAGGGCTCCTTGGAGAAATGGCTGACACTAGAGTTTGGTCAGGATAATGGTCAAAGACGGAATAATTTGAGGAACAAAATAAATAAAGTCATATTGAAGTAAAACCTTGGGTATGAAACACATACTGTGAGTTTATACTGATATAAGTAAATGATCAAATAAATAAATAGGAGATAAGAGGCAATTCTGTCTCATCTGAAAGAATTCTTGTGCATAGTGACTTTCTTCCAAAGTATACAGTATAGAAAGTGGAGGTTGGGTGCAGTGGCTCACACCTGTAATCCCAGCACTTTGGGAGGCTGAGGTGGGTGGATCACCTGAGGTCAGGAGTTCAAGACCAGCCTGGCCAACATGGTGAAATCCCATCACTACAAAAAATACAAAAATTAGCCAAGCATGGTGGTGGGTTCCTGTAGTCTCAGCTACTTGGGAGGCTGAGGCAGGAGAATCACTTGAACCCAGGAGGAGGAGGTGGCAGTGGGCTGAGATCACACCACTGTGTTCCAGCCTGGGTGACAGAGCAAGGGAAGGAAAGAGAAATAGATAAAGAGAGAGAGAGAAAGAGAGAGAGAGAGAGGGGTGAGGGAAAGAGAAAAGAAAGAAAGAGAGAGAAAGAAAGAAAGAAAGAAAGAAAGAAAGAAAGAAAGAAAGAAAGAAAGAAAGAAAGAAAGAAAAGAAAGAAGAAAGAAAGAAAGAAAGAGAGAGAGAAAGAAAGAAAGAAAGAAAGAAAGAAAGAAAGAAAGAAAGAAAGAAAGAAAGAAAGAAAGAAAGAAAAGAAGGGAAGGGAGGAAGGAAGCGAGGGAAGGAAGAAAGAAAGACATTCAGTGAAAACTAAGAAGATTTCAATGAAATATGGACTTTAGTTTAAAATCATTTATCAGTTTGGTTTGTTAGTTGTGACAAATGTACCATACTAATGTAAGATTTAACCATCGAGGAAAATGGGTATAGAGAATTCTCTGCAGTATATTTTCAACTTGTCTGTAAATTTCAAATTGTTCTAAAATTTAAAAAAATACTTGAAATATATCTTGGAGTTTGTTTTATGTCAAATATAGATATGGATATATAGATCGGTGGATTTTTTATGATTTTAAATGAATGCAAAATATTTCATAATACGCATATATGTCATAAATTATCTAGAAATCTAAATCTAAATTTCTCTGTCATGTTCATTTAAAATTTTATTAGTTTTGTGGTATTACTGTTCATGGCCAATACATATCCTTAAATATACATGAAAGCGTATATGCAATAACTTGTCTATATCTAAATAAAACATAAAACCTGAAGAAGTTTTGCAAAACTCCAGCAGAGAGAGCTGCAGATGGGAAAACAGGGCTCTGCAGATACTGAGATCTTGAAGGCCTTCGTGTTACTTTTATTTTACATACACTTTTCCCCCACAGATTATGGAGACATGTATCTTGCTGCTCTTGTAAATTATTCCCTGGCCCTGGATTCCAAGAGTAATCTGTGGTTTATTTATGCGATGAAATGCTACCCAGAAGTTAAAAGGAACTATATTGTATATGTGCATAAATATATAAAATATACATGGATAAATTCATAAACAACTGTATGCATTATTTACAGGTACATACGTATGTAGAAAAAGTGCGTTAAATTTTCATGGGAATGATACACACTAATCTCAGCATAAGGTTTGAGGAAGAAGGAAGAGGAGGAGCAAAAGAACTGTAGGCAAGGCTTTAGCTATGCTATGAAGTTTTTGTTTCTTTTTCTGAAGTGTGCTGCCAGAATGAAATGTGGCAGAATGTGAATACCTGCTTCATCTGAGCAATGGGTGTCTATGTGTGTGTTTTATAAGTCCTATCATCATATTCAATTAAAAAATGGAAAGTCATTCACAATACATGTCAGTCTCTTGTGTTGTTGGCAAACTATTGTGGGGTTCTTTTTCCTTCTGATACTTCAAAGATTGGCTTTATGTTGCTTGTTTCTGCACCTGTTTTGCAATTACATTTAACCCTCTCCTCCCTTTTTTTCTCCACATACTCTGTTCTTTTTGAATTGGGTTGTTTCAGTTTAAGGGGGGCCATATTTGAGAATGAAAACTAAGCATACACTTGAATGAAAAAATTGTTCTTTTGAGCATATGCCAAAATGATGCATGACCTCAATTCTTTTATTTTTCACATTTTCTAGATAACAGGTGGCACTTTAGGGCCATTAACAGGATGTATGAGAAAAAATTCAGGGCTATATGTAGTGATTCTCTTAAATATTCCCTTTGTTGAGTGGACACTTTAAGTCATCTTAGTTGTGAAGGGAATAAAAGAGAAGCAGCATGTTGTTTTTGTTAGATGCAATCTCCAAAATATAAAATAAGAAAGTAACAGAAAATTTCCTATCTTTGCAAAATTAAACAATCTGAAAACTCAAATCAGTTATTCTTAATAAAAAAAACCAAAAATGCTAAGACATAAATAAAAAGAATCTTTTCTGTCTAGAAAGAGAACCTAGACATTTCAGCAAGCCGGTGCAGATTCTTTCAAGCTGTCTAACTCTACCTGTTCGGTACCTCATGATGGAATTGATGTTCCTGGCAATAGTTCTAAGGTCATAAAATATCTTAAATACTTTCTGAATAATGAGAGAAAAAGTTATATCATTTTCAAATCATCTTAGTATTTAGAGATAGTCTATTTGTTTTAAAATAGCAACCTCTATAATGTCTAAGAACTTCATAGACTTCAATCTAGCTGAGTTCCAAAGGTTTGTTGAGCTGCTCATTTTTCTGGCTTAGTTATAAATGTTAATTTCCAAGCTTAATTTATGACACCTAGTTTAATCACAGTAGCAACCTTGTATTTCTTTTGGTTTGTACTCCCATCTAGAAACCTGGCAAGTAGACGTTCATTAGCTGCTTAGTGCACCCCAACCCACATACACTAAATCCAAAATTGCAAAGAGAAGCATTGATAACATCTAACAGGAAGTGTGGTGAGCTGCCTCCTGCTGTCCCATTCTTTAGTCCACTGGTTCACTCCTTCCCGATTTATGAAAGCTGATTCCACTAGGCTAACTGGAGGCCAACAGACACGGGCCTGGTTCCCTCCATGCTTTCCAGGGCCGGGACTTAGCAGGAAGGAGCCAGTGGTCTGGTGCACCCGCATTCCTAATCAGGGAGCTTCTCCAAGTAGCTGTCAGGCCCCCTAAGACATAATAGGAAGTTTGTTTCAGTGTTTTCTCAAAAGTAATTATAGACATCACTACCCTGGAAAAGGGAATTTTAATTACTATCATTGATTATAATGGTAATTTTAAGAATATCAATTTATTAGGAGGAAAAGTCTCAGCTACTTATTTCCAATATAAAGCTGTAGAAAAGGTTAGTTAAGGATGGGTAAGCCATTAGTGAGAGGGTATTGACAATATTCTGACTTAATACTCTAAGTCACTGCTATCCCAAGTGGCAGTCTATGAATTGTTTGAAATGGGTTTTCAATAAGTTAAATGCAGAAATTGAGAGAAAGCACTTGAAACTTACATAGCAGTGTGACATTGTGGTGATGTCACTTGCAGGCATGTGATAATTTTCTACTAATTATTTTTTGTTACATTTACAAATGATTTAGAACACAAGAATAGAAAATGTTAATGGGTCTAATAGCTTGAGAAACACATTTTAGCAAGTGATAAACTTGTTAGTAAGTCTATTTTCATCACAAAATGTGTAATTTTGATTTTCTCTGACACAAATTTATACTAGTACTATTGCATTTGTAATCAATGACTTTAATCACTTTTAAATTTACAAATAGAATAACAAGAAAGTAACGAAAAGGAATTTTCCTGAGATTCTTTGGTAAGAATTCAAGAAAGACAAGTGTGGAAGAAGATGAAAGAGGATATGCGTTCACATGTTGTAAATGGTGAGAGACGGTAGGGCGCAGGACTGGGCTGCGGGTAGAATCTCTGATGAACAAGGTGGTGGTGGGGATATGTGACTCATGTTTTCTGGTTCCAGCAACCTGGAAAACTTCTAGGTTGTATCTGAAATGAGGTAAGAAGAGAGAAAATGAGGCAAGATATAATTATTCATTTTAATATATTAGCTGGTTACAAATCCAGACACTCAATAATGTAGAAATAGCACTGCTCAGTCTCCAATGGAAAATTTTTAGACATATGAAAAAGCAAGAGAAAATTTAACCAGTGAAAATTGAACTACAAGTAAAACCTCTTTAAAACAGCTTTTTAAAATATTTTCAAGATTAAAGAAAATGGACATAATAAGAACAGAAATGGAATTTATAAAAGAGAACTGATGGACAAAAAGAACAAACAAAACTGAGGAGCTACAAAAACTACCATAACTGAAATAAAAAATCTACTGAATGAGCTTAAGAGCAAATTAAATACCACAGAAGAAAAGGTAGATGAACTTGAAGATAGGATGATAAATCCTACCCAAATCGAAGCACAAGAAGAAAAGAAATTGAGGAAGAAAAAATACCGAACCACATAACCTATAACACAGCTTCAAGAGGTTTAACACAAGTGTAATTGGAAAAAAGGTGTGAACATAGACAAATATATATTAAGAAATAACATTCAAATGATTCCCAAGTTTGATGAAAAATATAAATCCCCGGGCCCAAGAAGTTTAACAAACTCCAATCTAAACAAACAAAAAGAAAGTCTGACAAAAGCACAATATAATTAAAATTTTGAATATCAGTGAAAGAAAAAGTGTTTAAAACAGCCAAATAAAAAGACACATTATGTGCAAGGGAACAGTGGTAAGAATTATCACACTCTTCTCACCAGAAATGGATGCCAGTCAAAAAGCAATAGGATAACATTATTAAAGTTGCTTCTCAAAGGGAAAAAATAAAGTATGAATCTGTAATTCTGTATCTGAGGATGTAGGTAGAAGAAGTGAAGGTCAAATAAAGATATCATTAGATAAGAAAGACAGAGAATTTTGTACCAGCAGACCTGCACTACACAAATGTTAAAGGATGCTCTTCAGACTTAAGGAAAATTATTTCGGGTAGAAACTTAGCTGTACAAACTAAGAGCTGTTGAAATGAGATTCACCTTTCCTGTACCTCTGTATGAAGTTTTATGAAGGTGATATGTCTTCACATCAGAAGCTTCAGCAGTTTCTTGTGACCATCAGAGAACAAGCACGAAGATGGACACTGACGATGCACTGAGAACAACATTGAGAAAATACTTGTGTGACTGTGCACTGAATTACTAACCTGGAACTGCTCATCTTTAGACTTTTTGTTAAGTGACATGTTAAACATTGACAGAGCAGTCAGTATTAAAATCTGATCAAAGAAACAGGCAGTTTCACATCCTTCATAGCTCTTTGGAATACACTGGTAATGCTTACATCCTCAGCATTATTCTTTGGTTAGTAACTGAAATCTAAAATCTTTCATTCTTTTTTATTTTTAAATAGTCATTTATTAAAATAATGAAAGAGAAAATTTATATTTTAAGAATTGGTTCTACTTAACATTTTTAAAGATTGTCTTTTTATCCAAAACACAATCTGCCATTTATAAATATTTAACTGTATGTCATACGAATGCCTCCAGTTTTATCCAAATCCACTGTTAAATTCCCATGTAATTATTCCAGTAGAAATCACTATACCTTCTTTATTATTAATTTCATTAGCTCTTTACTGGAAAGAGTCTACATGTGCTTAAATGCAGTTCTCAGAGTTTTTGTTATGACGATTAAACAGAACATTTCCATACTATTTTTGGGGAGATGTATATACTTACTAAGTTAAAGAGTAACAGAGAATTATTAGCCACTAACAACACAGATTTTTAAAAATGGCCATTAGACTTACTTTAAGGCATGCTTTTCAATGATTTCAATAACATTGTCTTTTTATTCCTATTTCCATTAAAATGAGGCCAATAATTCAGTTACATATTCTAACTGAAAATGGGACTATGAAATGATAGCCCTTTTCTCTAGTCTTTAACAACAGGAGAATAGTTTAAAAAAGTGACGCATTGACGTAAAGCAAGATGATTGGGAGACACCCATGAGGCTACTCTGAACAAATATTTTGAGATTAATATGCACATAGAATAATGTATGTAAATGAAAATTCCAAACATATATGTTATTTACTGTCCTCCACCAAACTCATTGAGTTAAATAAGGAGTACAGATGAGCTAGAATTTTTAGTAATTTAGCTGATTCTCAGTATTTAGTCCTTATTCCTTCCATTCCTTTTCTGTTACATTCCTGTGTTACTGTTGATTCTCTGTTTTCAAATCAACACAAATGGCTATTCAAGGCTTTCTCTGTGCAAGCATTTATCTAGAGTAAATCACTTTGATACCTCCCTGCCAAGAATTCCCAGGAAAATATTGGGTATACACAAGAATATATTCAAGACATATTCAAGGGTACAGATAGAGTTTGTTCAGTTTCATTCACCTGCCGTGAAATGGGCTACAAATTAGCTTCTTATTATTTTCTTGTGTAAACCACCTTCCCCTCAATTCCTCTTAAAGTCATGCTGAATTCAACATCATTGAAGGTCAACATGGAGTAGTAATCAAAGTATTTCAAGAAATTTATTATATCTAATCTAATAGTATTTTGGCAGAACGGAGATGGCAAGGAACGTGAAGTATGACTACTTCTTAAAGGGTATACATTGTGATTTCTACCTCCTTTTTGATGTTCCAGAATCTATTTAGTCTATTTATTTGTATGTTTTCCAAGGGACAGAGACACAACTCAAAAAAATAAGAAAAGCATTATATACTTTACTCAGCTTGTGTTGTGATCAGAACAGGCTATGAAGGAAAACATTTAAGTCAGGTAATAAACTTCATAGGAACATTGTAAAGTCCTACTATTTTGAAGAATGTTTTTGTCTTGTTCAATCTTAAAACATGAAAAAATAAAACGCAGCCATGGAAGAACTTTAGAATGTCATAATCAAATTGTCTTACACTGTGTAAAACTATGGTGTGTAAGTTTTTTATGAACAAGATAGATTGTGCCTTATAAATTTTTTACACTCTGCCTTTTTCTATGCTAGTGCCCTGTATCTAGCCCTCATAAGTGGATACTTTGGTATCATTTCATTGGCCTTATATTTAATATTCAGAAAGTTGTGTGTAAATGTTTAGATTATGACTGTAATGTACCACCAGAAGACTGTTCTCCTTCTTCGTTTGTTCCTCAATAAGAAATCTAGTGACCCAGTCACTAGATTGTGACCCACTAGATATACAATCCAAAACAATTGTATATAGAATATCGTCAAACTCCATTTCTGTAATTCTAAGTTGACATGTCATGAAAAGCATTTCAAAAGTCGCATGCCTATCATTTCTAATCTTCACATGTATCTCTCTCAGATACATTATTTACCTCACACCTCTCAAAAGCATAAAATAACAACAGTTGGCAAGGCTATAGGGAAACTGGAGGCTTTGTGCACTGCTGGTGAGAATGTAAAATGGTGCAGCACCTATGGAAAATGGTATACCAGTTCCTCAAACAATATCAGCAGTTCCTCCGTTAAAAATAGAATGACCATATGATCCAACAATTTCACTTATGGCTATATAGGAAAAAGAATTGAAAACACAGTCTTAAAGAGATATTTGTATACCCATGTTCATAACAGTGTCATACACAACAGTCAGAAGATGAAAGTGACCACCAACAGATGAATAAACAAATGGGATATATACATAAGGTGTAATGTATATATGTATGTATATGTATATACAGTGTATACATAATGGACTATTATTCAGCCTTAACGTGGAAGGAAATTCTGACACATGCTACAACATGAATGAACTTTGAGGCCATAATGCTAATGTAAAGTAAGATAGTCCCAAAAGACAAATATTGGATGGTTCCATTAATGCAAGGTGCCAGGTAGTCAAATTCATAAATATAGGAAGTACAATGGTGGTCTCCAGGGTCTGGGAGGAGAAGGGAATAGGAAGTTTTAATTTGATGTGTACAGAATTTTAGTTTTGGAAGATGAAAAAGTTCTGAGATTGGTTGCACAACAATATGAGTGAAATTAATATCGCTGAACTATGTTTTTAAAAATGTTTAAAATGAGCCAGGTGCGTTCTCTCATGCCTGTAATCCCAGCACTTTGGGATGCCAAGCAAGTGAATCATGAGGTCAGGAGATCGAGACCAACCTGGCCAACATGGTGAAACCTCATCTTTACACAAAATTAGCTGGGCGTGGTGGCAGGTGCCTGTAATGCCAGCTATTTGGGAGCCTGAGGCAGAAGAATCGCTTGCACTTGGGAGGTGGAGGTTGCAGTGAGCCGAGATTCTGCCACTACACTCCAGCCTGGACTACAGAGTGAGACTCCATCTCAAAAAAAAAAAAGTTTAAAATGATCAATTTTATGTTATGTGTAGTTTGCCTCAAATTAACATTTTTTAAAGTGTGCTGTTATTTTCAGTATTACGTATTTATTACTACAGACAGAGCAGATGTGGTCTGGAGCGCACCTGAAAACAGGTGGAGGTTTTATAAATCTGCCAACACGTGTGAGCAGAAACAAGTGCCCTGCCAATTCATAATCACCACATGTTGTCAGATGTTATGAGCACTTTGGAGGCAGAGAAAAAAATGCAAATAAGTGCTCCATGAGGAGTGGAGGAACATTTATAGAGTCCATGGAGACCCCCAGAACTGAAAGAATCAGCCGTCCGCCAGGCCCCAGGCAGAAGAGTCAGCACAGTGCTGCGATGAGCGACACTTCCTGTTGCCGCGATGTCCTCTTTCATCACAAAGCATGGAATGAATCCTTTTTAAACTTTTATTATAGTTTCAGGGGTACACGTGGAGGTTTGTTATACAGATAAATTGCGTGTTGCAGGGGTTTGGTGTACAGATTATTTCACCAACTGGATGATGAGCATAGTACCTGATGAGTAGTTTTCCATCCTCACCCTCCTACCCTGAAGTGGGCCCTGGTGTCCTGTTATTCTCTTTTTTGTGTCCTTGTGTTCTCAACATTTAACTCCATTTTTACATGAGAACAACAAAGCACGGAATTAATTTTTATGCATAATAATCTGAGTAAAGCGCAGTTGAAGGATCTTGGAGTCATACAGGCTTGCTTCATATTTTATTCCTATTGGATATTTGAGTCTCAGTGTTTCTTCATTGTAAACCTGGATTCCCAGTTTAAAAACACTAGTGTTATTTCTGAACCATATACATTTGCTTATTGCTTTATTCAGAAGGTAAAGTTCAAAATCCTTATTAATAGCCAGTGGAAAACAAAAATAACTACCTGCTATGTGTGACCTAAAATATACTTTAGGTAATTAAAGTGTATTTTTGTTGCCTTTGTTACTCTTATTCTGTGTTCTTATTTCCTAAACTGGAGCACTAAAATCATGGATGTTGAGATTCAAGCAGCGGTGATTTTTCTCTGAAAATTCCAGAATTTGCTTGTGTATCTACAGTTTCTTACCTCTCTTTCTTTTTTAAAAGTAGGAACTTCGCCATCCTTTAATCTCTACTTCTACCATAACAGCGATCACATACTTATTCTTAGTGTATTCAATTTAATTTAAAAAGCTTACCTTTAACTTTGAGAGGCTAAGGCAGGTGGATCACGAGGTCAGGAGATGGAGACCATCCTGGCCAACAGGATGTAATTTTGAATACAAAAATTCAAAAATTAGCTGGGCAAGGTAGTGCATGTCTGTAATCTTAGCTGCTCGGGAGGCAGGACACTGAGGCAGGAGAATCACTTGAATCCGAGGTTGCAGTGAGCACCACCTTACTCCAGCCTGGCGACAGAGCAAGACTACATCCAAAAAACAAAAGCTTACCTTTAAAGCCTTCCATACCCTAAGCCATAAAGGCAAGATGAAAAGACATACATCCTTTTGGGAAGGCATTAAAATCAAAGCCTGTCCTATCCCCTGGATCTTCATTGCCAAAGAGTGGGTAAAGCACACCTGGTACAAACACTTCTAATTCTTGTTTTGGTGACTCCAGAAACAAGCATGTAAACTAACAATAGCAGAAATTCAAATTATGACTGCGAATATCATTGTTGTGAAGGCATAGGGAAAATTGATTCTAAGAAGGAGAAATAGTAGACATTTCCTGGAGATGGTGACTTTGGAGCTAGATCTTGATGATGCCAAAGGTGTTCACAACCAGCAACAGCAAGAGATAGGAGGAGAAATGTGAATGAAGTGTGCTGGGAAACGGCTTCAGGGTACTGGCTAACATAAACTATAAGGAATATTGGGTTTGAAGGAAAGAATGAAGAAGAACCAATACTTACAGCAAAACTTAATTATCATAAATTAGCGTGAAGGTTCAGATGATAGGCTGTGGATGTAACATAATTATGCATCCTGAACAGCTGGTATCCTGTGTGACCCCTGCAATATTTTGGAATGATTGAGGATATCTGGAAGGAATACAGTGATTATGGGATTGCAGTTGGAGAATGATTAAGGATATTTGGAAGAATACGGTGATATGCATATATTATGGGATTGCGGTTGGAGTTGGGGCTGGGAGGTATCAGAGTCTATGAAGCTCTGCCTGTCCAATTCCTTGGATCTTCATTGCCAAAAAGTGAGTAAAGCTCACTTGGTACATACACTTCTAATTCTTCATTTGATGACTCCAGAAAAGTCATAGCTACTGAAAAGCCTCCTAGTAAAATGAGTAATAGCAACACTAAATGGACTGAAATTTTATGGAAAACCCCAAATAGTCCAGCATAGCCAAGATTTTTGTCTGGGAGAAAAGGAGACCAGGTTGCTGAAGACCTCAGGGATGCTTTTCTGGGAGTCAGGATTTTTCTCCAGGAAGTGGGACAATAGGAAGCAGGAAGAGCAGGATGGGTCGGAGAACCTAAGCTTTCCCAAGGAATCTCTGGAAGCCGTCACAATGTGGAGGGAAGAGAAATTAGAGGTAGGGAGACTGCCCTTGGCATAATAAGTGTCCAAGAAGAGAAGTGAGGATATCTTACGGACAGGAATGCTGGCAATGAAACAGACAGCAGTGCAGACAGACCAAGTACCAAATTGGGAGTGTGGGCCCCAAGTGTCTGATGTGTCTCTACTGGGAACTGATAATCACTTGGGGACCTATCTTCAGCTATCTTTTGCGAAATAGAATCTGTGAGTTCTTAAGTATTTGGCATAAGATCTTCTAAAAACTGTCCTTTCTTTTTCATATACTTGCATGTTCACCCCACCCATCAACGTTATTAGATTTTATTAGAAAGTGAAAGCTCAAAGACATTGAGTAACTTACCAAATTCATTTGTATACATTATCAATAGAACCGGGCCTAGGATCAAAGATAAACAAAAGATATTTGAATGCATGGAAGAGAAAAGCTTCATCTTTATCTTTTTATTTCCAAATAAGCAGTAACATTGGGATCTGCTGCTCTGTAATTGTGTCATCATATGCTTCTGAAGCAAAGAGATATTTCTATGGAGATATTTAAAACAGTCAGGAGGAGTACCCATCCCCGCCAACCACTGAAAGAGAATGTTTCTATGACACCTTGCTCTGCCCAAGCATACCATAGCCTTAGTGTAGACAGAGTAGTTCCTGGAGAGCAGGTGCAGTGCTATCACTTTTCTTTGTACTCTGAGTAGCAAGATGCAATCCTGGGAAACAAAATTTGAATAAATTAAATAATTGTTAAATACTGTGTAGTAACCTAGAATTACAGTGCCAGAAAGGATGTGAACTTCAAGTACAAATTTCTCATCTTGCATATGAATTCTTTCAATAGTATCTAGTTTCTTTTCTTTTTCTTTTTTTTTTAAGAAAAAAAGAGACAAATCTTTGGTTTTATAGTATTTGCATAGCTCTATTTTTTAAAAAAGTTCTTATAGGAGACAACAATCTGCCATTCGTCAGCTTCTACTTATTTTTTTTAGGTCTGTACACTGCTAGTACAGAATCTAAGTCTGATTCTTCAGTATTAGCATGAGAATGTGCAAAATCAGTTTGGAATTAGTTATGATATCAGTGGTAAGCTGTGAAATGTCCATGTGATATGAAGTCTTTCAGAGGCATTTAGTTTGGTTTACAAGCAGCTGTAGGAAATTACAATTAAATTTCTGTAAGGGACAAAACAATTATTCTTAAACTGAGAGTTGATGAGGTTAGTTCTGGCATATATGCCAGGTGTGAAACAAGGAGAAGGACTCAGTAGCTGGAAGAGCTGCCACTTAGATTCACCCAAGGGAATATCTAACTTGTCTGATTTTACATCACATAAATTTCAGTTCTGTGTACTTTATACAAGAAATTTACATGTTAATCTAGGGCTATAATAAAACACTTTCAGAAAGCTCTACCATTCTAAGTGGGACATAACATATCTCACTCAGGAAATTTTTATTTCGAATGCTAACTCAAAAAAAAAAAATCTGCCTGAGACTTAAGGAAAAACAGATTTCATAAGAGCAAGTTAGTATAACTTATTTGTTTCTGATAAAACTGAAGAAAGTTTCATTTCTGTTGAGCTTACTTTAAAACCTGTTCGTCAATGCACTAACATTGTACTTGCACTGTGATAGAAAACAGCATTTGCACTGACAGATTTTACAAGTGAAGGACATGTTGCCTTTGAAGATTCTATAACTGAAGGATGTAAGATAAAAATTAAAGGAAATTCACATATAAAAGATGGAAACAGGCTGAGCGCCATGGTGCACACCTGTAATCCCTGCACTTTTGGAGGCTAAGGTGGGAGGATCACTTGAGCTCAGGAGTTCGAGACCAACCTGAGCAACATAAAGAGACCTTGTCTCTACAAGTAATTTTTAAAAACAATAGTTGGGTATGGTGGTATGTCCTTGTGCTAGCAGTGACTTGGGAGACTGAGGTGGGAGGGTCATGTGAGCCCAGGCAGTTGAGGCTGCAGTAAGCTGTGATCATGCCTCTGCACTCCAGCATGGGTGACAGAGCGAGACCCCATCTCAAAAATAAAAAATAAAACAAAGATGCAAACAGTAGAAAGGTACGAAACTCACTTAACCTATAAAAGTTTTGTGCATTTAGCAGAGTTTTTTCTTAGAAAAATTGCCCATCAAAATGAATTTCTAAATGAGTCATATTTTACACCATTTTCCATTATATAATCAGACACATTCTGATTGTATAGTAGAAATCAGCATAAAATAAACCATTTCAAAATGTAACAAGACCCGAAGTCATATTTCAAAACAATGATTAATTACTATGCTTTGAAAAAATCAAATTGCCTGTAAATGAAAGTTGACAGAAATATATCTTACAGAAATTTTACTGTCTAATATTTGACTTTTATGGCTAAACTGTAGAACTACCTCCAGTTTCAATATTTGCCCAATAATGCCAACACTAGCTGCGTAGCTAATGCTGAACCCAGCCAAAAGCAAAATATTTGCTCATTTAGCTAGACCCAGTTACCACATACTTGGCAGTTCTATAATGCAGGGTTTTGATAGTGCTGATTAATAATGAAAAATAAATTTCTAATATATGTGCAAGAATTTAGTATTAGCTGGATTTCTAAACTGATGCAAAGAACATCTGGTTAATGTTGATGTCAATTTTATATAGACATATATGATTTCAGAATGTATATATTATATGCATATTACACACACATGTCTACAAATATTCTCTAAAGATGTAGTCACATATACAGAAGCATAATATAAATATCTGCAATAGAATGGATCAACCTAGGAATAGCTCACAAATGTATCAAAAACAAGGTACTTTTACTCAATGTTGCGACATACAGCTTATTGCATCTTTGAATCATTTTTCTTTGTTTTTTTAACAGGTTGTTTGGTATCAAGTCAGTAATTCAAACAGACTGTTCCAGTACTTGGAAGATCATAGTAAACCCGGACCTGTCATGGTATCACCATGCCAACCCTATCCTGCTGCTGGTGATGTACTACACGCTGGCCACACTGATCCGCATCTGGCTGCAAGAGCCCCTTGTAAGGACGAAAATGTTTTCATGATCTTGTCTGCAAAGTAACCTAGAATCTCCAGATGAAATGATTCACTCCCGTTCTTTACTGACTAATCAATACAGTATTCCAACACAACTCTAGTGTTCTGGGTATAATGTTTTAATTCTACAAAGAGTATTAGGTGAATATGAACACTACTAGATCAAGGACTAGCTTCCCTTTACTAACTAATACCACAACGTGCTGCTAAGAATGGCAGATGGTGAGGAGAATGGAAGACTCATTTTTGCTGATCACTTACTGTAATATGTCAGGTGGTTGTCATACATTATCTCATTTAATACACTAAATAACACTAAAAAAACTCTGATCAATAGAATAGGCATTATACTCATTTACAGATGAGGAAAATGAGGTTAGAGATGTCAATTTTTCTAAAATCACACATTTACTGGATGGTATAAATCAGATTCAAACCCATATTTGAGAGCAAGGCTTGATTCTTAAAGACACACACCCCTGCTGTCAAGTGGACTGGTGTTTCCCAAATCTCCTCCAGCCCTTAGCCTGTGAAGATGTGGGAGTGACAGCCCAGCTCTTGGTGGTGCCTGTTGCCTCCTGAATATCCCATTGCGAGGAATGGAGATTCGGATATTCCTTCCAGCACAATTGAGGGTGTTTATTTCCTATGGGAATGTGAACAAGGACACAGCATTTCTGAGGGGGGGGAGCTGAAGCCTAGGTGGCTTCTTTTCTCTCTTTTCTCCTTCAGTGACAGAAAACGTCAGCCTGCTTTTCTTTCTCCTAAATGACTGTCAGGAGCCCAGCTGTGAGGTAGCTTACTGACACATGAACGAGACAAGCTGTGCAGACAGGGTCATCACACCTTTTCATGCCCCACCTGCGGGAGGCCCCATAGCTGGGGACAGTTCTCTTTAGCACAGCCCAGCCTGAGTCTCTGCATTCCAGTCCTGCCTCCTCCAAATTGCTATCCCCACACGCTAATCAGTAAGTCACTCAATGAGTATTTTGGAAGGCCAACTGTGTCTGACACTAACCTAGGGGCTGGCATAGAGCAATGAGCTCAGTAGGCAGGGCCCCACTTAGAGAGCTGTGCATTCTAAAAGAGAAAAATTGGTCCAAAAAAGCAAACAGCATGTGAATCAGATAGTGACTGTAAAACGGCAGGAGGTGTCCCTCCGGTCATCCCTGGCAGAGGTGCCAGCTGCGGAAAGGAGGATGGTGCTATCTTCCTCCTGCATGGTACCCCCTCCCCATTGCAGGGGCTAACAGCCATCTGTGGGATGAGGGCCGCAGAGGCCATCCTTGTTAGCAGGGCTCTCATGGATCATCTTTCTTTCAGGCCACTGATGACAGTTGCATAGTAACAAAATGCTTCCTGGGTGGTGAGGAATACCAGTCATCTTGTGTCATATTTTTCTTCCATTTTCTTCTAAAATTTGACTATATCAGTAAAATTGTTAAAATTGTGTCCGATTCCTTCACAAACATGCATATGAATATGTATATATTCACAAATAAAAACATGTACATAAAAATTAAATATATATATATATATATATGTATATAAATAGTGCAATGGCACTATTTTGGCTCACTGCAACCTCTGCCTCCCAGATTCCAGCAATTCTCCTGTCTCAGCCTCCTGAGTAGCTGGGATTACAGGTGCCCAACACCACGCCTAGCTAATTTTTTTTTGTATTTTTAGCAGAGATGGGGTTTCACTATGTTGGCCAGGCTGGTCTCAAACTCCTGAGCTCAGGTGATCCACTCACCTTGGCCTCCCAAAGTGCTGGGATTACAGGTGTGAACCACCGTGATGGGAACTATTTCTGAACAATGTCTTACACATTATGGAAATTTACTTTAAGGCTTTCTGGTTATTAAGATTTCCCAGTCCCTTTGCTTTCTCTGGGGTATCCTATGTCATCTCTCAGATAATGCAGTAGCTTAATGAGGGTTCTGTTATAACCATTAGGTCCGTGCAGTATTCTGCTTCCACTGCCATGTGCTGTCTGGTGAGCAAAGGCAGACAGAGAGAGAGAGCCAGAAAGACCATCCAGGCTATAGGCCACACAGCAATAGCAATATTACAAATCACAAGGCCTGCAGGGCTTTGTGGAGAAAGGGGCTTAACACTATCATCAACATGTCAGGTGGGCTGTTTTTTAAATGGGCTAGGACAGAAGGCCCGTTGCATCGAGGCAATGAGAAAAAGAAGCTGATTATATCATAGTTCCAGATGACCTGGTGCATTTAATGAAAAATGCCAGCCACCAAATGTAAGTGCTGAGATAGACATCTGTGAAACATATTCGAAAAGGAGAGCAAGAGAAGTCAGTGTCAAGACTTCAGTGTAACATATGGCCCCGCCTGGCAAGTTTAACGCCCCACCCAAAGAGTTAGGGTGCCCCACTTAGAAATCCTCCCCTGCTGCACTGGGACCCAGGAGTTGGGCAGCGAGACTAAGTCCACGCCACTCCAGTATCAGCGACGCGTGACTGTCCTTTTTACTAGGACGCTTTTGTTGGGAAAACATGCTAAGACACTGAAGTGCTTTTGTTCCTTGTATTCCTCTCTATCACCTCTCCTAGATCAGTTGTCTAATTTAGGCAAATGTCTCATGTGCATTAGATATGCTCTTGCTTAGTATGGTGTGAGCTCTAGATGATCTGCCTTTAATACATTCAGTCTTAACTGAAGATTGCCAGTGGCTGGCTTACACGGGCAACTGCACACCTTTGTGAAAGCTCTTGCTCTAAGAACCCTGTGTGTAGCTGCTTCTGAGTGCAGTTGAGAACACACGTGGAAAAGCTGTGGATATTTAACACTGGAGTATATTCTGTAATGAATGGGGCTTAGTAGAATCAGGGGACATTTAATATTGATGTGCTTATCAATTACAGGGTAGCATTTTTGTCATTTTTGAAAGTGTCTTGATAAAATCCTGCATTCTGTAAATACTCACTTTGAAAAATCATCATATTGAGCCAAAATGAAAAGCTCTCTCTTGGCCACTTAGGCTGCTTAGGGAACTGCCTCAGGAAGCAAGGCCAATCCTGTTTCTGTGTTTCAGGTGCAGGATGAGAGGACCAAAGAGGAGGACAGAGCCCTGGCTTGTAGCCCCATCCAAATAACAGCGGAGAGAAGGCGGAGCCTGTGGTATGCAACCCACTACCCCACTGATGAGAGAAAAGTAAGCCATGATGAAAGGGATTTCCATTCCCTAATTTTTCTATTTTTATATTTTACTGTTGAATATGAGCCTTATACTATCATACATATAATATCATACTCAGGTTCCTGGTACTTTATAGAAAAGTTTGATTTAGGAGGGTTAGTACCAGAGAGAGAAAACTATTTCCAAAGGAAATAACCAGGTCCTGTCAAAAGCATCATTTTATATTTCCATGCTTTCTACTGAAATCTCTTAACCTTAGAAAGAGCTTTCCTAATTTAAAAAATTGTAATTAAAACAAATAAAAACAGCAAAGCAATCTGTTAGCACTGGAGGGTAAAAATTTCAATGCTGAACTATATTGCAGAAAATAATTTTACTCTGTCGGGTAGGTGGCCACAGTGGGAACTCAGTGACCACTTAGAGAAGACTCAAATGGGAATGTAACTGATGATCTCTCACTAGTTTGAGGCAACTGAGTGTACTGACAAGGAAAAGTGGGTCACAATTGGATAATTCAGATAACTCATATAGTACACATAATACAGAATATGTAATTCATATAAACTTTTGATCATGTATTGGCCATTTTGGACTGAACTCGGTCAGTGCTGTATTGACTTGTGAAAATGGCCTGTTTACAAGGTTGTAAACACAAATACTCTTAGAATTTTTGGATGGGGTCAGCATTTTGCTTTCCAGCATGTTCTAGAATTGAGGAGCGGGTTCTCTGATGGTTTTTATGGCCGTGAGTTTCTCTAAGACGCACAGCCCTACTCTCAGCACGGCTACCCTGTGTTGAGCAAGGGGACAGTAGTGAGTGAGCTGTCTTGGGGGACAGCACTGTGGGGCAGAGGTGGCACCCTAAGGCATCTGGGGATTTCCCAGCTGTTTCCTCCATTGCACTTCACCAGGTTTCAGGTTATCTTACGCATTCCACTAAATGATGAGGAAAGCCCAACTGTTTTTAAAGTGAGGCCTGTGGATCTGTGGGGGTCCTGAGACCTTTGCAGGGATTCTTAGGCTCAAAACTATTTCTGTACTAATACTTAAGATCTTTGCTTTGATGATATCAAAGCAGCAGTGGGTAAAACTACGGGCTTCTAGCACGAACCAAGGCCAGGGCACCAAAGTGCAGAGCAGTGATTGCAGATCGAGTCCTTCACTGACATGCTCTGGAGGAAAACAAAAGAAAAAGGCTAGCTCCACATAAGAAAGTTGTGATGAGCCAGAAGAGTTATTACTTTTCTTAAATCTCCACCTTGACATGCTTGTCTTTTTGATATTCTGTGTGACAAAATGAGAAGTCTGCCTAGCATGCCTTATATGAAGTGTGACAACTGTCCGTATGAGAAGTGCAGACCTACTCACTGAAAGCATTAGCTAAACTCACTGTGTTTCCGCAGCAGACTTTTACCTGAAAGAACAGCTCGTGGACTAGCATGGCTATTCTATTTGAGTTGGGCATTTGGCAGACAACTGCTTGAAAATAAATGAAGTGAGCTCATCACTTTGAGGCAAACAACTGACAGTAATTGTTATCGGTGATAAAATTTAAGCATTTGAGTAAAAATTTGAATTTTGTAAAACACATCTAATGAAGGCTTAAAAACTTTCCAGTATTTGAGGACTTTTCTGATGAGATCGGGGTGATATTGACAAATGTGCTTTTTATGCATAGCATACTGAAACATGTCAGTATTTGGTAAAGTCAATACCTGTAACTCACTGAAACAGCAGTTTCCAAATCAGCACCACCTGATATGACAGCGTGTGGGTAAATAATCCAGTTGGGGTGCATGATACGCCAGTGGCACAATCTTGGCTCACTACAACCTCCACCTCCCAGGTTCAAGCAATTCTCCTGAATCAGCCTCCTGAGTAGCTGCGACTACAGGCACGTGCCACCATACCTGGCTAATTTTTTTGAGTTTTTAGTAGAGAGGGTTTTGTCATGTTTCCCAGGCTGGTCTCGAACTCCTGAGCTCAGGCAGTCTGCCCGCTTCAACCTCCCAAAGTGCTAGGATTACAGGCATGAGCCACCACGTCCAGCCCTAAAATACTCATTTTTGACCCAACTGCATATTTATATGAAGCCAGATTTTCTTTATCTACTTCAACTGGAACACGACATCACAGCAGATTGAATGCAGAAACAGATATGAAAATCCATTTGCCTTTTATTAAACTAGACATTAAATAGATATGCAAAATTGTAAAACAATGATACTCTCTTCACTGTATGTTTTTTTTTAAAAATAGCTATTTAAATAACTTATTTATATTAACACATAATGGGTTTTTTAATTTTTTAATTAATAAATATATAAGTAAATAAATATTTTAAGAATACCTTGTATAATTTCTAGTATGGTAGATATTGACAGATAGACACACATAAATACAGTCTCTTTGGAACCATCAGTGATTTTTAAGAATGCAAATGAGTCTTGACCTAAAAATGTGATAGAACCACTTGCTATGCTAATTATTATTTGGGGGAAATGGAAATTGCCTGGTAATAATGTATTAATAGTTAAAAAGTAGAGTCATATAATAATCATTTTGTTGTAGACAGTACGCAAATCTTAATCTCAAACCACATTACAAATCAATTTCTCTTTCTTATGAAAATTCTATTTCTTGAAACGTAAATACATTCAGAATTCTGCAGATGTCTCAAAGGAGTGTAAAACTAAGCAGCTTATTCTTGTAAAACATCACCCTTGAAAAACCTGGTAACATTTATAGACGTGTGGTTGCTTATCTGTTGTTATAACTAAACATTAACATCAGGAGCTGTGAAATAGTTGTCCTAAACAGCAGCATCCAGTTCAATTATTTGTCCCTTTATATTTTGCATGGCAATTTTAATATACTAGCATCCAACAAGTTAAAGAGAATGGGTGTGTGCACAGTAAAACTTTATAGATACATAAACAGCAAAATGCTTTTAGCTTCCTTACTAACGTGCTTCCCTGCATTGCTTTTTGCAGCTTTTGTCCATGACCCAGGATGACTACAAGCCATCTGATGTTAGTATACCCTTAGAATTATCATTTATGCATGTGTAAGTGATGTAAAAGTGCCAGAAATGGAAGTCGCTCCTTTAAGTCCATTTTAATGATCTATAAAATTTCCATAAGCTTTTCCATTTTTTGGCATAAATTATATCTGGTAGATTGCTGTTAGAATGAGATTGAGTATAATCATACAAAATATATTTAACTTTTAACAAGCTTTGTGGGCTTTTTAAAAAGCATTTTGTTCTGTAGCTATGCTTATTACATAAGTGGGAAGTTTCTCATGTCCCTGGGCGCACATACACATACGTATAGGTGGGTGTCATGTTTATCTCAAAAATTGTAAAGTCAAAGAGACAGAAGGAGGAAACAGGCAATTGCCCTGAGTGGTGTAGTAAGAACATTGCAACCTCCAGTCAGCCAGAGATCCCCAGAAGGTGACCTCTCAGCTAAGATCCAAGGATGTTTGCATTAGTCCGGCGCAGAGCCACATAGGGCATAAGGCAGGACAGTGCTGGACCATGGCCCAGGAAAGGTCTAGAATCCCATATAGCTGGAGGGATGGCTGAGAAGTGAACAGTAGCAAAGACTGAGGCTGGAAAGATCAGAACAAATCTTGAAGACCTCCTTCAGCCTTTCACAAGAGTTTGCTCTTCATACTGAGGACGGCGGGTACATAGCATGGTTTATGGCAAAGTGCAACAAAATCAGATGCACATTTTCCTGCGATCACTCTGTGGAGACTAGAATTGGAGAGGGAATGTAAAAGATTCCTCTTACTAAAATAATTTGGACAATTGGCTAAGTTATTTAGCTTGCAATCGACTCCTCACTGTTTGATTAGGGTGGAGGAAGGGAGGTGGGGGTATGCCTACATTGAAAACCCAGACCTGCTGTGACAGGTGTCCCTCTCCCTGCACTCCCGGCAGGGCCTGCTGGTGACTGTGAATGGCAACCCCGTGGATTACCACACCATCCACCCCACCCTACCCATGGAGAATGGCCCCGGCAAAGCCGACCTCTATTCCACCCCTCAGTACCGATGGGAGCCCTCTGATGAATCCTCAGGTAGGAGCCAGCCCTGGGGGCACATGCTGTACTCAGGGTTGTACTTATCCCGCATTTAGAAGCTTGGCCTTTCTCTATCTTCTTGTTGCTGTTGTTGTTGCTTATTTGATTTTTGTTTTAAAACAGAGGTGTTATCTTTCATGTCAGTATCATTAAGCTCATTTCTTTAAATTCTGCCTGCATTTTGTCCCAGCATATTGCTAGTTGTGTTCTATCTTTGTATACAAAATAATTGACTTAACTGGGGCAAACTTTGAAAATAAAAGGTGAAAACAATATTTTAAACATGTTAACTTAGGTATAGCATATATATTATGTATGTCGGTCTTTCTTTAGTTGATATTATAATTATGGTCAATGGTTTTTCTGGTTAATTTGTACGTGGGGTGTGTGTGTGTGTGTGTGTGTGTGTGTGTGTGTGCTCTGTCTCCCAGGCTGGAGTGCAGTCGCAAGATCTCAGCTCACTGCAATCTCTGCTTCCCAGGTTCAAACAGTTCTCCTGCCTCAGCCTCCTGATTAGCTGGCACTACAGGTGCTTGCTGCCATGCTCAGCTAATTTTTTGTATTTTAGTAGAGATGGGGTTTCACTCTGTTGCCCAGGCTGGTCTCGAACTCCTGAGCTTAGGCAATTTGCCCACCTTGGCCTCCCAAACTGCTAGGATTACAGCCGTGAGCCACCACGCTCAGCCGAGTGTTTTTTAAGAGTTCTTTTTTGTCCATTAAAAAAAACGAAGTTGTCTAAACTTTTACAAGTCTTTTTCCTCCCTTTTCTTTCAGTTTTTTATGTTGAAGAAGAGCATTAATATTAAAGATGACAAATTGGTAGCCTGGAGCTAAGTTTCACTCTCAAATTTCATTTTTGGACTGTGCAGCATTTTTAAAAAGTTTAAATAGCCATCACTTTTTAAAAGCTGCACTTCTGACCTAGAAATGGACATTTCTGGAATCCCTTGAAGAATGTGAAGGTCTGGCAACACTAGTCCCTCAACTCTATAAAACAGCAGTTAGCTGGACCTCTATTGCCATTGCTCCTGCAAGGGACCAATTGCCACTCACAAATCCATAAAGACAGAATTACAAAGTGACTATAAAACTCGAGTGGATTTGCATCTCTATTTGTATGTAATTACAGTCAGAGTTCTCAGACTTTGTCCTGCCTTAGCTCGTGGCCAGCAGCTCTCCAATTTGCATCTGTGGTACATCATGCTTACTCCAGGGGCCTTTTTTCATAATTCTTTATCAGACCTATTCTGATGTCTATTCTTCATAATTCTGTATCAGTACTTCCTGCAATTTCTCCACAGGGCTTCTTAATACTTAACTGTACAACTGGTTAGTCACATTATCCAACATTCCTCAGCGAGGTTAAATCAAGGTCAGCCACCACCCCCCCTGCCACCCTCACATCCAACCCCTGATGGCACCTGATAGCTGCACAGCGTCGAACTCTGCTGGGTCGTTCCCCATTTCTGCTTCCTGCGTGCCTGTGTTTTAGTTTGCAGCTCAGGCTTAAGAGGGAGAGTTCAAGGAAACAGTCCTTTCGAGTGTGCTCTTTAGAGCATGGACAATAGAAGCAAAGAGGCAGGGCCCTAGAATCGCCATGTGTGGCTTCCAATGTTTGAGCTGTTGGGGTCACAGCCTATTCACCCTCCTACTTACCCATTACTTTCCTGAGAACAAATAAATAGAATTTTGACTGCTGACAAGGTCAACCCAGACATACTGAAATCATAAATGGGCTTTCAAAAGTGAAACAAAAGCGGGAAAGCTTTTAAAAATTGAATCTATATACACAAAAAGTGTCACAACAAGAAAGGTAGCGTGGAAGTAACTCTAAAATCCATCAGATTTGGCATTTTCACCCCTGTCTATGACCCAGGGGCTTTTTTTGTATAAACCCCAGGTTCATCCAGTCCTACTGCCGGAGGAATGAGAACCAGTGGGCTTCTGCCAAGGACACGCCATAGTCTCATTGTGCAGCCCATGTGGAGTAGCATGCACAGTCACTGATTTTTCAGTCATTTATACCTCTTCTTTATGCTGCTAGGGAACTTTCTGCTGTAACCCACTTATACATAGCCCATTTGATTTGAACAAGAAAGACAGAAAGGACATTCTACTTACTGGCTTAGAGCAACACTTAGTACGGTACACTTTCTCTGGACCAGAAACCTGGGCATCACTAGGCTGGTTCCTCTGGCTCAAGGTTGTTCATGAGGTTGCAGTCAAGCTACTGGTTGGGGCCACTGTCTCATCTGAAGACTTACCTTGGGGAGAATCTGTTCCCAAGCTCACTTGTATATAGCCTCAGGCTCTTGCTGACGTCCGGCTGGCGGAGCCATCAGTTCTCAAACTTTGGGCTCCCCATAGGGCAGTTTACAGCATGGTAGCTGGCTTGTCTGAGGACAAGCAGGTGAGAGAATGAGAGAGAGCACTCAAGGTGAAACCACAGTCTTTTTAAATGAATCTTGAAAGTGACCCTTCGTCCACTCTGAAGTGCCCTATTCGTATTAGAAGCCTGTCACAGATCCCACCCACACTCAAGGGGAAGGGACAGAGAAGAGCATGAACACCAGGAGGCGGGGGCTCTGATGACGGCTTATAGGCTTCCTTCCATACCCTCTCACATGGAAATTTTCCTTGCTCAATTACTACATGCTTGGTCCCATTACACTGACCAGGCAGAACTTATTGATTCTGCTTGAATTCTAACGGCTTTATGAATAGGAAACAATTTCTGAAGTCTTAAATAAAAGGCTATACCAAAATCATACGTGTGTTGCATTGATTGGAACATTTATACAACCGTCACATTTTTGCATAAATAGTTAAATAAAGTATTTGTCCATCTAGAAAAGCCAGAGGAGGAAGAGGAGGAGAAAGAAGAATTTGAAGAAGAAAGGAGCCGTGAGGAAAAAAGAAGTATCAAAGTTCATGCCATGGTCTCCGTGTTCCAATTTATTATGAAACAAAGTTACATCTGTGCCCTCATAGCTATGATGGTATGTATGATATGATGGTACATATGATATGATGGTGTGTAAGAAGTGATGGTACACATGATATGATGGTATGTACTATATGATATGATGGTGTGTATTATATGATATGGTATGTGCAATATGATATGATGGTATGTGTGATATGGTATGTGTGATCTGATGGTATATATGAGCAGCAGCCGCCAAGGTGCTAAAGAAAGGAGACCACAGCCCCGCTGACTCTCAGTGCTGTTACCCTCTCAGGGCCAGCAGAAGTATAGGAATCTCCCTGATGTGTTGGTAGAGAATAGTCAGCTGTGTTAATTTTTCATAGGATATTTGTACTACAGATTGTAAAGTTATGTCCTTTTCAACTCTATTTATCCTCCTTTTAAGTATTAATACATTTCTTTCAAGTTAGCTTATCAAGTCAGACTATCCCTTATTTTGCCAATTTGAGAGGACATATGAAGCAGGTTTTCTTAATAAAATTGAATATCTTCAAGGTTAACATAGGCTCCTTTTATTCCTTTCAGATAGTAAGAGTTATATTCACATCATTTCTTAGATTTGGATGAGATGTTATTCCATCTTAGCTGCAATAACTTTTTACCAATATGAGCATCAAGCCACTGTGCAGTTCCCTAGAGCGTCTTCCAATTGTCAGCTCTCGGTTTATGCGTGTTTCTACTCACCATCTGCAACATCACAGCTTCAAAATAGTCCCTTGGCCCATAGATAGAAGAGAAAAGAAGCTCTAATCTCTCCCTTTCCTAAAAACAAATTTTCTCAGAAAATTTGATTTATTTTTGAGAAACCTAACATTCTTGTTTAAAATACAACTCTTCCAAATTTGGTGGTCAACAGTGAGACCCTATGGACACCTCTGATGATAAAAATAAAAATATTCTATAACTCAAGGGAAATAAAATCGAGACACAGTTTCCCCAGGCACTCAATCCAGGTGCTTTCCAGATGAACCTGTGCACTGCTCAACTTCAGTTTCCAGTAAGGAACACGGCCGCATTTGAGAGGAGACTGTGAAAAAGAAAGCACCACAAAATTGCAGGTGCTAATTTGGGGACTGCCAACACCATTCTTTAAATAAAATTAATTATGTGTGTTTTTGTTACTTTTTGACCTTTTCTCTACATCAACCGCGACTTTAAACTGCAGCAAATCTCTGATTCTGAACTCAGAAAAGTATTCTCTTTTTTCTCTCTCTCTCTATGCCAGATAATTTTGGTCTTTTCTTTAAAGCAATAGAACTAAAAAATAAATAAATAAAGTAAAACATTTGACTATACATTTTCTTACTTCACTGAAATAAATCTATTGCAAAAATAACACAATTCTTTATTAAAAACATGCCCTCGTCTGGTAGCATTCTGCGGTGTTAATGGAGCCACAGTATTAATGCTTTAAGAGCTCCTGCCTTCCAAGCCGTCACTCCATGACTTGGGGTCTCTGTCACTCCACTACAACTCTCTGCTCTCCCTGGTTTGCGTATTATTGACATTTTCTTTTCAGATAGCTTTTACCTTACAGGGTGGGGGTACCGAGCATTGTATTGACCAAGGTGTTGTTTCCTTTTCTGTCCTCCGGAGGCCTGGAGCATCACTTATCACAGCTGGCTGACCTTCGTGCTACTGATCTGGTCGTGCACTCTTTGGATGATTCGCAACAGAAGAAAATATGCCATGATCAGCTCTCCCTTCATGGTGGTTTATGGAAACCTATTGTTGATATTACAGTATATATGGAGTTTTGAACTTCCTGAAATTAAAAAGGTTCCAGGATTTTTAGAAAAGAAAGAGCCAGGAGAACTTGCTTCCAAGGTAAGTGAATAGAATACAATATAACAAAGCAATGACACAAAACCACAATCATCATGATCATATCCAAGAGAAACCTTACCAATATTCACTGCTTTATAAAAACAAATAAATATGAGACTGTAAGAAACAATTTACGGTGCTTAGAGGTCTCCATAATTTAAACATGAATATATATTACACCATGATTTAGCTTTTACTTAAAAATTTTTTTTTCCACTCAAAGAAAACTTGTATACATTTTTTAAATATATATATATATTTAATATATTCTACTAAAGTAAAAATTAGATGTGAAAATGGAAAAATGCAAGATAAAATGTGTTAAGGGGTTTCAGGGCTCTCTTTGATTATCAATTTATAAAACACACTTAACACATTAGTGTTACAGATAAGTATTGATTATTCATGATATTTTCCTCCAATTCTGTCGTAAAGAACATTTTAACAGCAAAAATTAAGTATGACATTTGCTTTTTTTCTTCTACTGATTATATGATACGTCTTTATCTGAGTTAGAATGTTCATACTCTTTTCATTACTCATTTGTTTTCATGGGCCATTTTAATGGTTTTTATTTCAAAACATTAGGTTTCCCAACTTACTGTTTGTTTTGTTAACAAAGCGGCAGACTAAACACACATTTCCTTTGTGTGAATAATTTTGTTTTAAGACAGTAAAAGTAAACGTGTATATGTTGAATGGGTCTTGGAAGTTAGTATCTCTGGAGGAGGCGGTCATTTACATCACATGAAATTCACCTTTCCTAGGAGCAACTGCCTGCTTTAAGGGCTATCACACACCCCATATCCAAGGTAATCAGGGTAAATGGGGTAGAGAAGATGAGGGCAAAGTTTGGTCTTCATAACAGATTTCTGGGTGAAGGGCTACTGGGGTAAATGAAACACATTCTAACAGGTGAATTCTAGTGACAGCTAGAGGTGAGAACATAACCCCTGTGTTCATGTACCAAGGGAATTTCATTCATTGATTCATTCATCCCAAACTCCCATGCCTGCTTCTTCTCCTTACCCTGCTCCACGCTGAAAAATCCCATGCTGTGCTCTCACTTACATGTCAGCTTTATCTAATACTCTTGCTCTCTCTCCCTCTCTTTCCTCTTAAACACAGACCCACACACAGATATTCACACACAACTGGTTAAGTTAGTCTACTTCTATTTTTAAAAAATCAAAATTATATTCTTTTCACTGTGTAAATTCATCACAGTCTGACTCTGAAACTGCTAAAAATGCATGCCATCTTACTAGTTGAGTTATCTCATGTCGAATCTAAAATTAACTGTTCTTTAGGAGGAAAACATTATTTGGGAAATAAATTTGTTACTCGTGGGAAAAAAAAGTTATTCTGGGAATCTAGGTCTGCACTTACATTTTAATGCACCCAGGAACTCAAAAACAGTGAAAAGTTTTGACATAGGGGATAGCAATACATCTCCAGGCTTATAACATTTCTATCACAATACCATTTGTAAAACACATTTTTAAACACACACTGTTTACGGAGTACTGGATGAGTCACTGTGATGGAGAGAGAACAGAATCTCGCCCTCAGTCCTCAAGGGTCTGAACCCCTTCCATGGAGCCAGACTCACGTGCTTGGCAGCATTCCTCAGTCCCAGATCATCTCATTTCTGGCTCCATCAAGCACTATCAAGGCCTTTTATTAAATAACTCACCTTCTCTAAGAATGATGTCCCACCTGCTCTCAATTACTCTTAACCTCTCTGAATATGCATTGGAGAAACAATTTTTTCCCAATTGGCAGCTATAGTTCAATTCATAGTGACTTCCAGAATTTTAACTTCAGATTTCCATAAATGTAGGCACTCTGGTTCTTGATTTCATTAGGCCCTGGGCATATTAACCAGGACTTACTGGCACTAGTCTATATTGAAAGTAAATGATAAGTAGACACTTATGGATAGGTAAGTGGTCAATTCAAAGTGAAAATGATGTATTTATATTTATTTATACCTTATTTTATTTTTTCACTTCATTGGCAAATATTTATAAAAAGCCTGCTATGAACCACAATGAGATGCCACCTCACGTCTACTAGGATGGCTATAATTTTTTAAAAAGGCAGATAATACTCAATGTTACTGAGGACATGGAGAAGTTGAAACTGTCACACGCTGCTGGTGGAAATGTAAAATGGTGCAGCAACTTTGTAAAATAAAGTTCCAATTCCTCAAATTGTTAAACATAAAATTACTGTAAAACTAGTAATTCCAGTGGTAGGTTCATTTACCCAGAAGGATTGAAACCATTTGTCCACATAAAACCTTGTATGTGAATGTTCATAGCAGCATTATCCATCATAGCTAAAATACAGAAATGATCCAAATGACTATTAGCTAATGAAAGGATGAAACATATGTCCATGCAATGGAATATTATTGGGTAATTTTAAAAGATAAAGAATTATACATGCTGCAAGTGGATCAACCTTGAAAACATTACGCTAAGTAAAAACAATCCATTTATGAAAGTCTACATAGTACATAATTTCATTGATATGAAATTTTCAGATTAGGCAAATCTATAGAGACAAAAAGTAAATTCATGGTTGGCTAGAGCTGAGATAAGGAGAAAAGGAAGTAACTGCTGTCAGGGTTGATGAAAATGGTAGTAAAATGGATTGTAGTGATGGTTGCACAACTCTGTGAATATGCTAAAAACCACTGAATTATACGATTCAAATGGGTGAATTGTACGGTATGTGAATTATATCTCAATAAAGCTATTTTTAAAAACCTAGTGTGTGTGGCTGGGCGTGGTGGCTCATGCCTGTAATCCCAGCAGTTTGGGAGGCCAAGGCAGGCTGATCACTTGAGGCCAGGAGGTAGAGACCAGCTTGGCCAACATGGTGAAACCCCGTCTCTACTAAAAAAATACAAACATTAGCCAGGTGTGGTGGTACATGCCTGTAATCCCAGCTACTTGGGAGGCTGAGGCAGGAGAATTGCTTGAATCCAGGAAGCAGAGGTTGTGTTGAGCTGAAATTGTTCCATTGCACTCCAGCCTGGGCAACAAGAACAAAACCGCCTCTAAGGCAAAAACAAAAACAAAAAACTACTGTGTGTTAGGTACTGTATTTCCTAAACAATGGAGTTCCCCAAAATCAAAAGATGTTTGGTTTCTTAGTCCTCAAGAAAATGCTACTATAAAAGCATTGCCACTTAGAACTAATATCCCTTCAGCTTTAGAAGATTAATAATAAGGAGTTCTGTGTTCTGGGATGAAGTTTTCCTTTTCCCATCTATGGAATTCTTTAAAATAAGGAATGTTGCAGAGTCAAGGGAGTATTATCCAGTATTATGGATGAAGTATATCTTCCTCTTATAATTGTAATGATGTCACAGTCAGGTGGGAATCAGCCAAGGACCAGCATCTCAAGGGAGACCACTTGCCGCAGCTGATTTCCTGCCCAGGTGGAAGTCATTTGAAATATTGTGCTCATCATCCTCAGGCCTTGCATGGTGCTCCTGGCACCCAACACAGGCATGGGAGCATCCTTGGATAAGGGACTTAAAAGCAGTGAATTTCAGTTGAAATCAAGTGGGTTCCCTGACTCTGTCTCCAATAAAATGGTTTATTTTTTGTGCTTTCACTGAAATGTGGAGAAAATGTTATATTTATTGAAACATGTTTACATTCCAAATAGTTGCTTAATTCTTGTTTTGCTGCCTCTCTGCTTCCAGATTCTTTTCACCATTACTTTTTGGCTACTGCTGAGGCAGCACCTCACAGAGCAAAAAGCTCTGCAAGAAAAGGAAGCTCTTTTATCGGAAGTCAAAATTGGCAGTCAGGAAAATGAAGAAAAAGGTAAATTAGTACATATGCTAAGTGGCTGGAGAGTTTGCTGCACAGCAAAATTACAGAGAAAGAGCCCCCAAATACAGCAGGAAGCTTCAGAATAAATGGAAGTGGAATGTAAACTTGGAGCGTTAAGTAACATTATTATAGCTTGTAACTTTTGAAGTACACATGAGAGTTCCAAAGGAGTGTTTAAAATGTGCCATTTGATTCTCACAAAGGTGATTCCCAATGAAAGAGAAACTGAGGCTCAGAGAAATTAAATGGTTTCTCCCAGGTCATACTTATAGTGAGTATTGGAACCAAGAAACTGACTCACATCTTTTAAATTTAAAGCTTCTTTCTTCTTTCTTAAAAATAATAAACCACAATGTAAAAACAGAGGATGATGATGTTATCAACATTGATAGGTTTTAGACATGCTATATAAGCAAAATAAGAAGAGCTTGTTCCCTAACTCCCTGAATACACAAATAATTGTAAGGTTAATATTTGTAGAATGGATTGAAGACTATTAGTGCGGTTAAGAAGCACTATCTGTGAAAAGAAGTCTATAAATATCCACAGAAGCTGGGCTGGTACCCTAAGACTAAACCAGTAACCGCAAGAATCAATACAGACCAACATATGTATATATATATATATATATATATATACACACACACACACACACAATATGTATATAAAATATATAATAAAAAATATATATTTGTATAATATATATATTTTATATAATATAAATATATACATAAATATGTATCTATATAATTCATATTACATATAATATTTATAAAATATATATTATATATTAAACATATATAATATGTATTTATATATACATATATTATATATACATATTATATGTATTGTATATTATATATGTATTATATTACATATGTATTATATATTATATATAATATATGTAATATGTTATCATATATTATATAATATATATTGTATGTATTATATATATTATGTATGTAATATATAATATATAACAAAAATATATATAAATATATAGTATAAATACTTATATATAAAATATATAAATATATATTATTTATATATAATACTATATGTATAATAGAAAATATATAAATATATTTCTTATAGATATTTATATACAAAATATATAAATATATTTTTATATTTATAAAATATATAAATATTTATAATAAAATAATATATATTTATATTATATAATATTTTATATAATATAAATTATATATATTATATAATATATAGTATAATAAATAATAATATAATCTATAATATAATATATAACAATATATTATAATGTATAATATATATTATATACACACATATATTATATCGTATATACACAGATATAATATATATTTATCATACATATTTATCTATATATAGTATATATTTATATATAGATACATAATTTATATTATACAATATATTACAATGTATATATTACAATATACACAGATATAATGTATATTTATCTTACATATTTATCTATATATAGACATATATTTGTCTATATATAGATACATATTTATATAAATATATGAATATATATTTATATATAATATATATGAATATATATTTATACATAATATATATTATGTATTATACATATTATATATTATTTATTTATATATGTGTATGGAGATATATTATTATATATATCTGTATAATATATAGATATGTATTTATGACACCCTACACAGGCATGGGAGCATCCTTGGAAAAGGGACTTAAAAGCAGTGAATCTCAGCTAAAATCAAGTGGGTGCCCTGACTCTGTCTCCAACAAAAAGATTTATTTTTTGTGCTCCCACTGGAAAGTGGGGAAAATGTTATGTTTGTTGAAACATGTTTACATTCCAATAAAATACATATATTATTTATGCACATATCTATCTATATATAGATATATATTTATATATAGATAAATATCAACATATATAGATATATAGATAACATAATCTAATATATAGATACATATATACATATATTAGATTATATGTTATCTATATATATCATATGTCTATATATAGATATACGTTAGATCTTTAGATATATAGATATATATTATATTATATTATATATATAATATATATATGTCCATACACACACATCCATGCACACACACACACACACAATTATGCTTAGTTTCTTATTTAGACCTAACCAATAAGTTGTTTTTTAGGGACAAAAGTCTGTCTATAAGATTTAAATCTTGACTACATGAGTTTGGATGTCTCTGTTCAACATAGTGATTAAATTAATCGACTAATTTTGGTAAAAAATGGTTAATTTGAGATCAACAATTGCTCTGAACCCTCACTTGATTTTCACTCTCCTCACTCTGTGAATCTACTAGTTGTTTGAATAAATTATTCCCATTAACCCAAATAATTATTTTGAAATAATTATTCAAGTTCTTTGAATATAAGGCTTTGTAACACAGAGATGAGTCCTATGTATTAGCATATTTTAAAGCAAGACAAAATACATTTTTTATTTCAATCCACTAAATTGTTTTATACTTAAATTACAATCACTCTTTCAATCTAACTTAAATTATGTTTGGCTGTAACTCATAAATTTCTAGTTATTTAAAAGCATGCTTTTTGGTTAAGGTTGTTAGCATTAACCACATTTGGTAAAGTACTGCTTGGCTTGTCTAGTTGTGAAACAATTAGAATTTGCAATTGATATAGTCATTTTGATTTGTGCTGTTGTTGCCTATTTATTTTTTACACCTCACAGTACTTAAAGTTATTACTGGATATCAGAAATAAAAAAGACCTTGTACATAAATTAGTATTACCAAATTTATTTTCTTGTAAACTATATTTTGGGAAGGTTATGAAAATCGACTTTTAATCTAGTCATGAATGTTGCCATGTTTATGAGAATAGTCTAAAATCATTCAAATCATATAATAACTTAGAAAATACATGCCCCTACACCCTGCATATATCACACACGGTCAAAGTGTGGTTCTGCACAGATAACCAGCTAAGTATAACAGCATGGTTTTCTATTTTGAAGATGAGGAACTTCAAGATATACAAGTGGAAGGAGAGCCCAAAGAGAAGGAGGAAGAAGAGGAAGCAAAGGAAGAGAAGCAAGAGAGAAGGAAGGCAAACGAAGAGGAAGTTGAAGAAGAAGATGAGCAGGACATCATGAAAGTCCTGGGCAATTTGGTGGTGGCCATGTTCATCAAGTACTGGATCTACGTCTGCGGAGGCATGTTCTTCTTTGTCAGCTTCGAGGGTAAAATTGTAATGTACAAAATCATCTACATGGTGCTGTTCCTGTTCTGTGTGGCCCTGTATCAGGTAGGTACACAGTTGTTCATTTTAATTCTCACGTCTGTCCCAGGTGTATACATGCGATACCTTTGCAGAGGTTCTAAATCACTAGACTCTCATGAACATAGGTCAAGTGAGTGGCAAGATGCAAACGTTATATCCCAAGAATCCTAAAATGGGAAATGACTGTATTCAGCTTATTTACTATTTCAAAATTTTAGGTTTGGGTACAGCGGATCATGCCTGTAATTTCAGCAATTTAGGAGGTTAAGGCAGGAGGACTGCTTGAGGCCATGAGTTCCAAACCAACCGGGTCAATATATTGAAACCTTGTAGCAATAAAAAATTTTCTTAAATTAAAAAATTAGCCAGATGTGGTAGCACGTACCTATAGTCCTAGCTTCTTGGTAGGCTGAGGCAGGAGGATCACTTGATCCCAGGAGGTCAAGGTTGCTATGAGCTATGCTAGTACCACTTCACTCCAGTTGGGCAACAGATTAAGATGCCACTTCTAAAAATAGTAAAAATAAAAATTTTAGGTTGTTGAAAAATCAGGAAAAAGTTCATACATAAGTTTTCCAAAAATTATTAACCAACAAATCTGTAAAATAGAATTACATTTCTTTCTTTTCTTTCTCTTTCTTTCTTTTTTTTTTTTTTTTTTTTTTTTTTTTTTTTTTTTTTTTTTTTTTTTTTTTTTTTTTTTTTTTGTTGTTGTTCGTTTGTTTGTTCATTTGTTCGTTTGTTTGTTTGTTTGTTTGTTTGTTTTGAGACAGTATCTTTCTCCATCCCTTAGGCTGGAGTGCAGTGGCATGATCTCTGCTGATTGCTCTCAGCAATCTAGGCCTCCCAGGTTCAAGTGATGCTCATGCCTCAGCTCCTGAGTAGCTGGGATTCCAAGCATGCACCAACATCTCCAGCTAATGTTTGTATTCTTAGTAGAGACAAGGTTTCACCATGTTGGCCATGCTGGTTTCGAACTTCTGGCCTTAAGTGATCTGCCCACCATGGCCTCCCAAAGTTCTGGGATTACACGCAGGAGCCACTACACCTGGCCTGTAAAATTGAATTATGTTTTAAAACAGTAATTTAAAAGCTAGATCATCTGAAATAGTGGAGTATTCCTAGGTATACTTTTGTACTTCAGGCTTTGGGGTCAGAAAATGATTATGTGTGTGTGCATGTGCCTGCGTATGTATACACATATATATGTACAGTGCATTGACTGCTTTCATATTTCATTACTTAAAAGGATTTCATTCATTAAAATAATTTAGCATATGAAATACATTAAAATGAGTTAGCTCTCCACAGACTCACTTTCAACTGATGATAAGAGAATCCAATAATAGAAACACATAGAACAGTAAATTATCTTGCACGTAGCCAACAAAACAAATAAAGGAACTACAGTAAACAAGAGTATGTCACATGTCAAGGTAAAAAACTTCAAAAGAAATCAGTGAACTCTTGAATACTCTTAAAAATTCAGGATGATGGCTGGGCGCGGTGGCTCAAGCCCGTAATCCCAGCACTTTGGGAGGCCAAGGTGGGCGGATCATGAGGTCGAGAGATCAAGACCATCCTCGCCAACATGATGAAACCCCGTCTCTACTAAAAAAATACAAAAATTAGCTGGGCGTGGTGATGCACGCCTGTAGTCCCAGCTGCTTGGGAGGCTGAGGCAGGAGAATTGATTGAACCCAGGAGGCAGAGGTTGCAGTGAGCTGAGATCATGCCACTGCACTCCAGCCTGGTGCCTGGCAACAGAGTGAGACTCTGTCTCAAAAAAAAAAAAAGAAAATTCAGGGTGGTGTTCTCTAATGAATATCCACAGCTTATGGTCAAATGAGATGTCTTTCTTCTGTGGTTGTTTCACACTTTCATTCACACAATATTGCTTTCAATTTCAAATGGATGTGGTTTTCTCTGAGTAATGATAACCACAATGACAGCAGCACCTACCCTACTGTTCCTTGAGTGCCTTCTATGGGACAGATAGCTAGCAGGAACCTGTAAATACTATCTCTTTCATCCTCGTAGCAACCCTGCAAAATAGGCGCTTATGGAGAAGCTCAGGAAGGCTCACCCACGTCTCCAAAGACACAGTTAGCAACCATGCATAGAATTGGGGTTCTAACCCAGAACCACTCCAATCTGTTAGGCATGGAATATTAAAAACCAGACATGAAATAGACTTTATTTTCAGACATTTGTAGATGCAATCACTTGTCTTAATTGAATGAACCAAATATTTTTGTGAGTTTTTCTATAAGTAATTTTTTTTCTCATTTGTTTTTTTCAATATCTGATTTGCAGGTGCATTATGAATGGTGGAGGAAAATTCTAAAATATTTTTGGATGTCAGTGGTTATTTACACTATGCTGGTGCTTATCTTTATATACACATATCAATTTGAAAACTTCCCAGGCCTGTGGCAAAATATGACTGGATTAAAAAAAGAAAAGTAAGTAATTTTGAGTTGAAAATGATGAACAAGGTGAAGACTTGAATGCATATTGTTCAAAACATCTTTAAGGAAGAGTTTAGTAAAGCATGATGTCATCAATGTCTATTAAGTTCCTAAAGAACAGAAATTAAAACTTAGTCATTCTGTGTTACATTTACTTAGCCCGTAGGAACATGTAGGCACCCCATGAATTTTCAGCCCCATTTGAGTGAAATAATGTTTTCTAATATTAGTTTCATGTGAAACAACACACCTAGCACTTAGCCACACTTTCTGCTCTCCAAATTGGAGCTCAGTTCTTTAGTTAATAAGTAAGTTCATGCACTTATAACATAAAGCAGCAGCCTTTGCTCATTTATGTTGCCAGGTGCTTAGGTTCTAAGGAGTGTTTAGTGCCATAAAGAAATAAATTTCTCTAAGTGCTAATAGACTTGTGATGATAAGATGGTTTTTCCTGTGGATGTGGTAGATAGCTCCCTATCCTGTTCTAATTTGCTTCTGTAAACTTCTGAAATTAGTTTGGAAATCCAGCCAGCATTGGGTTTTGAGCTGAATATATCAAAGTGGCTGAGAGAAGGATTTAGAAGGGAAGGATAACTGAATAACTAGACCAACACAACTGAAGTGTCTATGCAATAATCATTTATTAAATGCTGGCCATGTGCTGACACTGTTTTGTATCTGGGATATGACAGGTAACAAGACAGACAAAAATCTAAGCCCTGTAGATCTTAAATTCTAGCAGAGGAGACAAACACGAAAACTACATAGTGCAAAATATACTACAATTTGTGACAGGTCTGTGACAGAAACAAACAGCAGGCTGAGGCAATGAATAAGGGGGAACTATAAATGAGTGATCGGAATGGGCTTCACTGAGGAGCTGGTTTAAACTCCAGCTGAAGCATAAGAAGAAGTTTATCTTAGGAAAAGCATGTGAGTTGGAGGCCTGGGTGTAGAGGGCATTTCAGACAGAGGGAACAGCACATGCAAAGGCGCTGAGGCAAGTCAGTTTGGCACAGTGCATAAAAGAAACTGAAGAAAGGGGGTGAGTGGACAGAGAAGAGGGGAGAATTCAGGCAGGCAGCTGGAACGTGCATGGCTCGTAGGTAGCATGATTTTGTTTTATTTTTGGTGGAATTTTCCAATCTTTAAAATTGACTAGCTGAGAAAAAGCAATGTGTGGGCGTAGAAACAATGAGACAAGTTAGTAGGCACCAGCAGTGGTCCTGTGAGAAATGATGGCAGCTTCCCCTAGATTGAGTGGGGGCAGAGATGGATAAGAGGAGTTGGCGATTCAGGAGGTGCTTAGGATGCTGAAGGACATGTAGACGAATGAGATATGAAAGAAAAGAACATAGGAGACGTCTGACTTCTCAATTGCACAGGGTAGACAGTTGTACCATTTATTGGTCCAGGGATACTAGAATGGGGAGAGGGATGTGGAGGACAGCTTTGCTAAGAAAAATAGGAAAATCAAGAATACTATTTTGGAAGCACTAAATATGAAATAACTGTGAAACAACTGGTTTCCAACAGCAATTTGGGCTTGAGACTCTTACAGGAGGAGGCTGTGCTGTAGATGCGCTTTGAGTCCTCAATGTAAGGATGATGTATAAAGAGGTGAGATTACCTAGGGGGAAAGCACAGGTGGAAGATCAAAACTGAGTCCTGGGGATATTTCAGCCTCTAGAGATCCAATAGAAAAGGAGGAGATCATGGAGGAACAAGAAACCGTGATAGTGTGATGGCGTCAAGGCCACGTGATCTTCAAGGAGGACCAGAAGTTCAATTAAATAAAGCTAGAGAAGTAGCCTTTGAATTTGGCAATGTCAAGGTTTTTATTGACCATTGTTAAAGTAGGTTAGTTGGCTTGATGGAAACGAAAGCTGTATTGCACCCCATGGGAGAGAGGGATGCAATAAACGATAGAGCTGGCAGGAGTGTAAGACTGTGATGTAATTTATCACAAAGAGTCTGTGACTTCATTGCTTAAGAGAGGTTCCTGCTTTTTATCGTGTTTTGTTTTGCAGGCTCGAGGATCTTGGCTTAAAGCAGTTTACTGTGGCTGAACTATTCACTCGCATATTCATCCCAACCTCCTTTCTGCTGGTGTGCATTTTACACCTGCACTATTTCCATGACCAGTTCCTTGAACTCACAGACCTCAAGTCCATTCCCAGCAAAGAAGACAACACCATCTACAGGTGAGCCACTGAAAGAAACAGACTTCTTGTTAACAGGAAGGCAGCCTGTTTAGGTTGGTCACCTTGCAGGAAGCCAGCAATCTAAGAGTTTCAGCCTTGAATTTTCCATGAGTATCAACTTGTGAGAAAAAGAGGAAGACATGTGGAAGAGTCTATGACATGTTCTGAAACAATGGGTAGTGACTTATGACTGGTTAATGTAAAGTGATCTTGATAGTCCTGTGACACATTCAGAGTAGCTGTGGAGAGTAAAATATTTTAGAATTGATATGTGTCTAGGCTGGTTATATATATTTTTGGAACATTTACAGAATCTGGCTAATTCAGACGATTTTTCCATTATGCCGACCACAGGTACAGAAGTCTTATGAAAGCATAGCAAAAGATGATGGGCAGAGTTTTCCCTTCCATTTTGGAAATGAGAAACTTTGGCTAAAAGGACAGAATCTGCAGTTGACTAGCAACTACAATCATATTTAAGAAGAGAGCATGATGACAGTATCTTCTTTTAGCAGCTTATTGTTGTTTTCTCCTCCTCAATAAATATAAATTTTTTGCAAATAACAGATGGGATAGTAATTTTCCTGCTCGTATTTGTTCAAACCATGATGGGGTATCACAAATCCTTCACTGTGTTCCACCATGGGGAGATCCCAAGCATTCTTCTAGTGATTGCTGACAATGGTCTTCCTCTCCGCCTCATGTTTAGCCTATGATTCAGTCATTGGAAAAACACTTGTTAAGCAGCTAAGGGAGCAAAGGGCTGTACTGAGAGAAGCACAGAGGCCACGGATGAAAACTCCCCTTAATTATTTGACTTTAAGGGAAAGAAATGAAGATATCAATAGAAGATGAAGTAAGAGTTCTTCATATGCATTTCATAAAATGCTAAATTTTCAATGTTCTGCTGTGCAGGAACTAGAGTTACAGATAGACCTGAACACTTATTTAATAATGAAAAACATTGTAGAATCTGCTGTTTATGATCAGCAGATTCACTTTCCTTATTGTGTTGTGTTTAGCCTAAGATTATATTTAGTTTTCATTCTGATACTTCAGATGACTCCTAACCCACGGAACCAAGAGATATCAATCAGTCATGACTTGTTACACTATCTAGCCACCATGAAAAATCAGGCTCTGCTAAAACCTCTCTGCTCCCAAGACCCCAGCAGGGAGGAGGGCATGGATGGGGTCAATGCCCATCTTACCCTCTTCATATACGTACTCATACTTCCTTCAGTGATGATCAAACATTAGGAAAAATAAAGTAGTTATTAGAAGTGTGGGACCTCTAGGAGATATTATTCATAGAGAAACTTGATGGCAGTGAAAATCACCCCCAGTTTAAAAGTTTCCAAAGATAGTGCCTGCACATAAAAGTGAGAATTGTCAATAATCAGAAAAAGGTTTTTTTAAATCATTCTTTTGACGTTGCTTGTGATGTGTGTGGATAAAACTAGTATTCGATATTGAATTCTGACCATGTAACATGTTTTAATTTACTATAAGCCCTCACCATTCTTTTAAAGAGTCCTAGTCAATAATTACAAAATCTTTTAATTGACCAAGCCAATTTGTGTGTCTGTGAAGGAGTTGTAATTATTAAGCATTGCTAATAAAACCTTTTTTTAAGTTTTTTTTTTTATTTCAAAGGCCATTTCTTCTCTTGCCTATTCATTTTTTTTCTCACTAAAAGTACCTCCAAGTACGTCCAGCATGCAGGAGGCTTTTTCTTGCCATTTTTCTTAATGTGGATGTATCTGAGTCTTCTGTCATGTTATCAGACAGAGATATAATTCACCATCTATCCAAAAAAGTAGAAACATTCAGGGCCGCACTTTTGTAGAAGATAAATTGGCTCAGCAAAGATTTTACCAGCCTGCAGACTCCCAGGTTTTGGGCCTAGCTTATGTGGAAACTGAGTTTGTCCCACAGAATTCCCTTCAAGCAGGTAGAGCAGTGGTTAGCCTACGTAGGCTCTGAGAAGGACTGCAGCCCACGTCAAGATGTGTGTTCTCTGTTTCTTCAGCTGCCTCTTCACAGCCCTTACCCTAAACCCCATGGCAGAGAAGAAAGATCTAACTGTAGCGATATGAGTCCTGACTTGTCTTTCTTACAGCTGTGGCTTAACCCTAAGCACTCCCTTAACAGTGAATTTTCCAAGCAAATGTAAAGGGCGAGGAAAGAATGTGTAATGCCAACTCTCTGAAAAGTTTAAGCATATGGGAATTAATTTTAGTTCTGTAAAGAAAAGTTTTCCAGAACCTTAGCAAATTTGAAGAACTCACTCAAATTTGGTATTTCAGAATTTTATCCAACAGTTTGATATAAAGTCCCCAAATTTGAACTTTGAACATTATATGTATCATCCTTTTAGCAACTCATTCTCATGGTAGTATTTTCCTTACTCATAATTTTCACGTCACAGTAGTTTTTTGTTCCTGTAGTCCTAATACAATGGCCATATTAAAATCAAAATGATGAAGATAAGGAATATTTTGAGAGTCAGAACTGACTTCCAGGATTTGCTTTCTCTGCTCCTGCCTCCTAAACGGATGCTTAGAAGAAACGGCCCACAGATTGGGAATAGCTGATTGGCTGTGTTCGTTAAGCTGATTTCCACGCTATTGTCTCTGGAAATATGCATCTGTTCTTTTCCTATTTTGTCACTTTTTTGGGTGTATGTGCTTATGTACACAGATATAGGCACATGTCACTTGTGTATGAAGCAGAATTTATTATGTTTAGTCTTACAGAATTTACAAAGTTAGCCTTATGAAAATATAATAATATAGAAAAAAATTATTATTTCTAAGTAGGTAATCTCAGGAATATTATTTCATCTATATATTGATAGAAATTCATATTATAATGTATAACATGCTTATTATAAATATGTAATTAGCAATGCTGTACAAAGGACTATTTAAATATTAATTTCTTTTATATCTCTTTAACTTGTGCATGGTTTGTTTTAAAAAGTATTATATGCATAGAGAAATAAAATGACTTTTTAAACTATAGTTTTAGGAAAATCTTAGAAACAGCATGCTGAATATGGCCACTGAGTAACATTTTTTAAAAAAAATTCTGGGATAGGAGCAAAAATTAATTTTTAAATTATATTTTATTTGGCGAAATATACCTTGAGGCCAGGCACAGTGGCTCACGCCTGTAATCCCAGCACTTTGAGAGGCCAAGGAGGGCGGATCGCCTGTGATTAGGAGTTTGAAACCAACCTTTCCAACATGGTAAAACCCCATCTCTACTAAATATACAAAAATTAGCCAGGTATGGTGGCATATACCTGTAATCCCAGCTACCTGGAAGGCTGAGGCAGGAGAATCACTTGAACCCAGAAGGCAGAAGCTGCAGTGAGCTAAAGATCTCATCACTGCACTCCAGCCTGGGTGACAGAGCAAGACTTTGTCTCAAAAAAATGTATCTTAAAAAATTTAAACATTACAGATTTGTAATAAAGTATGTGAGATGGGGAGGGATGAGAAGAATAGAGAGGCTTTTTATCTTCAGGCATTCTTCCTGAACATGTCTGATTAAATTTTGCTACTGAATCTTGCTGTCTAGACTCTTCTTCAAGGCATGAAGCCTGTGTGGGTGGCTACACCCGATGCTAGGAAGCTTAAGGAAGTCCACTTTGTTCATCTCTGTCTAACAATCTCCTCTCTCTCTCTCTCCAACCTGTCTCCTCATTGCATCCCTGTGCTTCCGTCTGCCACCTCGTAGCCATGCCAAAGTCAATGGTCGCGTATATCTAATAATAAATAGGTGGGTACTTCAATGTTTTCTCTCTTATTTTTGTTTAAAGCTGATTCTTGCTGTGTTGAACTCTTAACTGCTTTATACATGAAAAATCGTGTCATCAGATAGTGGACAGTGGTCTTCAGGTATGCTCCTGGATGTATTGCAAACCAAACCATTTGGTGTCTATACCGAATGGTGCCGCCAAGTGGATGTGTTGAGGGTCTTCAGCTGGTGCTCAGCCTTTGGCCTTGATTCAAATTATGTGCTGTTCATTCTGTTCTTTGGTAGAATTAGTGCAAAGGCTTGCCTGAGAACTTCTCTCCCTCTTGAGCAAATAATTGAGAGCTCAGCTCAAGAACCACCTCCTCCACAAACCCTCCCATAAATGCCGACATTCCTGCTAAGAGTAATCTGCCTTCCCTCCGAATCCCTGTAGCACTTGATCACTGATGCTGTCCTGACACTTGCCTTCCAGTCCTCTGTCTGATCTCCTGCCTGCTTGACTTATCTGCCTTGCTAGAGTAGGGGCATAACCTCCTCAGATCTGGACTCCCTCTATGATTCACCAGGATGTCCCCATGTCACCTGCCCCAGGGCCTAACCCATGAAGTGATATTCAATAGCTATTTCCTAAATGAAATGAAAGTAGTCACAGTATATGGTTTTAAAAACATGACTTTCTTCAAGTATATCTCTACCTGAAAGATCACCACATTATTGAAGAGGGATATTTTACATCACCAGGTTTCATATGTTTGCACAGCACAAAAGGCATCGAGGTGGCACTGAGACATGGACTTACTCTGAGATGCATATCACCTTGCCAAGGAGATAAAATATAGAATGTCCACACAAAATAAAAAGCAAGCTTTGATAAATGTTAGACAATGGGTTATCCTCCAGTGTTATCCTTTGGGATCTCACTTACTAAAACTATTTTACTTTACTGAGTAGGTGAATTAAAATATTCACTCTTGTAACTGCATGTCATAAATAAAGCTAGTAATTTTATTAAGAGAAATGTATCTTGCCATAATTCCAATTAACAAAATAATTATTGAAAAGATTTTTTGGTTTTTTACCCCATTCACTTTTCTTATAAGTAAAATCCTAAGACAGACAACCCAATCACAAACCCTAAGAGGCAGAGCCTCTAACAAAGTGTGAAAGGCATCAAGAGTCACTGTGTAGATTGCTGAGGGAGGAGGAATGAACGGGGACTGTCAGCTTTCTTAGGGGCTCGCTTTTGACAACCTGAGAGAGAAACATCAACATCAGGCTTTTCAGTTGTTAGGTAGAGAAGTAAGACACAGACTCTAGCTAGAAATCTTGAGCAATAATCTAAATTCTATCCCTCCATACACAAGGAACTCCTCACTCTTTTTTTCTCTGTGTTTCTTGTGAAGCATTTAGCATTTGCTTTGTAAAGAGAAGGCTGACACATGTAAGAGGGTAAGAGTTGGTATGATGGGCTCCCTCGGAAGCAACTGGTATGACTGTTGATCTTGAAGGACCAGACTTATACCATGAATGGGAGTTTATGCCCATTGCCCCAAGCCACAAGGCCAGCTAATTCACTCAGGACTCCTTAGAAGTATCAAGTTCAAAGCCGCCCCAAATGATAAAAAACTTGCATAGTTATATTCTTGCCAGTGAAATCTCATATTTTTACATGAATATTAACATGTTAAGAGCAGCCAGAGCTATGCCCCAAAGGAAACATTATCAAACAAGCCTGCCACTCATTTTACAATGTGTGCTTCTGAAATGCTGTATGCCGTGTTGAATCGGACTGATTATCCATTAGACTGACAGGGTGAATCCTTTTATAAAGTATATAGGCTTGCTTTCTCCCATAATTTATTTCTTTATGTTCAGTTTTGTTTTATAAGGAGAATAAAGTATTATATATAGTTCTGGGGTAAAAGAGGGGGCATACCTACAATTCAACTTAAGGGCTGATTAAAATTTAGACATGACCTTACAAGGTATAAGGTAGGGTAGTGTATTGAGGACAGTAGGTCACTTTGATAACATTTTTAAAATATGGATAATTGTGGGTAAATTGCAACTGATTTAGTAAACACTATACATGTTACCAACACACATAATTAAGATATGATATTCGTTTCACAAATTGAATGCTTATATGTGAATACAATCTTCTAAAAGTGCTTTCAAGTTCTAGAGAATAATTTATCTTAAACAGTAAAATTATTTTACTTTGAATGTTACTTACATGAAACACTACATATGTGCAAGTCAATTTTCTACTAACAGTTTAATGATAATGGTGTCAGTGCAGTTTACATCACCACATGTTCCAAATTAGAATCATAAAAAAAAAAAATGACATTCAGACTACGGAGATTTTACAATGCTAGAATTTCCATTTTCTCTAATGGAAAGTAGCTTACTATGTAGCTTTCCAAAGTCAGGTCTTGTACAGAATTAACCCTCTTTGAGGGTCCCTGTCACATAATTTGTTTCTTCTGTCTCAAATAAGGATGTGTCTCTAGGGCGTAGAATTTCTTCATCCAAGATTCAGTGAGTTATAGTGTAACCAAGCGCAGTACTGCATTTTTTAAGGATGTGATGAGTAGCAAATGTGTCTTCAAGGGGAAAGTCCCCAGAACTCAGAATAAAATGACAGAGTCATAAATGGAAAAACACACACATTGGGAGCTACACAAAGCCATGGAAGTGTAAAGAGTGAGTGAAGACACAAACAAATACTTGTCATCTGCTTTGTTAGAACATGAGAGTCATTTTGCTGGATGGTCAGTGAAAAGGTTGGAGCTCAGAGCCTGAATTGTAACAAGAGCAAGGAAACAAAGTTATCAGTGTTAAGAAAACCCAAAGAGAAGAAATGAACTTCCTGTGGAGAAAGACATCCGAAGCAGCGTGATTTAAGGCAGGGGAGGAGGGGCTTCTTCGAGAATCCTGTTCATCACCACTCTTATTGTTTGGAGTCCCAAAGTCAAAATCCTTCATATGACCATTAGGTAATTTGCACCTAATGTTCAGTAAAGAACTACAAGTCTTATAAGCTCCTTAGCCTGAAGTTTCCAGGAATATTTTTATTAGAGTGGGTTTTTAAATTTTGTCTTTGGAAAATCAAGATCCATTTTCTTTTCATTTGCTGGAAGAAAAAAAAAGCTGCCTGGCGCGGTGGCTTATGCCTGTAATCCCAGCACTTTGGGAGGCTGAGGCGGGCACATCACGAGGTCAGGAGATCGAGGCCATCCTGGCTAACACAATGAAACCCGTCTTTACTAAAAATACAAAACAATGAGCCTGGCGTGGTAGCACAGGCCTGTAATGCCAGCTACTTGAGAGGCTGAGGCAGGAGAATCTCTTGAACCCGGGAGGCAGAAGTTACAGTGAGCCGAGATTGTGCCACTGCACTCCAGCCTGGGAGACAGAGCGAGACTCCGTCTCAAAAAAAGAAAAAAGAAAAAAGCTGAATTAAATTAAAATGCACAGTCTTTCCTGGAGAGCCCATACAGCTGTTGCTCCTAGCAGCCACAGCTGGGTCTGCCTCGGAAGCTTGCATTTGTGCAGAACTACCTCTGCCGCTCCCAATCCTCAGGGAATGCAATAGTTGAGATCACACACAGAAAGGAGTGAACAGAACCCTGAGGCCACTGGAAAACAGATTCCTGAGGAGGAAATGTTTGCTCTTTTTCTTTTGAATGGCTTTCTATAAAATATCCAAGTTCTGTTAAAGAAGGTGCAGATGACAGAATTATAGTCTAAGTTTAATACCTTCCCTATCACCCATCATTATGTAGTCCCTTGCAAAAGCATGTTTCTAATTCTGCTTTTTCTTTAGAATGAGTTTATGATGCAGGTTATCAAAGCCTAATATATGAAAATCTACCAGTAGAAGATGGCTGCTTACGTTAAAATGTTTCCCGTGTGATTAACCACTGTGTTAAATGTTTGGTAGAAACCACCTTAATTTTTACAACCTCCTATAAATAGACAGTATTATTTCAGCTAACTTAGATAGGTTAAATAATTTTGCCATCCCACCTTAGCTGGTAAGTTTTCTGGTGAAGACTTGAACCCAAGCCTCTTAACATTCTTTTCTATGGCCTCTAAAAACAATGTTATGATAAAAATGAGAAAAAGAGAGAGAAAAAATAAAAGGATTCATAGAAGTATCTTTTTGAAACACTACACTTTATCATGCATTTAAAATATTTTTATCTATTTATGTTTTATGCACACAGTTTTTTAATAATACAAGATAAAATTATCTGAAATTTCTCAAGATAGTTAACAAACTCCTAGACTAGTAAATGTCAGCCTGATAACAGTTTTCCTCTTTTACTAGTCTGGGGCTTGTAGCGTTAAGGTCAGAGGGCATGAGCCGTGTTAGATGCAGAGATTCCCTTCTCGTTTGTCCCCAGCTGCATCTAGTTCTTTTACATGTTTCTAGAAGTCAACCTTGCGGACCTGCTTCCGAAAGGCTTACTCCAGGGTCTTCCTTTGATTCTTTCATTGAACGATCTCCCCTCAATGTGCCTGCCTGTGGCATGGCAGTTTGGGGCATTGTTGACTGAGGACATCTGCTGTGTAGCTATAGCAGCAGCTGCAGAAACAGCCTCCCCTAAAGTTTCACTCCCCTTAATAGCAGTAATTGTTGGAAAGTAGTTTTCTTGTCATTTGAAGTTGCAGCAGTGTCGACGTAGACCTTTAAGATTCACTCTGAGGCGGTCACACCTGCACACTGAAACTACCAAATTTCTTGTCTTAATGAAAGTTATCTTTTCATTTATAAAATGCATCCCTGAAGAGAACAAATACATATTGATGACTTTGCAGCAACTGACCACTTCCACATTCAATAGCATTTCATATGGAGTGTACTGACCAAGCAGGAACAGCAGATATGTACCCTGAGAGTTGGTGTGTGGCACTGGTGTAGATGATATGGGTTGCAGTTTTAAAAGTGGTGAACTTCTCCAAAGTCTAGAGGGTAAACTGACTAGCTTAGGAAAATAAAGTAGTATGTCAGTATAACTCCTACCGATGTAGAACTCTCCTCAGATTCTCCCTCTCCATTATGTTAATAATCTGTTTCTGGCATACTGTGATTTACCTGTTGGACATCCTGTGCAAGGGGGTTGTTTGAATGATAATCTAGGACAATGTGGATCCCTTGCAACAGTTGCTCAAAATGATAGGCATGTTTACAAATATTAAATCAACAAGTTGAAAGTAAATGTTTGACCTACCCAAACTCCCTCATTTTGTAGAAAATTAATTAACGTTCACAAAGTTAAATAGTTTACTTAGAGCCTTCAATTATCCAGACAGAATAATGTTATTAATTGTACATCTCATTAGAAACCTGCTAAAAATGTATGGATTAACTGTGATAAATAGAGAAGACTACCAGCATGTCCAGTAGGCTTTTTCTTAATATAGACTATATTGCCCACAAGTTATTTAAAACATTAATTTGAGTATGAACAGAGATGTGCTTTTAGAAAAATGTAGAAGGATGAGACTTATTATGTTCCACTATGAAATAAACTGTAACATCCCAGGCTGCTGAGCGAACTCACTGGAAGCTCTCTCTGCCTTCATTCTCTCTCTGGTTCAAGATCTCACACCGTCTTCCCACGGCTGCCAATCAACAGTTCGCATCAGTAACTCTCAGGTGGGGACATGATGTGGACGTCTCACTCCTGAAACATTTAGCTTCCACGGCATATGCGTTAGATGGCAGAGTGGGATTTATCCACACAAAGGTTGACTGAAAGCATATATTCTTTAAGAAATTTTTAAAAACTTACCAAAAATGTGAATGACTTGATTCTTGCAAGTTGGTTTGTTGCGTTACTAAAAAAGCATGATATAATTTGCCTCAGCAGTTTCAATATGCTCTCTCCTTTACAAACCTGCAGTCCTGTCCACTCTCAGGTCAGTTGCCAAGCCTAGGGTTCAGAGCAAAGCACGCTATTGATGCCACCCTGGAATGCATTTGGCATTAGGGCATTACTGCAACTGGCATACAGGAATGCAATAGTGGTTGATATGTAGCATGATATGTGATCTCTGACATTTCTTATAATTCTTCTGTTCTCATCTCCTTTTTTTCCTTTCTATTTCAATTACTTTGAGCAGCATCAAGAAAAAATTACCAATCCACCAAAATGAGTAAGTCCCCCTGTGAAGCCATGAAATGCTTGCTCTACATGATGCCATTTCATGCTTCTACACCCTAAACTCTGACCATTTTCTCCTCCGGGAAAAATGTCAAGTTTAGGTGTCGATAGCTCTCATTACCAACTACTCACTAGAACCTGAATTGGAAAAGCTAACAAAACCTAACGGAGTTTACAGTTTGTTTTTAGAAAGAACTTAAAACAACAAACAAACCAACAAGAAAGTGGCGAAACACTAACACCCCACCTTGTGAGGCCTTTGTATATGCACTGATTTCGTTTGTGTTTACCCTCCTTTTACTTGCCCCTCACTCTAATCTCTCCTGACATCCTTTCCGCTTCTGACTCAGCTGCTCTCTGCCAACAGACTGGCCCACCCTGAAGGAAGTCTCCCGGACCTCACCATGATGCACCTGACCGCCAGCCTGGAGAAGCCGGAGTTGAGGAAGTTGGCTGAGCCTGGGGAGGAGAAGCCCGAGGGCTACTCTGAAAAAGCCCAGAAGGGTGAGCTTGGGAAAGACAGCGAGGAGTCAGAGGAGGATGGAGAGGAAGAGGAGGAATCCGAGGAGGAGGAAGAAACATCAGGTAATCAGCCCACTGCCAGCAGCTGCTCAGAGAATGCTGACTGCCAGACTGAGTGAAGGAAGCACTGACTTGACCCAGTTCATGAAAAAAATTGGAGTGGTTTTTGTTTGGTTGCTACAGTTATAATATTCCTGTTCCAATTGCTCCAACAATTTTCTTTTAATTCTGACTGAGAAGAGACCAGATGGCTGGTTATCAGTGACTGACACACAAGTAGTGCTCCTGTCCGGACACTGGCAGACCACGATGCTGACCACGTGCTCAGTCAGAGCCTCTCTGATTCTATCAGATGCAGGTACAGCCTGCTGTGCAGAATCTCCAAGGGCTCTAGACACTGCCTTTACAAATGCATGCTCAAGAAATCATTCTGAGACTTTTCCAGGACACTGATAATTAAGAATATATTTCTAGCTCTGTTCTGATTCGTAAGGACATGGGAACTGGAGGAGAAAGTTAGCAATTGGATAATTATAATTTCAAGCAAACTCCTAGAGATGTTTTTGTCAATATTATTATTTTAGGGGTTTTACTCTTTATTCTTTGGGCTCTTCTTTTCTACTTCTCTTCCTGGACTTGAAATATTGTTATAATAGGGCATGATAAACATTGAGCACCCTCAGTGATCAGGAAATGTTATCGGATAGAGAATAGGAAGTCTATGTAGCAGTTTCCAGAAAGTCTGGGACAAACCAGAGAGCATCATCTCTGGTGTGAGGTTCTGGGGCTATGACGTTAAGATACTGCACTTGTCTTTGCTGATCAACTGGGCTTAACAAAAGTAGAAAATTTTAAAGCAGCAGGAAGACCCCTTCCAAAGGCTTGTGCCCCTTAAGCCTGGCCTCCCTTCCCCACTCATCTCAGAACACAGGAGAGGACCAAAAATGCTCCCTCCAAATCTGAGCATTGTGAATTCCTCAGTGTGAAGGGGAGAGCCCAGCTCTGTGAGGCCAAGTACTTAAGTGTAGGATTTTATTACAGTACTTTAAGATGGATTTTGAGCTTTACTAATAGGGTCCTGCCCAAAATTGCACGGCTTCTTTTCTCTCACTTCCTCATTTATGTGTCAGCTACACCTCTAAATCATGCTCATTTATTATCTATACCTTTTTATTGACTACTATTTGAGTCACTCTCTAAATATAGTAGTCCTGCCTGAGCCTTGGGGGACGTGTTCTAAGACTCCCAGAGGATACTAAAAACTTGGATAGCACTAGGATGCTAAAAACTTGGATAGCACTGAACCCTGTATACACTCTGCATGAATTTCTTTTTCCTTCTTCACAATTACACAGATAGAAGACTTGTTCTTATCTTAAATCTTAGCAACATCAGCATACATTTTTTTTCTTTTCTTATTAATAAAATTGAGAATTGTTACCATTCACTTAAAGGCAGCATTTTATGGCTTCTCTTTGGCATATTCAAATTGCCAGCATCACTACTTTTTCACTTGGAGCCATTACAAAGTAAAATAAGAGTGAATTGAACACAGCACTGTAACACTGCAGCAGTCACTCTGAGAACTGAGACAGTTGCTAAGTGACTGATTACTGGGCAGGGAGTGTAAATAGCATGGCTATGCTGAACAAAGGGATTCACATTCCAAGGGGAAGGACAGAGTGGGACAGCATGAGATTTTATCCTGCTAATCAGAATAGTGTGTAACTTAAGATTTCTGAATCGGAGAGTGGATCCAAGATGGCCGTTTAGGAACAGCTCAGGATTGCAGCTCCCAGTGAAAGCGCAGAGGGTGAGTGGACGCCGTGTTTTTATTGCCCACAGACTAGGAAATTCCCGGGCAGAGGTGCTCCACGGTCACCAGCGCGGCTGTTTCGGCCAGCGCGGCTGTGCCGCCCAGCGCCGGCCAGCGCCGCTGCTTTGCCCCGCGCGGCTGCTTTG
>NW_016107833.1:217715-301468 GCF_001604975.1 Cebus imitator
AAAAAAAAAAAAAAAAAAAAAAAAAAAAAAAAAAAAAAAAAAAAAAAAAAAAAAAAAAAAAAAGATTTCTGAATCATTTCTGGAATTTTCCATTTACTATTTTTGGACTGTGGTTGACTGCAGGTAACTGAAATCATGGAAAGCAAAGCCATGGATAAAGGAGAACTACTGTAAGCAAATTTCACAATAACTAGAACCTTAATTAACTTTTAGAACCAGGTACAGTAACTGTTGCATCTACCCAGGACAGGTAAAGAAGCTATTTAGAGAGACACTTAGGACTTGTAATCTGCCAAGATAGATTTGTGAGCTTTTGTTCACAAACAGGACAGACTGATATTACAAAAGAGTCCTGTTGTAACTTTCAGTCAGGAAAGCGAGCCAGCAAAGTCCTTCTAGACAGAAAGAAACATGACTCCTGTGTTAGCACAAGGTAGAAATAATAAAATGAGTAATTTGATTAAAAATTATTATTTGAATGAATCTGACAATGTTTCAGAAAGCCAGAGAGCTTTATCCACTCACAAGTTAAGCCTTGTACAAAGAGGCAGACCACTTATAAAAGTGCTGTTGTGTCAAGAAAGATGTCATTTAGAAGGAGTTAGGTTATTTAATATTCCCAGAATATTAGGAAATTACTGTTTGGTCTTAAGAGTAAATAACATCAAGGGGGCTGGGCATGGGGGCTCACATCTGTACTCCCAGCACTTTAGGAGCCTGAGGCTAGCAGATCATTTGAGGTCAGCCTCAAGAGTTCAAGACCAGCCTGGCCAACATGGCAAGACCCTATTTCTACTGAAAATACAAAAATAGCTGGGTGTGGTGGTATCTACCTGTAGTCACAGCTACTCAGGAGGCTGAGGCATAAGAATAGCTTGAACCCAAGAGACAGAGGTTGCAGTGAGCTAATATCATGCTATTGCACTCCAGCCTGGGCTACAGAGAAAGCTCTGTCAGAAAAAGGAAGGAAGGAAGGAAAAGAGGGAGGAAGGGAGGGAGGGAGGGAAAAGGAAAAGAAAAGGAAAGAAAGAAAGAGAGAGGGAGAAAGAAAGAAAAAGAAAGAAAGAAGAAAGAAAAGTAAATAATGTCAAAATCCTTCTTGACACTAATTTAATCAAAAGGTAGACAAAAGTCACATTGTCCCTCCAAGTCTCTGTTTATGATATCTGTGTCATCATGACTTGGGATTCTTACTTCATCCTTATTCCAGATTTGGGTTTTTTAAGAATTCATCCACTATAATTATTTTGCAGCCTCTCATTCCAACTTGAAAGCTACAAGATATGCTTTAAATGATAATATTTTTAAATGTTATGCTCTCAGCTGTACTTCCTGTTTTGCAGATTTAAGGAACAAATGGCACCTGGTAATTGACCGCCTCACTGTGCTCTTCTTAAAATTCCTGGAGTATTTTCACAAGCTGCAGGTGTTCATGTGGTGGATTTTGGAGTTGCACATCATCAAAATCGTTTCCTCATACATTATCTGGGTTTCTGTGAAAGAGGCAAGTGAACATTTGTCCTATCATCAGGCCGAATAGAACCACAGTAGGTCATCATTTTCTTTTTCCAGCTGTCCATGATTTTTTTAATGTAATGCCCATTACATTAGGCTATCAAGACTCTAAGATAAATACATACACTTACTGAAATCCAAGGGTCAGCGGCACTGAGAAAAAGGATAGAGACTCGTGGCTGAGTCTCTCATTGGTTTGGTTGTATTACAAAGGCTACTTATTTTCATCTAGTCCTTAGGGAAGTGTGTGAGAGCAGGCTGCCCTTCTGCCCCTGCCTATGGGATTCTATCTCCCTAAATTATCCGAGGAAAATAGCATTCCAGTTTACATTCCCAAGGAGAAAAAATAAAATCTTTGGTAGAGTTCACCTTGTTTACGATTGGATTTCTTGAGATACAACACAAAGTCTTCAGCCATGCACCTGTATTGCACTTCTGTTTCCTGGATTGTAAAGAAGAGAGTCATCATCCAGTCAACAGATCATTTAAAGTTCATTGTGGAGAAATTAGATTCTTTCCATTTATTCAGCAAATAGTGTCTGCATCCTTATATATGCCTGGACTATTTTTGAGTCGGTTACAATTCAAGGAGTGTTTGCCCTCTAAAAATTAATCAAGGAACTACTGCCTATAATCTTTAAAAAGTTATATATATAACAGTAAAATATCATAACTATAACACTGCAAACCTAAAATGTTTCACAAATAGGTATCTAACAGATGAACATTAATTTGAGCTCTGTAGTCTAAACTAGAACTTCTCCCCCAGTTCATACAAACCATCTGAAATGGACAGGGGATCATTGCCAAGTGGGAATGAAAACAGAAGCCACTGTCTCTGTGAGATTTGTGGGGGACATGGCAGCAGCTCCATTGTTAAGTCACTGGGTGTATACATTAATTGGAGCCAAAATCTAGCCTAGTATTTATATTCATTGAGAGCAAATATTTAAACATTTTAATGGTAGAGGTGAATTGAACAGTTCAAATTTGAGGATTCGAATATATAAAGAGAAATGGAAAAGAACAAGAAAAGGCATTTGACAAAAAATGCACAAAGACCATTTCTGAACAAATCCAATCTGAGGTACAGATGACTTCTGATTCATGAGAAGCTGTGCTGCAGGTGTGAAGGCATGTTCAGGCAATGTAATGATGGGAGTGGACATTAAGGGGAACGGAAATTCCTGGGAGTCGGACACAGAGAATCTGCTGTCATAAATCCATCCTGCTGTAAATACGTCCATCAGAAAAAGAACCAAAGCATTAAAGGATGCAATTTCTTATAGATTTTAAACAAAAGGCAGACATAACTTCTTCATTATCATTAATGAGTCTCCAGACATAATCTTGTTAACAGACCAGCAAGTAACAAAGGATCTAGTTACTCTAGTTAGCCTTCCGCAGAGTATAACCACTCTCTTCTCTGTGATTCATACATCGTGCAGGCTTTCAGAATTTTCATTCCTAATTTAATCTCTCTCACCTTTAACTTTAAAACAAGTGAGAGACTCATGAGCACAGAAATCCTCCTCCTTCTGCTGCTAGCATCTGCCAAATCCCATTGCTGTAAGATTGTTTCAGCCACTCGTGTTGTGCGCAACATCACCCACCTGCATGAGGGATTTCCCGCCCTGAACTTTGGTCTCTGGGCTCTTGGCAGTGTGTGCGCTGCTGGCTCTTTCTAATGTAATCGGCACACCGAGTGACCACCTTGGTGACATCTAATCAAAAAACTTCTCTTCCGACCTTCATTGTCCCTTTAAAATGCATCCTACAGGGAAACTTAACCTCTGTGTCCCTGAACAGAGCGCACTTTCTGATCATTCCTAACAAATGCAGAATCCTATAGTGATGTTAGTGAGCCAAATCTGGCTTCATTCGTTAAAACTGTGCAGCCACAGAGAATCATCGCGACTCGGGGCCTTCCCCAGGTAGAGTCTCCTCCTTTCCTAGCTGATCCTTTCTTTCTCACTCACACCTCCTCCCCTCCTAACTTCTGTAAGGAAGTTCTTTATTAAAAAAAAAAAATCCACCTCATGGAGGTTCTTTAGTCTTCTTTTATTTTTTTCCTTCCTGGGCTGGAGCTCAGACTCACAAGCTCAGGGCAAGTCCCCCTGGGATGGAGATGTTGTGACTTGGCCTGTGCCATCCCATGATGGCCTCACGCATGGGCTGGTAGCTAGCAGATAAACCTGCCCTTGCTCTCCTGGAGGCTCCTCAGTGGGGCATCCAGCAGCCACTCTTGGCCGGCACTGGGACCTAGACCCTGGTTTCCCAGCACCTTCTCCTTCTGGGCCCCGCTGTGGAGTCCTACTGCACTTCCAGCCTTCCCTGCAGTCTCAGAGCAGCTCAGCGCTCTGTGCCTCCCCATCAGGTCCAGGGACCACCCTCACGCAGGCCCCGCTCTGCTTGCACACATGGAACCCGACAGAGAGACTCTCTACACCCTGTGGCCAGAGGCCTTCATCTCTTCTGGCCTCATGGGTACCAGTGCCCAAGATCCAGGGCACACACATCAGGCCCCCTGAGTCGTCTACGTTAGGTCCTCATTCGGGCGCTATGCAGAGGACGTTCTCCTGCCTGCATCCCCACCTGCCCCATCATCTTGGCATTGGAGAGACAGGCAGGACACAGCCCCTCTCCATAGAGAAAGCTCTTCAGGAGCTGTGGCAGCAAGCTTTGGGTTCCAGACATCCTTACCCAAGACCTCAGTAAGGGTGCTTGTTTTCACAACTTTTGGATTCATCTGTCCTACAAACATTAAACCTTTACAAAGTTATCATCATGAGGCATCTGAAAAAGAAGTCTCTGGAAAAGAAATTGTTAGAGAAAGCTTTATTTTACATCAGCACATTATTCAGGAGTGACACTGCTTTGGAATAATCTAGAGTTAAATATATACATATTCTACTATATACATACCACATTCTCTTCTCCTTTAGAAATAGACAGCTACTTTCTAATTCCAAGGCTGCTGGACAGCTCTGTGAGGTCAGGTGATTCTCGAGGAAGAGGCCACACCTTCTGTTAGAACCTCAGCTCCCTCCTCCCTGGGGCCTGGCCATTCAGAGAAGCTCCATGTTCACCGACTGAAGGAAGGAACAGAAGAACTTTGCAAACCTGAGGTTTCTCCTTCTTGTCAGCTGAGGCTTCAGTTTTTCTCCTCCCTGTCAGTTGAGGTTATTATTTTTACTCTCACTAAGTATTCACTGAGCCTTTATTAAGCACTTATAATAAAGGGAATGTGTACATGGTGCTAGGTGCTTTAAAGACACACCTTTTGTCTGAGCTCACAGCCTGATGGGAATGGCTGCTAAATAAAACTGAGTGACAGTGACTGCTGTGCTGGGGGGTCCACAGTGAGCACTGGCTGCACAGGGAGGAGTGTCCCTTTTGGGCGGTTGCAGCCTGAAGGTGATAGTTGCAGCTGGGATTCTCTGAGGGAGGGAGGCCAGGGACGGGTATGCACAGGCCGGCAGGCTTTGGTTCTGAGGCTCCTTCCCTCCAGACAGGGCCCTCGGGCCCCACAAGGTTATATTCAGATAGGATGGCAATCTGTGTGCGGTGCTTTCTTATGAAAGCCTTATGACATAAAACTGTTACTCAAAATCCTTGACAGTAAGAATCACCTGGACACTTGTTATATATCTGGACCAGCACCTATTTCCCTAAAATTCTATTTCATCAGGTGTTGGTTGTGGCCCAGGTGTTTATCATCATCATCCTCCTCTACCTCCTCCTCCTCCACCTCCTCCTCCTCCTTCTTCTTCCCCTTCCCTCTCCCCTTTTCTCCCTCCTCTTCTTCCTTATCCCTCCTCCTCCTCCTCCTCTTCTTTCTTCTTTCTTCTTCGTCCCTTCCATGAGATTCTTACCATCAGGGAAATGATGTGATCATGATATCTTTAGATGATGGGGCCGTGAGAGAGCATGGGTTTGGAACAGGTGCACTGAGATTTGCACCAGCCTTGCTGTTTGTATGGAATGAAGTATCATATTTCACTTAGCCCCAATTTTTTTTTATTTGTAAAATGATACCTCACAGGGCTCTTCGGTTCTCTTCTGATTTGACTTCTCTAGGATGCTGGGGACTGGGGAAACTTTCCTTGTCATTGAAGCTCCCATTCCTCTTGTTTTGGACATCAGCTCACTTTCCTGGCCCCTCCCACAGCTTCTTCAGGTCCTTCCTGCCTCATTCCTGGGCTCCTCCTGCCCTTCCCACCAGCTTCCTCAGCATGTTCCTGAGGCTCTGTCCATAGCCCGTTTCTGTTCTGGACTCTCATGGGTGAGCTCATGAGCTCACAAGCACAGGACGTTGCCCTCCACCAACTGTGAGTCCTAAAATCTGTGTCAACTCAGTGCTATGAACTCCAAGCCCCTGTGTCCATGTGACAGCTGGGCCTGACCCACTTCTTCAGTGGCCCCAAAGCACTTTCAAGTGTCCTACTCACTGCCTCTACCTCCATTCCCCCTTTAGATCACTCTTACAGATTCCAAGTTTTTCTCAATCTTTTCTCCTTCCAATACGTATTCTACAATGCAGCCAGAATAGTCTTCCCACAGGGTAAATATGATGATGAGAACCCTCTACCTGAAACCTTGCAGCAACTACCTCTCATCTTCACGGTAACATGGTATAATACCCCCATGATGCAGCCCAGATCATTTCACCTTTGCCATCCCCGGACACTCTAGGACACCAGTTGGGTTTTAAAGTCCTCTGACAGGTTTCAGATCACACTTCTCTCATAATTAATCACTTGCTTCTCCAGAAATGGTCAGTCCGTGCTCTCTCATGTCCGGAAGGGCCTTGGACCTGCTATTTCTCCTGCCTGTCTCACTCTTTTTTATTCTTCTGGTCTCAGTCACCTGATGCTGTCACCAAGTGCCTGTGTGCCTCCATCTGTCCCTAAGAGGGACGTGCCTCCTGTGAGCAGGGAATCCTCAGGGGATGTGTCACCTTGAACCTAGTTAAGACCTAATGAAGGTTACTATCTTTATATCCTTTTCCCCATCACTCAGAAAACTGAAAGTTCTGAGTAAATGAATTGTGTGTCTTTATACTAAAGGCCTTAGATACATGATAACAGACATAACAGAGCTAATTTCACAGCATCTTTCATAGGGTTTGCTTTTTAATATCCAAATTGACATTACACTTGCTAATGACTATGGAGGAAGAGTCAATTCACTAATCTGTTTTGTTAAAAGGTAACATTGGTTATGTTTATGAGTGAGTCATGGTTTCCAGAGCTTTTCCATGTACGGTATTTCTTTCATCTACAACTAATTCTGTAAGGCATCTTTTCTTACCCTAATATAGCCTGCAGAAGTCTTCGCCTCAGCACTTAATTCTCAGAGAGTTTCCTTGCCTTGGACAGTGACAAATAGTTGAGTAGAAGAGTAACAGGTAACCAGGTAACACATAGCAGAATTAAATACTCTCATGCAGTCTCCACATTTTCTTCTTTTATGGTTTTATAAGCCAAGTAGGTAACTATGTCTCTTAGCATGCACAGGCTTAGCCCACAGTGCTTGGTACATGCTCAGTTGTATCAAATTAGAGCATGCTGTTATTTCTACCTGATAATATTAAACATCTCTAGGATATTACAACAATATTCAAAATAAATGAGCATTTTCTATGCCTGAATAAGATGGTGGTCCTTCTATACTGTCCAACGAACTATTAACTATAGAGAATTGCTAGAAATGTGGGAACATCTGGCCTGATCAGTGAACTCACATGCAGCCCAAAGTCAACAGGTTTAAGCTGAGCTCATTGCCCTTGCTGCTCCAACCAGCTTCCCTGTCAGCACTGCTGTCTCAATAATGGCACTGTCATCCACTCAGGCTCCCAAGTGGAAACCTGGGAGTCACTCCTTGAACTTTCTCCCCTACCCACCAGCCCACCAAACCAATCAGTCATCAAGGCCAGCTAATTTTGCCTCCCATCTTGAATCCTCACCTCCTCCCCATCTCCCTTGGGCTATTGCAGCAGGATGTGAGTGGGTTTCCCACCTGGTGTCCAATTCCCACAATGCGCCCTCCATTCGTCAGTTACATTTATCTCAATGAGAGGCATATCTTACCTCCAAATTCCCGGTGTAATACCCTTCCACCGCTCTCAGTTTTCTGAAGAATGGGCTCCTGTGCCATAGCATGGTACAAAAAGAATCTATCAAAACTCGGCCGTAGCTGCATCTCCAGCCTCACCTACTGCTGCACTTTATACTTTGAACTCTGAACTTTGCAGCTGTTTGTGGCCGCCTGTCCCCATCATGCTAGCTCATGCTTTCCTGCCTTTGCCCATGCCTCCTTTACCTGGAATGCACCTCTCATTCTTGGCCTGGCTCAGTTCAGGTACTGTCTCTTCTTGAAAATGTTTCTTGACCTCCACATTCAACCAAGGACCCTTCTGGGTGCTCTCACAGGAGCCTGCCCACTTCAATAGTTTAGCCAGTGCTACATGGTATTGACGTCACCTGATTATATGTCTGTCTGCCATACAAGACATAATGTCCTTGAGGGGTAAGACCATAGCTCGCCTATTTTAGTACCCCAGCACCTAGGGCAATTCCTTGCACATGCTAGGAATCCAGTTCACTCTTGCTGAACTGAGTAAATCAAGTCATCTTGTTTTGGGGATGGCCTGTTTGTCATGCCATGTTACATATTTTTGTCCCTATTTCTGGTTTTATGGTTTCAGGTGTCTCTGTTCAACTATGTATTTTTGATTTCTTGGGCTTTTGCTCTGCCGTATGCCAAGCTGCGCCGTCTGGCTTCTAGTGTCTGCACGGTCTGGACGTGTGTGATCATCGTCTGCAAAATGTTGTACCAGCTCCAAACCATTAAGCCTGAGAACTTCTCTGTTAACTGTTCCTTGGTGAGCCTCGGTGAAGGGGGAATATTCCTGACTGCCCTTTAGTGAACCTCCATCCCCAAGTACCTTTGGCCTGGCCTGGCCTGGCTTGTAAGTCACCTCTCCCTGGCTGGACGTGCTCTGGCCCTGTGTTAAGCCTCCTCTCATACTGAGGGCTCCCCCGAAATGGACCTGTCCCTCCCATCCCACCATTGTCCCTTTGCTCAAAGCTGAAGAAGAAATAACCCAAGCTCTCCTCATCTGTGGAGCTGTTTTTTTTTTTTTTACTCCATTTTCTCTCTTTTCAGCCAAATGAAAATCAAACGAACATCCCCCTTAATGAGTTGAACAAGTCTCTGCTCTACCGCGCTCCTACTGATCCTACAGAGTGGGTTGGCCTGCGGAAGTCTTCGCCACTGCTAGTCTACCTGAGGGTAACGGCTTTGCTGTGCTTAGTTTGGGCCTCCACACCATTGTATAACAATTCAGAATCCATTTCCCTGAGATGTTTGACATCCATTTGATAGTAACCTCATCTTATGTGGGATTTGGCATCACCTTTGCAACAAATTCTAGGTGTTACAATCAGTATTGTGGCATGTTAAAGAGAAAATGACCAAACGATCTGAGACTGCTTGAATAAAATATGATAAATATATTCATTGGAATGTATTTATTTGAATAGAATTGAAGCATGTCCAAAATATGTGAAGTTTTTTAAAAAGCAAATTTCAAAACACTGTGTATAGTTTGATCTCTTCTAGACACAAAGAAAAATATTGAATAAAATATACCACATGCTCAGTAGTGATTATTTCTGAGAAGCGTATTAGCCTTACAAGACATTTGTGCTATGTAAATTGTTTCTCTATAGTTTTTAATAAAGAGCATCTATTACGTCTAGAAATAACAAAGCATATATTTATCAAAGGAAATTTGAGTGCAAATAGTCATACAATCATAGTGAAAACCACATGCCTCAGATTTTTCACATCTTTTCATGGATGATCTGAGTAGTCCTAATCATGTTACACTGGCATGCACTTAATCATACAGCCTCTGCACTTAGCACCTGGAACTTTAAGGTGTATTAAGCATCCCATTTTCTCTTTTTACCTTCTAGTTTTTTCCTCATGTGGTAGATATCTATTGTGCCAGTACTCGCCATAAATAGCTGTTATGAGAATAAAGAAATTGGTATTTGAAAAGGGTGATAGAATTGTGTCTGGAAGCTGTGATTCCATAAATGTTGGCTATTTTCATTATCTCAAATAATAGTTACATCATCACTACTATTACTTTACTGTCAGCATGTTTCTCAATCTATTGCTTTCTGTAGCCAGATTTCAGGAGTATTCAAAAACTTCCCCCAAGCAGCTCCCCACTCACCTAGCTCAGTGTGTTTCCCAGGGTGTCTCTATACTGTTTTGAACTTCCAGTTGCAAATAATGCTGAACTGCCCTCCTTGGATCACTGGAAATTGCTTCCTTGTTATGAGCTGTGTAGTTTTGAGAAACAAGAATGAGCAGCAGCATCTTAGGTCTAGAGACTCTAGATCCTATTATTTTGGAAGTTAGCCTGATTTCTTAATGGAGATAATGCGACAATAAATAAGACAGAGAAAATAAATATTGAGCTCGAAACTGTTTAATAGAGGTGAGCTTTTATAAAACATTGTCCTTTTAATTGTCAAGAATATGAGGATTGCTTGAAATTACCAAATCATAAAGCATCTGGCTGACACAGTTGTGTTTTCTTGCTTTGCAGAATAACCTCCTGATGCTGGCTATCTTGGCCTTTGAAGTCACCATTTACCGCCATCAGGAATACTATCGAGGTCGAAATAACCTGACAGCCCCTGTGTCTAAAACTATCTTTCATGACATTACAAGACTACATCTAGATGATGGACTTGTTAATTGTGCCAAATATTTCATCAATTACTTCTTCTACAAGTTCGGTCTGGAGGTGAGTTTCCTTGCTGACATGTTTTATTTCTCTTTTCCATGAAAATTCAAAGAACTTCTTCCAGCCAACTGACCACTGGAGCTTTGTGATACATCTCCAGACATGACGGCTCTCTCCTTGAGAACAACAGAAAGTGTTTGTACTGATGGTTAACTGGCTTGACTGAAGATTTTCCAAGATTGGGTGCCAAACACCCCCTCCACAGCAGTGCCGCGGCCTCCCTGGATCTCCGGAACCATCTAAATGCATGGCCATCAGTTTCTGTGTTAACAGGTTTCTTTTCAGGAATAAACTGTTAATCTTCTGGCCAGGCGCAGTGGCTCACGCCTGTAATCTCAGCACTTTGGGAGGCTGAGGCAGGTAGGATCTTCTGAGGTCAGGAATTTGAGACCAGCCTGAGCAACATGGTGAAAACCCATCTCTACTAAAAATACAAAAATTAGCCAGGTGTAGTTGTGTGTGCCTGTAAACCCAGCTACTCGGGAGGCTGAGGCAGGAAAATTGCTTGAACCCGGGAGGCAGAGGTTGCAGTGAGCCGAGATCACACCACTGCAATCCAGCCTGGGCAACAGAGTGAGATTCCATCTCTAAACGAATAAATAAATAAATATTCATCTTCTTTCTTTTTGTGAATTCTGAAAGCATAAGCTGCAGCCAAAATTAACTGTTTTAAGCTAAAATGGTTGTGATAGTGCCTGTGCCTTCATAGAATGAAGTAGCGACGGTCATGTTTCATGAAGAGACAAAAATTGTTGTTCTCTTTATTGTCTGAAGCGGTTATTACAACAGCTACTAGTCAGTTTTTCCCTTGGGAGTAATCTATACAGGATTCAGCCTGGTCCTGAGGGATGTGGTTCTCTGCCACCTACACAGACCTGACACCTATCACCGGTCCCCTTTCCCATAGCCTGATTTTTTTTTTTTTTTTGCCTCTCTTTGTCTTTACGCAGACCTGTTTCCTACTGTCAGTTAATGTGATTGGCCAGCGAATGGATTTCTATGCCATGGTCCACGCCTGCTGGCTGATCGCTGTCTTATATAGACGCAGAAGGAAAGCCATCGCGGAGATCTGGCCCAAGTACTGCTGCTTCCTGGCATGCATCATCACTTTCCAGTACTTCATCTGCATCGGCATCCCGCCTGCTCCTTGCCGAGGTGAGCCTGCCCTTCCTGGGATCCATCTACTTTTAGAAGAAGCCATTGCCGAGTGGACAGCTGGTAGAAGAGTGGAGATGAAGAGCATTGACTGTGCTGTTCACCACTTCCTTTTCTGCAGATTACCCATGGAGATTCAAGGGTGCCAGCTTCAACGACAACATCATAAAGTGGCTGTACTTCCCAGACTTCATTGTGCGGCCCAACCCTGTGTTTCTCGTCTGTAAGTATTTCTACTGCAGGGCCACGGAGTGCTGGTATGCAGGTTCACTGCTAATCGCTCTTCACATGCTATGCGTTAGCGCCTTTGCGTCTTCCACCAGACTTCACAATCGGCTTGTCTTACACATTAGTATCACAAGTCATTAATGGCTTCTACTCGCCCTATTACATTAGCAAAATTTACCCTGAACATGAGACAGTGGGTGCTGGAAGATGCTTCCCAGATTTCAGTTGCTCTAGAATTGGGCTGCAGCCCCAAGGTCTTCACAGGGCAGCTGGTGATCCAAAGGTCAGAGCAGCTCCCCAAAGACCAGAGTACTGGGTGTTGAAGAAAATGCAAATGACTGCCCTGCCTAAACAAGTTTAGGTTTAAGAAGCAAGGAAGCAGCTAGTGTGCAGGCTGCTAGGCAGGCTTGGCCTGAGGCCTCTGTGGGCAGTTGCCTGGAAGACAGCTCTCAGGCTACTCTGTGCTCACAATGCACGGTCCCCCATCTCCAACTGCTCGCACCACATCTGCAGTGTGGCTTATGCTCTGGGGAGAGTCTTTGGTTAGAAATGCAAAGGGGGATGGAAAAGATAAAGAAAAATGAATGCCTGCATCTGCCACATCCGTGGCACCTTATGCCACATCTGCCACAACTGTGGTCACTCTGTGCCCTGCAAGGTGGAGAGGGTATGACTTGGCCCCGACGTTGGACTCCAGGATGAATTTTACTATGAACTTTGGGAACACAACTCACTTAGGAGCTGGGGTGTGGCTGTTGCTGTGTGATGACTGTGTGTTGCATTATGTAAATCAGAAGAGGACAAGGCTGATTAATGATATCACCTCTGTCTTGCCAGATGACTTCATGCTGCTTCTGTGTGCCTCCCTACAACGGCAGATTTTTGAGGATGAGAATAAGGCTGCAGTGCGGATCATGGCAGGTGACAATGTCGAGATCTGCATGAACCTCGATGCAGCCTCCTTCAGCCAGCACAACCCTGTGCCAGATTTTATTCACTGCAGGTAACAAGAGCTTCACATTTGCTAAGAGCCACTTTCATGTTTGTTTCCATTACATTGCTCCTCTATACTTTCTCTGCTATACTTGGAAAATAGATCCGCTGAATTATACACATTGAAGCTAATAAATGCTGGACAGGGCTGGTCAGTAGCCTGGAAGCTGAGTCTCTGAATTGTAGCACTGCACCTGCTTTTGTCAGTGTAAACCACCTCTTTATGGCCTCAGTTCTCTTCCTCTTCTTTGTGTAAAAACTGACCTGTGCCATTAATACCAGCTCTTTAGTGGAGGGCCCTCCTTCTCATCCCTCATCCCTCCTCCGCATCCCCATAGCTCATCCTTATCTTCCCTCCTCCTCATCATCACCCATCTTTCTTCCTTATCTTTCATCCCTCATCCTCATCCCCATGGCTCATCCTCATCCCTATCCCTCCTCATCTTCTATCTCTCCTAATCATCCTTCATTTTTCTTCTTCATCCCCATAGCTCATCCTTATCCCAACCCCTCCTCCCCACCCTCCAGCCTTCTTCCTCATCTTCATCACTTATTCTCATCCTCCATCTCTTGTTCTTATCCCCATCCCTCCTAATCATCCTGCACTTGTCTTTCTCATCCTCCATTCCTCCTACTCATCCTTACTCCCTTATCTCCATTCTTACTCCTCATCATGCACCCTTCCATTCTCCATCCCTCATACTCATCCCCCTTCCCTCCCCTCATCCCCACCTTTCCTCTGTAAGTGTTCCTCATTCTCTCCTCCTCCTCCTCATCCTCCATCCCTCAAGCTCATTTCCTTAGCTCATTCTTGTCCATCCCATCCCTCATCCTTGTCCCTATGGCTCCTCCTTCTTTATCCTTCATTCTCTTCCTCCATTCATCCTCCTCATTCTTCATGCCTCATTCTCATCCCCATAGCTCATCCTCCATCCCTCCTTCTCATTCTTCATCCCTCATCCTCATAGCTCATTCTCATCCCCATCTTTTCTTCTCATCTTCCACTCCTCCTACTTATCCTTCATCCCTCATCCTCATCCCCATAGCTCATCCTCATTCTTCATTCATCCTCCTCATCCTCCATCCCTCATTCTCAATCCCCAGCTCTCATCCTTATTCCCATTCCTCCTTCTCTCCCATTCCTCATTCTCATCCTCTGTCCCTCGTCATCATCCTCCATCTCTTCTCCTTATCATCATCCCTCCTCTTCATCCTCCATTCCTCATTCTCATCTTTCATCCCTCCTCCTCATCCTCCATCCTTCATCCTTATCCCCTATCTCTCCTCCTCATCCTTCACCCCTCATCATTACCCCCCATCCCCCTTCCTCATCCTCCATTTGTCTTCTTCATCTCCCCTCTCTCCTCCTCATTCCTTGTTCTTATCCTCGCTTTCTGTATTCACTGGGCACTGAGGAGGTATGGTTCCCTAGATTCCACCCTGTGCAGCTTTTCCATCCTCCACCACTCCACCCACCCTCATGACAGCTGATCTGGGCCGCGTTTCTCTCACGGTGTCTGTGTTTAAACCATGCCAGGCTTCTCCCTGTGCACTCACTCTTTCTGCATTCACTGTGTTTCCATGTTGAGATTTTGTCACCCAAGGCCCACTTCATGGAGGGCAGGCCCACTCTGCCTCTTCAGTCAGGTCTTTGGTCTTTAAATGCCTCTAAGACTCCACTCAGCTGCCCACTGTAGTCAATTGTCTGAGGGAGCTGCTGTGACTTTTTATACCCTCTTATTAGCTATATGTTGTGGGACTCATTTCATACACATATGCCATCCAAGTGGAGACAGGTCACTGATAGTACCCTAGCCGGCCAACCCCACACCTGGAGTTGCTCTCCAGCTTCTGGTCTTCTAGAGATTCCTGTTTACATTGTGTGAATATCTTCTGCCTGGTGTTGGTAAGCTGTAGCCTTAGGGTGAAGATCACACCTAACTTGCTTTTGCACTTGTCCCCATCCCCACTCGTACAGTTCTCAGCCCACAATGCATATACCAATACAGATAGCTGTCAGTCACCTGGTGCTCCCTTTCCACCAGGCTCTGTTCCAGGCTTTGCACACATGGAGCCGTTTTACCCCAACCCTAGGAGGTCATGTTATTATCCCCATTGTGGAGATGAGGAAACTGTGACAACCAGATGAGACATAGGCAGCAGTAGAACTGGGATTGGAACTCAAGCAGTCCAGCTCACAAATCTGAATGTTTAAGCGCTTGAGTGCCTCTTGGTAGCACAAAAGGCTCAATATGGACTGAGTAAATCAGGAAGTGAGTTTGCTTCAAAACCATATGCTATATAGACTTGACCATTCTATTTGTGAATTAAGTACCAGACTAGGCACTGATCTAAGGTAGGACTTCCATTTTTTACTTTTTCTCTATGATGCCAAGAAGACAGTCAGTCTAACCCAATATTTTTACTGTTGCAAAGAGAACATAAGTATTTCAAACATATTCATGAAAAACCTAAATCATAACTCAAATGAAAATCTTTTGTGTGCCTTGATTTTTAAAGCTGATTTTTTTTTAGTTATTTCAAATTTTTGTTCTATTTCTCAATGAGGACTGCCAGCAAAGTGACCCCCCTCAGGAAGTGGCCTGTCAAATGCCACAGCAGTGAGTAGGAAGGCAGTGCACACGCTTGCTGATCAGAAGCACAGCCGTGCTCGCCTCTTCCTCCCCCACAGGGGTTAGCTCCACAGCAGCCTGAGATCTCTGGAAAGTGGCCAGAGCCCTGATAGTTAGGTGGCCCTTAGCCACAGTACCTGTCACCAGGGCTCAGTCTCTCTACTCAGCGATCCATAAGGCTCCTCTTTGAAGCATGTTTACTGGGTTTTTTTTCCAACTTATCCTCATAAACTTAGTTTGATGAATTCTGGACTCAAAGTGGGTTCAATGTGAAGGCCAGGACTGGTAAAGCAGGGATTGACTGCTGCAGGCAAGGAAGGAGAGGTAAGGAAAGAATCACCTGCACTCACAGGCACACACAGGCCAGCACTCATACTCGAAATGCCAGCAGCCCAGTTCCACTGAACTCAAATCACACACACTTCAGAAGGCCCCTAGGCTCATCCAGTTCACTACCTTTCTTTGTGATGATCCAGGGATACAGACAGATACTGACATTTCATTCCACTCTCCATTAGGAAGTCAAGGAAGAGTTTTACATATTTTAGAAAAAAAATTATAAAAATATTTAAGTGTTTTCCTTTAAAAAGAGTAAAGGTTAAAAGTTCACTTGCCTGAAAAATGTACCAAGGCACAACTCAAACTGATCCCCTAATAATGCTGGATAGCTCAAGTGTAGTGCATATTTTATTAAGCAATTACTTATTAACATCCTACAAAACAAGAATTCATTAATCAAAAAATTAATCCAGAATTTGTTCTCCTGTGCTTCTTCCCAAATGCGGCAAAAGAAATCACCAAAACAAAACCCCCAAAACCAAAAAGTTCTAATCAAGAAACGCAGCTGGGACTTGGCCTGCAGGTGTGACTCCTGTCAGATGACAATGCTGGCACCCGAGCGCGGGCCTCACCTTCCATCAGGAAAGCAGCAGGGATGGGTGGCCCCCAAAAAGGAATCCTGACTCAGCCAGAGAACCTCCAAAACCAGAGTACTGAAAAGAACAAAAAAGTCCCACCATGGCTGTGGATAGTTTGTCAGAATCACCTCTCATCTGTAGAGAAAGATTTCCACCTCTAATAAAAGCTTTGTGTTCAATATAAATTTGTTTAACTTCTAGTTTATCAAAGAAATTCGCTCATCCATTCTTAGCTTTTCTTTCACTAGACAGAAGGCATCTGTACCTCTAAGGTACAGAAATTCTAAATTTCTTTTGCCATGCTATGATTCATGCCTACCACGGGAAAATAAAGGAAAATTTTGAATGCTCAAGTAGTAGGCAGAAATTGTTGTTTGTGAGAAATTTGGCTTGAATAAGGTGGTGAGAAGCATACACACGGTTTGTTTCCACAGCTCATCTATTGGTCCATTACTAACTATTTGAGGGTTTCCTAGATACCAGGATTAAATTAAAGCTCGTAGTCTGATGTGCAAGTCATAGTAGAGAGCGTGAATTTCTTCCCTTCTTAAAGGAGACTTTCCTGATTTTGCTTCTGTTCGTTTTGTTGTTGTTGTCCTTCTGTCGCTGGCTTTGTTTTCCAGATCTTACTTAGACATGTCCAAAGTGATCGTCTTCAGCTACCTCTTCTGGTTCGTGCTCACCATCATCTTCATCACTGGCACCACCAGGATTAGCATCTTTTGCATGGGGTACCTGGTGGCCTGTTTCTACTTTCTGCTCTTTGGGGGCGATTTGCTGTTGAAACCCATCAAGAGCATCCTGCGCTACTGGGACTGGCTGATTGCGTACAACGTTTTTGTGATTACGATGAAAAATATCCTGTCAGTAAGTGTTTCCCATTGCATAACACATTTGTGATTTCCATGTAAGAGTAAACAATCCACTCGTGGTTATTAAAAGCCCAGTGCTTGTCATGTTGCTCTCTTAAAAGCCCCAAATAAGATGCTGCAAATTCAGAATTAAAAACCCATTTATTTCTCTCTGTCTTGCCACGTTAAACAGAATCCTTTTTGCTCATTTTCACCATTTCAAGGGCACATGGCTAAAGGATATGGGTTCATAGGAATAAATTCTAAAATGTCTTTTACTAATTAAAATTCTGTCTCTTCTGAGAAATAATTTGTCATCACTGTTGCTGTGAGTTATGAAGTGGCCCTGTTAAAAGCTAAATTGGAGCCATTGAATCTTTTCAAAAGCTGTTTCATGTTGGCAAAAAGCAACCTTCTTATCTAGAAAGAACCGCAGAAATGTGCAATATAATGATCATGGCTCTCTATGACACTGGTTGGGGTAGGAATGAAGCAGAATGGGCTATTGCAGGCAAGAATGTTTTATGCACTCATAAGATGTGGGTAGATAGAAGAGAAAATTCAGCTTTCGTGTTCCGTCTGAGTATAGACATCCAGATTAGGACACAGCTAGAGCAATATAAGGTTAATGGAACGCCCACCAGGCCCCGGCAAAGCTTGGCTGCTCTGCTCTTTAAGTAGCTATGTTTCAGAGCAAACTCTTCCCCTCACATGACAGGTAACTCACACTGCCCAGTGGTAATTCCAGAGTCACATCAACCTATCAGGACACAAGGACACCATTTCAGTGATTTAGTGCTGCAAGAAATTAAGCAACAACCTCTCCTGAGCTGAAGGAGTTAATAGCTATCTGGCTGGTGCCCACCTGAAGTTTATTCCTGTGCCTGCACCTCCCAGGCTGTAACTGCTTTTGCACTGAGAGAGCAGTGAGGAAATCTCCTTCGTAGCTACTTAAGGATGAGCTCCCCAGGCAATTCAACTGTGATAGCTCCTTGATTTTTGNGGGGGGAGGGTGTATCTCTGTGTCTAGAGGTCTTGGAAAGCCAAGTTTATGTAGCCATGAATAGGCATTTGGATAATTTATTTTGTTTGAAGTCCATTGAAAGTCCATTTTCTAGGTGACAGTGAAAGTGACTTTTACTGGGTGCTTTTACCCCTCTGACATCAATTTACATTTGGAGAAGCATTGAGAGTTGTTGAAAAGAGCATGAGAAAGAACAACAGAACACTGGTTCATTCTAAAGCCAGTGTGATGGTGCGGGATCTGTTGCCAGAGGCTGATTTCACAGCCATGCTTGGAAAATGTATGGATTCATTCATTTGTTCTGTAAACCTGTATTGTAGACCTGTTTTTTGCTAAGCACTATTTGATATATTGAAGAACTAGAGCTAAACAGCTCTCAGGTTTTGCCCTCAAGGAATTAACATTCTAAAAAGGAAGGTAGACCTACTTATAAATAATTATGATGCAGTATGTTAATGATAATTATCACAACATTTTTGAGAAACAAAGCAAAAAAAGGATACCTAATATCTTGCTTAGAGAAGCTGGGAAGAGGCTTCCTGGGGACAATCCCATTTGAATGCATCAGAGATCATAAATAGATTGAAGGGTCTTCAGGGAGACAAAGGGGGAAGGCATTCTTAGCCTGGAAAATGGAACAAAAGCAGGATATGACACTGTAGGACTGGAATATTCCTAGGGTTGGGGAATCCATACTGAGTAACCACTACTGTGTGAGCAAATCCTAATGATACTCTCCTTCCTCTCATGTTCCCAGGAAATACACACAATGCAGTTGAAACTTTTATGTGTTGGCTTGCAATGATTCATACTTGTTCAAACATTTTCCAGCTCACGATTTAAACTTAACTATAACAAGAAATTCATTGTTATGGGGCAACCACCTGCCAATCTACAAAAAGCATTTCTTTACCAAGAGAATCAGCCAAACAAGACTCGAAACACATACTCTGTTCTGTTCTAAGAACCACACCCTGCAGCTTAAGTCTGGGATGACCTCTAGGGAACAGCATAGGTCATATTTATCTGGCTTTTAAGAAAATAATTCTACCAAAGTCAAAGTTCTAGGGTTCAGTGCACACCCATTCATTACCCCAGAGTTGAGATTTATTTTGATGATCACCCAAGATTTCCTCTTGAAAAAGTGGTGCTTCCAAGTACAGAAAACATTACATGAAAGACCTTTCCTTTACTCATTCTGTTTAATTTTCCCCAGGAATTTACATTGCTCCTGAAGCACTACCACAATGTGACTGAATTTTTAGGTACAATTGGCATCTCCTAGAATCATTACCACTGAGACCCTGTGAATACTTATAAGACGCCACATTTTTTTCTGTGTGCAGAGCTTCAGCATTGTGCCCCTCTTTTGTTTCAGATAGGAGCATGTGGATACATTGGAACATTGGTGCACAATAGTTGTTGGTTGATCCAAGCTTTCAGCCTGGCCTGCACAGTCAAAGGCTATCAAATGCGTAAGTATGAAAAGCAAATGTGGGAGCAGAAGGGCAGAAGAGGGAGGATAGTTGTATTGTTCTAATTTTAAAATTGGGCCAAAGCCAATAAAGAGATAAAAGTAGGGTCAGTTATCTCCAGATGGAGGCTATAGAGCTGTACATTGTGAATCTATTGTCTATAATATGAGATGCCTCATGCTAAGCCTCTTTGATCATCTTCTTTAAACGTCTGAAACTCTGAGGACTTGGAGTCTGTGATCTGGAGATTGGATGTAGTGTTGTAGTAACTCCCCGGACTTTTTGAGTCATAATTAGGAAGGATTCCAGAAGCCCACTCAAACCTGCTGTTGTTCCGCTTAACATCTTGGGTCATCAGGTAACTCTGACTTCAGGCTCCTCTTGTCCTTAGGAAGCTCAGAGAGCTTCAAACTCAGGGAAACAGTTGGGAGGAGCATGAGGATTTCCAGAGTTAGACTCCTGCTGAGACAAAGGCAGAAGTGTCATTGCCACCACCCTGCCTGTTGTACCAGAACCCAGGATGACATCACACGTGGTCGACCATGGCACCCATGGTGTTACTTGGACACCGTGCTCTATTTATTTTTTATTATTTATCTATATTTATCTATATTTTTAAAAAATATTTTGAGGCAGGGCCTCTGTTACTCAGGCTGGACTACAGTGGCACAATCATAGTTCACTGTAACCTTGAACTCCTGGGCTCCAGCGATCCTCCCACCTCTGCCTCTGGAGTAACTGGGACCACAGTAGCTGCCTCCTGAGTAGCTGTGCCACCGTGCCTGGCTAATTTTTAAATCTTTTGTAGAGATGTTGCCCAAGTTGGTCTTGAACTCCTGGCCTCCAGCAATCCTTCTGCCTCATTCTCCCAAAGTGCTGAGATTACAAGCATGAGCCACCACATCCAGTCTTTTTTATAAAGTCTGGTTTTTTTTATTATGTAGCTTCTATTTCAGGCCATACTTTGCTGAAGCCTCACTAAGACTTTGCTTTTCACTTAAGAGAAGACATACTATTGACATTCCTTCTTATAAACCATGCTGTTTTCATTATTTTGCGGGTTACCCCTGTGTATAGCCCATTCCCAGAATGGGTGTTTTCTTTTGTAGAAGAGTATTTCCTCTGGCACTGGACATTATCTCTCCGTGGCCGTTGCTGAGGGTCTCTTTCTTCCTAAGAGAAAGAAATACTCAGGAGGCCTCCATGTTAATGAGGCCCTCCGGAACCGTGGAGTATGAGGAGTTCAATGCGTGGTCAGCCTTGTGAATCAATGTTGATGTTGGATTCGTGGCCTCCTTGTAAATAAATCAACTCATAAATAAGTCAGAGCTTCAGAATGCTGCTTTTGTGCCTTTATTTCCCAAGCTTGACTATACCCCAGATTTTATAAAATGACAATGAAAACAGATGTTAATTTTGTGTTTTTCTACTTTGCTACCACAGCTCCTGCTAATTCGCCCTGTACACTACCCAGTGGGGAGGCAGGAATTATTTGGGACAGCATATGTTTTGCCTTCCTCCTGCTGCAAAGAAGAGTCTTCATGAGTTATTATTTCCTACATGTTGTGGCTGATATAAAAGCTTCCCAGATCCTGGCGTCAAGGTGGGTCAGGCCATGGAATCAAGTGGTTTCTCCCAGGAAACTTGCCTGAAACAATATTGCATTGTGTTTTCTGTCTGAGCTTGCTTTCAGAACTCACAAGAAGTTAAGAAATCCCTTCCAGTGAAACCAATCCAAGAAGAATTTAGCACAGGACCTTTAAAATAGAACAGTAACAGGAAGGCCTATGTAACCATCAGGCTTCACAAGGAATGGGGATGCCGTAGAAGGCCAGAGGTTCACTGGTCAATTTGAACCTCTCAAAACGAACCAGTTCTCTAGAAGTGGCTCAGCCTGGTCTCAGACAAACAGCAATGTATGCCACTTTGGTCTAGAGCTCAGTCCACTTACACCTACCTCCCCATACTCACCTGCTTTTCTTGTCTGAGCCACTGACCTGCTTGCATTACTATCTATTTTTTCCCATAGACTCCATTCTTCTTTCAGTTTTTGCCCTTGATCTTGTAAGTTTAGGGAAAAAAACTGGGTAGAGGTAATAAAGTGAAGGGCACTGAGGTGGGGGTGGGTGTTGATGACCAGCTGTGTGGCCCCCAGCTGCTGTGTGTGCTCCCCTCAGAGACTCAGACCATGCCTAGGTCCCATGAGATTCTCAGTGTGAATCAGCTGGTGGATACTGGGTAGTGTTATATAAAATTACCAATATCTATTATTTGGCTTGAGGTTTAGACTAATACATCTGTGTTTACCTATAGTTTCCCTAGAGTCTGTTCTCTTTTCCTACCATGATAAACACAATGTTTATTTTGTTTATTTCCAAGGTCCATTTATATGATGGCAGTTGTCAGCCTCTGTTACCTAAGTTGGAGCCAAATAGAAAGATCCCTATTGTCAAAGGAGCCTTGTGGCATGCCCAGCCCTCGTTATGTAGGTGACAATGACTTTATTTTATGTACAGCGTTGCTCTGGAATTCATTGTTATAATCATTTTCTAATACCCAGGACATCATTTTCAGAGCTAAGTACAATGTTTCATCCCAATAGTAACCTTATTTACTTGTACATAAACAGCTGGTATTTTGCAGGTAAATGCATCTGTTTTGCCTTTCCCAAAGCATTTGGTCTGCGGAGGTCCTTACATAACTTATCTGATGAACCTCCACTTGGAAGCAATCTTCCTCAGGCTCCTAAGGCAACGTGCTGTCCTAATTATCCTTTTCCTTTGTGGTTCAGTCTTCTAGGCCTTTTTTGAAACCTCTTTTTTTGCCCATCTCTCAAACATGAATGTTCCCCAGTATCTTTTTCTCAAAATTGTCACAATTGTTTAGATATCGTGCTCTTCATGTTATAGTGAGAGTGGTAACTGGCTCAGAGTACAGTTCATGCCGATTAAAGAAAAGCTATGAGTTGATCAGTAAGCATTGAACTCATAATGGTGTGTCCAAAGAATTCACAGTCATTCATTCATTCATTTCTTTCATTGCCTACTCTGTTACATAGAGGTGATGCTCACCTCTGCCCTCACAGAGCTCACAGACTAGCAGGAAAGTGGCACATGAGCAAGAAATTGTACTACAGTGTACCTGGTATTGTCTCAGTCCATTTGGGCTGACAAAACAAAAATACCATAAAACAGGTGGTCTGTAAATCATATACATGTATTTCTCACAGTTCCAGAGCCTGGGAAGTCCAACATCAAGGTTTGGGCAGATTCAGTGTCGGCCAAGGGCCCACTTCCTAGTAGATGGCCATCTTCCAAACTGCATCCTATTTTGGCAGAAGAGGCAAGAGACCACTTTTGGGCTTCTTTTATAAAGACAGTAATCCCATTCGTGAAAGCTCTGCTTTCCCGCTCAATGAACTCCAAAAGGTCTCACCTCCTGTCCGTCACCTTGGTAGTCAGGATTTCCGCATGTGAATTGTAGGGGACACAGACATTGAGACCAGCAGGTGTGACAGTAGGAGACACTCGGGGAAACATGAGGTCACATCAAGGGAATATAACCAGCTGCAGGGGCATGAACCAGGTAGCCTTCCAGTCCCAGTGCAGGATGAAGGATGAAGAGGAATTAGTCAGAGGAGAAGGCAGAGGAAGCAGCCCAGTGAAGCTACGGAAGGAAGTAGCCATCAGAAGCTCACAGTGACAGCATCACGGAGACTGGAAGATGAGGATAGTGAGTCGTGAGGGATAAGCTCCAGGTCAGGCGAGGCCAGGTCCTCCGGGGGCTATCAACCAGGATTATGTCTTTAGAAATATTCCCATAGTCTTAGGAAGGCCTTGCAGTGTTTAAACAAGCAAATGCTTTGACTGTATTTGCATTTCAGGAAGCTCACTCTGCTTGTGGTATGGAGAATAGATGGGTACAGGCAGCACGGTAAGGCAGAGAGACAGCTAGGCAGCTGCCTGATAATCCAGGGTAGAGATACCAGCTAGACCAGGAGAGGTTCACTGAGAAAGACATTCCAGAGGCAAAAGAGGCACAGCTTGAAAACTGTTGGGAGGGCAGGGAGACGGTGATGGAAAGGGAAGCACAGAGGGTGATGTGCCCAGGATTCTGGCTTAGCCAAACAGTGGTGCCAGTTCCAAATATAGGAACTCAAACAGGGAGAGAAGACTGCCGCTGCGGAGTTGTAGGTCCTGTGGGCACATGCAACTCAACCAGTTGGGACGTCCACTGAGCAGCTGCTCGGACAGGTCTAGAGGAGTGAGTAGATGGAGTGCCACCATCACACAGATAGTATTGGAGTGGGTGAGTTGCGGCTGCTGAGAGGGAGTATGAAGCATGAGAAGAGAATCCTGGGGAACATTCATGTTTGGGAGATGGGCAAAGAAAGAGGTTGCAAAGAAGACCAAGCAGCCTGAGCCACAAAGGAAAAAGGAAAACTAGGAGAGCACATTGCCTTAGGAGCCTAAGGAAGAGTCTTTCCCACTGGAATCCATCAGATAAGTTATATAAGGATAAGACTAGCAACTGAACATTGAAATCGGTGACCTTGACAGGGGGGTCAAAGCCAGACAGCAGCGAGCAGAGGTTGAAGTTGTAAAGGCTTAGAGACATGACCGTAAGACATTTCAATGTGAAGGGGCAGTGATGTAAGTTCCTACATAGGAAAATGCAGGGGAGTTGGGGTGGGGGGTTCTTTTTCATTTTTTTAAGGTTATCAAGACTTGAGTACGCTTGCATGCTTATGGACAGAATTCAGTCCTAACGGAAAAATTGGAAATGCAAGAAGCGAGGAAGAAACAGGAATTGTTCCCCAGGCTGCGAGTGGGGAAGGGACCTGGAGCCCAGGGCAGACCTAGGCAGGCTGACGGTACCTCTTCCACTGTCCCTGCAGGGCAGGACACCTGTAGGACTGACGGTGTGGGAAACTGACTTACTGCCTTAAGATTTGTGTTCCCTCTGGGAAGCAGGAAGCTAGGTCATTTACTAGGAGTGAAAAACCACTCGACAGACTTTAAGACTTGAGAAGAACGTAGCAGAGTTTGAAACAGCCACTGTAGAGAAGCAGAAGACTTTCCAAGGAGTTGGGGGCTCTGCAGAGAACCATCTGCCCAGGCGGGTGTTTTTTCCAGCAGCTGCCAATAGCCCCTCCCAGTCCAGGGCAGCATACCATCAGGTTCCTGCAGATTTGGGATTTGCCAAGCGTGTAACAGTGTGACAGAGTTGAGTATGTGAAGAAGGTTGAGGAGATATAGGGGGACACTGAAGTTAGCCTGAGAAGTGAGAAAGAAGAGAAGGGAGTAGAAGGACAGGAAGAAGAGAATCAGGGACAAGAGACTAAAGACCCACAGTTGGAGCGGGAACTTGGCCTTCACATATTCCCTAAAGAAATCCCCAGTTTCTGCTCGTTGAAGAGAAAATGAATCTGAACATACCCCTTTTTGCAAATTTCTCCTCTTGGTATAACTATAATAAGGTTAGGTGAGGACGCTTCACTGAAGTCTAATGTTTAGTGGGACAGGTTTATAGAGGCTCATGGGCTTCAAAGTCTTGGAGAATGCAAAACACTTTCCCTTCACTGATCTTCACCACTGGGCTTGTGAGCAGCCCCCACAGTCCCAGGGGGAAGGCTGTGCCCTGTTCACCCACGGGGAAAGGCTTCTAGAAGGGGTCTCGTTGACTCCCACTCTGAGCCAGGAAACTGCAAGCAGCTGCCATAAAGAGATGTGATGTTTTCTAACCCTTAGGAATAATTTTCAGGGAAAGGTGAACAACAATAGCAAGAATACTGACTTGTTCATGTTTCCAATTTCCCTTTAGAGGAGCTGAACTTTTCCAGGCCACAATTGTAAAAGCTGTAAAGGCAAGAATTGAGGAAGAGAAAAAGTCCATGGACCAGCTGAAGCGACAGTAAGAATGCTGTTGATGCTCATCCTTCTTCCGTCTTCTGATTGTGTGACGACATTCAGCTGGCACTCCACTCTTGGGGAGCCTCAAACCCCTAAAATATTTATATGTATGGGCTTTCACAACTTCCTATATATTTATTCTTGTGCTGGGGCAGTGGCTCATGCCACTAGACTGAGAGTGGAAGCGGCTTAACAGGATAGCTCCAGCCTGGTGGGGTTGGGTGCTCTCCTGCAGAGGACCAGAGATCAATTGCTAGCTCAGTGACTTACTTCAGAACCTTGAGCAGGTCATTTAAGTTCCCTAAATTTGAATTTTCTGTTTTTACATTACAGCTCACAATTCTGTCTTTCCAGATTTTTGTAAAGATTAAACTGGCTGATGAATGAGACAGGGTCTTGCTCAGTGTCAAGCACTTGCTATAAGCATTCATTACATCTGTGGGCTAGGGGGGTAAATGTGGAGTCAATTTTGGAAGCACAGTTTTAGATAATATCATCCAGTCTTTTTTGGAAAGAAACTGATAACCCTGGTATTAGATGACTTAGTCAGCACTAACTAGAGGCAGCACTAGAAATACAAGCTAGAGTTCCCTATATCCCATCCAAGGCTTTTCCCACCATCCCATTCTGGATAGCCCAAGGGGCAGACTGACTCCACTCAGGAAATTTGAGAATTCCATGGGAAAGAATTTTCTTCGAGTGAAATTTCCAGCAATAATGGAACCTCTGAGAACAGGTAGTACCTCATATGTTTGGGGGCCAGGTTTAAAAGGTGATGGCCATGGAATTCTAAGCCTAGACACTTTCCCCAAGAAAATGGAGACACCATCTGCCCACTAGGAAAGTTCCCTAAGTTTGTTAGGGCAGTTTCATCTCATTCTGACCTTTTTTCCTAGCTTTTTTCCCAAGCAGAAATATTTCCTAGTGTAAATTAGGTTATTCCACAGCATAATTATTTTCATAAAGATGTAAGTTATATCTAAAAAATTATAATGTAAATGCAATATGGTTCAACTGTTTTTATTGTTGTTTCTAGTTATCCAAATTAAGTCTAGAAGAGTAACAAATTTGGATCCATGTTTAGAATGTGTTCCTAACTTCTGATAAGTGGAGTCTATTACTGTAATTCTCTTTGCTAAATCTTTCCATTTGTTTAAGAATGCAAAACTTGGGAGAATAAAGGACTTGTGTTTCATAATATGCAGTGTTCAAACTGGCTATGATAGGAGATGTGAGTGGACATCAAATATAGCTTGCCTAGCATAATTATTATTGGTCATATCGTTAAGACTAGCATCTATGCAATGCCAAATAACATGGGAATACACACCCAAACACACACACACACACACACGTATATAAAACAAAGGAGATACTTGTGGTTAGTGAGTAACCATTTTACAATTCCCAAATATTCTAATTTGTCCATGAATTTAGCTATATACATAACAGCGTAAGTCCAAAGTACTGACCACATGAGAACAATGAATGTGTTCTTGGCATTACTCATGTTATTTTCCTTTATAGGATGGATCGCATCAAGGCCAGGCAACAGAAATATAAAAAGGGTAAGGAGAGGATGCTGAGCTTGACCCAGGAGCCAGGGGAAGGCCAGGACATGCAAAAACTCTCTGAAGAGGATGATGAAAGTACGTCAAGACATTTTCCTCTTTTTCAAGTTTCTTAACATTGAATAATAGCATGATATTGAGTAGGGCTGTAAAATAATACTACTTTTTATTTTACCAATATTATCATTGCATTTTTTGACTCAGTAAGCTTTATTTTCCCATTGTGAATGGATATGTTCATTAGTTTCATAAAGTATATATTTGATGAATCAATTACTTTACAAGTGTCTACTCTTCAGCAAGATAGCTTTAACAAACACATAGCCTAGCTTTTGTTCCACAGACATCTGTTTCTGCAGTAGATTGTCAGAATTTTGCTTAATTTGTTTCTTTAAAGGATATATTTCTGATATACAGTTATCTTTTATTTCTATACATTTTATATGGAAATGAAATATGTATGTGTATTTTATGTGGCACCTGAATATTGGTAGCTAAAATATCATTCAATTATTGCCCATTCCAATGAAACTTACCATGAAATGTATGTTGATTATATCTAATTATAGATTTATTATATCAAATTAAAGTTTAAAGGATCTTTTATAGAGGCTTGCATTCTTCTCTATGTGAATGGAATGGAGAAATAATGCGTGATATTTTCTCAGTGCATAGTATCTATTCATGGTCAGTAAATTTATATTTTCCAGCCATGAATTAATATAATCACAAGAAAAAATTTATTGTAATTTATGTACTTTAACAAAATATTTGCCAGTAAATGGTTCTATAAAATTTGGGGGATGCTTTGTTTCTGTTAATTCAATTGAGTATTCAATGTGAGATGTATTTTTTGTATGTCTTTATATGCCCACAGTTACTAAGAAGAAAGTGAAAATGTAGCATATTGTTAAAAGAACAATTAGTATTTATCTTGTGAAATTGACTGTTAATACATGTATATTTTTCAGATTCAGTATAGTTCCTTTACCTGACCTCTGATATACTTTTGCAATTTATCTAGATTTGACAATTGAGTTGTTAAAGCGTGGTTTTCAAAATTTGTTTTCTCATTTTATAAGAATTAATATTTGGACATATTTTATTTTAGGAGAAGCAGACAAACAGAAAGCCAAGGGCAAAAAAAAGCAGTGGTGGCGGCCTTGGGTTGATCATGCTTCCAGTAGGTTTTCTTGATCCTCTTACAACCTCATCGACTCTAACCCTTATATCCTTGACCAGAATTCAGGCGTTCCCATGACCCATGTGTTCCATGCATGGTTTGATCCTTGTGACTTGATAGGGGGTCGGAGTGTAGGAAAATTCCAATGTCAATGGGTCTCTGAGCCCCAGGTTCAATACTTCCAGAAACATCAGCACAGACATTGCTGTGCTGGCTGAAGAAAGCCAAACACGTGGCTTATAGATTCTAGAGCAAAATTTATGGGCTCAGAAAGGGAAGAAGAATTGAATATTATGCTACCCAGTTCTGAAGCCTAGAGCCCTATTCGTATGTATATTTTATGGCTAAATACCCTCACTAAAAATGAGATTGAGCTCCACCTTGGACTCTGATTTAAGGCTGCTCATTCTATGAAGTGTCAGTGACCCTCTTTGTAAGGCACTAGGCATGGATGCCAGTAAGCCTCCCCTCTCCTCATTCCCACAGCTTTGATTTTATTTGCATTTAAGAATTTTTAGAAATTTATTTAGTAGAAAGATGAGGGATAACTTAAAATGCACTCACTTTCTCACTCTGCCTCCTCCTCAATCTCAAAAAGGCACTCCAAATTCCAGTGCCCACATGTGGCACAGCTTTGAAGCCACCCCATGCTCAGAGATGACCAATTAACAGCAAAACCCAGAAAACTATTTTTAAAAGCAGATCCTGATAGCCACATAGAATGCAGTATGTTTCTCTCCTGGTCATAAATATGAATGAGGAATTCTGGAACTCAGTGGCTATACTTGCTCTGCTTAGCAAAGGAAATATCACTATAGGCCAATGGCATTGTAGTGGAATGACCCATTCCAATCCAGTCCTCTTTAAATTTCTTGGAATATCGAATAATTATTATTTTGCAAGTTGTCTTCAGTTTTTTAATATCTTACACAATGTCTCCATGCTTGTAGCTACTTTAACGGGACAAGGAATATCACTGAGACAAATAACGTCACGCAGCTGTAGTAGTGAGTCTACCAGGAGGATATTTAGAATCACTAGGAAGTCAAATAAATCAGAGCTTCTTCCCATGCCTAATTCTTGGTTTCACATAGATCTGACATTGGCCTCTCTCTCCCAAGACGTAATTTTCTAATTCAGCAAGCTAGTTTAATGAAGCAATATTTTTAATTTGCTCAGTATATCTGGAGGTAATCAAATTTAATCGTAAATATCGAATTTCAACATTATGACAAAAAAATGAAAAACACATGATTATAAAGAGTTTTATTTAATTTTCCTCCCAAGTCCAAAGACAAAAGATTCTAGTCAGAGTCCAATGTGACTCTTCTATTTACTGTTCAGGGCATGACGGTCACGCTAACAGTCTGGTAATGCGGTGCACAAGATGCCTGCTTCTATCATGTCACAAGTAAACTGTGCTTGTCTTTGTGTTTTTAAAGGGCCTCTGCTAGTTTAGAGAGACCTATCCATTTCAAAATCGTGTCATATTGAATGTTTTTTCACTTCACTTGGGGTACATTCCCACTGCAATCATTGTGGTTCTCTTTCCTTTTCTCATCTAAAAATTGCATTTGCAAAGGAATTGGATATGGTCTTTGATAACTATCTTACAAGTTGTAAAAATTTAAAGAACTTTCTATGAAGGTTGTTGACTTTATATTTTCTGGTTCATTTCACCCTCATTATATCAAGTTTTCTTGAAGACTGATGTTTAACTAAATATGCCTTGTTACAGTACCTTATGATGCAATAATGCAGAAATGTGTGTGATCCATAGTTTGGAATCATTCAGACTGTGGTGTTAATTTTTTTCTTCAAAATGTATTTTTCCTTACAAGCATATGAAGAACAAAAGGGAAAGAATGTGTGCTTTATTTTTGTGTCTATGATGAGTTCTAGAGCTTATCTTTAGATATGGAAGTACTTTGTTCAAAGCCCTTAATTGGATCTTTTGAGTTACTGGGCTTTCAAATAGCTATTTCTTAGAGATGCTGAGTGTAAGAATTAGCGCAGTTAGATACACATGTGTAAATCTATTGACAACGCAAAAATGTTGCAATGTTCTTGATATTATTGGTAAGCAGTGAAGATCTTAGCATGGTCTGTATAGAGACAAATCTCCTACTTCCATACCTATGTACACACATAAGATTGCATTATTGCTGTTCAATGATACCTTCCATTCCAGTGCTGTATGTTTCAATATTGGTTCAGTACTGCCTAAATTTATACCAAGCTTCATCTTATTGATAAATATCTGAAACAGAGAGCCAAGTTCTGAGGATAAAAGTGGTAGAATTTAAAACGTTAATTTCAAACTTAGTAATTTAGCAATAACATCAACATCCATGATATGCATGCGGACACAAGCTGGAGTAGTCAGGATATCCATCTGCGCAAACAAATATATGTGTAAGAGCTTTTCTACTAAGTATTTAGCAGATGGCATGAATGAAAATATGCTCTTGTTTTTCTAGTTTCATTTAAAGAACACTTTATAAGGAAATAAGAGACTTCTTTCATTTTATTTTTTATTATGTGATAATTCCACTAGCTCACATAAATATTGGTGGTTTCTAATGATAAAATCAATGTTGCAACTGCTTGAGATGAAAAAACCTTTTGAACTTGTCCATATGAATAAAAGTTATCGAAGGTATGATTGAATACAATTTAAGCTAATGTTGATTTTGGAACCTATAATGAGGGTAAAATGCTCAATCTTATAATAGTCTGTGTTTTTCTCAAACGACCACGTGATGTAGAGTCCATGTCACCTTCCTGCGAATCTCTCGGCTTATGTGAAGGCATTACTTTAATGGTCTTCTTCACTGTCAAATGTAATGCTGTAACTTTGGTTTGTTCTTGCTTATTCTTACTTATGTTGTATTGCATTTATTTCCTAAGGCCTGGACCCAGTACTCTGGGCCTGGTTCTTTCTTCAAAATGAAAATAACAAATGACAGTGCTTCTGTTCAAGGATATAAGGCCCAATTCATTCACTCTGTATCTTCATGAATGGAGGCTTCAGATTCTTCTGAAATCGTGGGCAAAATTACTAAACTTTTGGCCATGTGAAGTGATATTCAAGCAACTAATTTTAAACAAGCCAAGGTTTTCCATTACCTTACAATGTATAGGCCCAAAAGATAACTTAAGACATCATGATATGTCGTCCAAAAGATGCTTGAGAATTTGAAAACCTGAATATAATTTGAAAATATATTTTCCTGCTTTTCCTGCAATGATGGGACATTGCTTGTAGCATCAGAAATGTTATATACTGGGCCTCTTTTCTCTGATAGACTTAAAATAATGATCCAACTGCTAAAGATTTAATTTATTAAATTTTCTTAAATCTCTGTACATTGTAGTTTTCTCTGTTCCCAACTCTTGACCACAGGCATGATGTTCTTGAAGGGAAAGTATCAGACAAGGCAAAGACAATCCATACTGTTTGTGCTTTGTGTCTTATGGTCAGTAGAGTGCTCCCCAAATTTCAGTAAACCGCTGGGGAGTTCCTTGTTGACCAGAAGCCTAGCAGTGCTAAACCCTTTGGACCCTGTCTGCCATTCTCAGTCTGTCTCAGGGCCACGACACTTAGAAGTAGCCAGAGCGTTGTTGTTGGTGTTGGTGTTTTTGTTGTTATTGCCATTGTTGTTGTTATGCTGTGTCATTTTGTTTTCAGTGTTACCTGCCAATTTCATCCTTATGGCAATGTGTGTGTGTGGTTTTTTTTTTTTTTTCACCTGTCTCAAATGTCTTGCCATGTATGTTTTGTCCGTTGTGTTACATGTGGAGAAGTCAGGTCTGCACAGTATAAAGTGAAGTAGGAGGTTGGTGACACTGACCGTGGTCCTGAATCATCCTGATTGGCTTATTTGCAAAGGTTTGGGCTCATTCAGATAAAGCCTAATCCTCCACCTCACTTTGGCCTTGTCTAAAGACCAAAATTGCCGAATTTTGAAATGATAATTTTCAGTTATTTTAGTCATCTCGGTAACAAAACTGGTTGCTGCAGAGTTGATCTACTTCATCTATGTAAAATTTATAGTGAAGAAGGGAGAACATCACAGATCCACCCTGTAGTGGCCAATTCTCTTATATGGCAAAAACAAGGCCTCATACTCTGTGGACTCAACATGGCAACACACGTAGCATCAGCCAAGATGAGTTCTCTTCATCTCGTGTGTTTTCCTCCCTGCCAACATCTCTCATTGTGCTTCTCTTATGGACAATTTGTGTACCTTTAGGGGACATTTCATTAATAAGCTCCTAATTTCCTCATATGTCTTTCAAGAAATAAGTAAATATTTTGTTTTGCTTAGTGGTCAGGAGTGGAGATTATTATTTGTTTGAAACGGATAGTGAAGAGGAGGAAGAGGAAGAATTAAAGAAAGAAGATGAAGAACTTCCCCGAAGGTCAGCGTTCCAGGTAATTATGGGAAAAACCTTTCCTTTGCTGCTTGGAAGAGCTTTTCTTATTGAGAGACCTTGATTGCAGGCCTAGATACCTCCTACCGTATTCATATGTTGTAGCTCCCTGAAGCTTCTGATTTACACCTGCAATTCTTTACTTCTAAATTAAATTGTAAGGATGCTTGCTCCCAGCAACACTGCAATTAGTACCATATTCAGGTCAGGTTTTCATTCACTTGCAATGAAACAGTTTCTGATATAAACAAAAAAAATAAAGCTTCATTGGGTGAGCTTAATGTTGTTCTTGCAAGCAGGAAGTGAAAAGACTTCTCTGGCATTGCTTTGGATTGCATGAATGGACTTCTATTTCAATATGTGAGATAGTCAATAATGAAAACAAAATCCTTGCTTTGTCTTGCAGTGAATTATCTTTTAAATGTTGCTTCAAATTTTGAAAACTGTACCATATGTATTGCTAAAGATTTGAGAACATATTGAACTAGTAATAAAAATATCTGGCACAGTTCTGTTTTTTTCAGCTTAGCTACCTTTCAATTTTGGTACCTTCTGTCCATTCTCAGCTATAGCTCACCACCCTAATATAGCATACTGTGTGAATGTGAATCAATGCTTGTTAAAGATGAGGCTTTGTCATTAGAGTTATGTATGAGATGAAAATTGGTCTGCATTTCTTTTATCAGTTAACTACATATGGGGGCTATTGGTTATTTCCCATCTGTTTTCCTACCAGGCACATAGAATGATGTCCATCAAGTCACATGATATGCCCACGATAAGGCCATCATCAGTTTTTTGGGCAGGTCTTCTCAAGTGGGTGGGGTCCATCCATGCTTGTTTTCCCAATGACATTGAAAAACTGAATTCTTCATGGAGACACCTTGGTCTGATGCTTTCTTTCTTCCTCCATTGCTTCTTGTGTATGTTTCTTCATGACTGGGTTTGTGTGCATGTTTGCACCTGGCTTGTCAAATACTAACAACTTAACTCATTTATTTTTATTCAAAAGAGTTTTATTCTAACCACCACTCATCATGCAGCAAAGGAGAGAACTTGAACATCTTCACTATGTTGGATGGATTACATGCAATAATTGACTATTTACTTTATTCCTAACTTACAAACAGAGCACATTTTATTCTAGCTTCGGAGACTGTCACCTTTTAACCCAGTTTGTGTAATTGTAGAGACAAATTCATACTGACATCATATATTAAATTGCTAGTTTTTGGTTTTTTCTACTAATTACTCTTGCTTTGTCCTTCTTTGTAGAGAGCTATTGGGAAGTTTGCGTCAGCCATTTTAGCCTTGCCAAAGTCTGTCATTAAACTTCCCAAAACTATTCTTCAATATTTAATCAGAGCTGCAAAGGTATTTGATGTTTTACTGATGTATAGTGTGTGACTCTCTGCTCTGTAGAACTGTAGACAAACATACCTTCATTGCCCTATTTCTGCATTTTCTTGGTTCTATAGATGGTACCGTGAAGGAATTATAGGAATTTAAAGTATTAGAAAAAGTTTTCAAAAACAAGTTTCTTAGAAACCAAAGTTCTTATTATTTGACTCTTGTTCTTAAGTGGACATCAGAGACTATCGAAAAATAGAAAGAGAAAATGCAGATACAGATATACTTTCTCTCCTTCTCATGGTGTTGCCTAAGTCACATCTCATTTTAAAAGGATCACATCTGGTTGCATGCATCAGTTCTGATGATTAAAAGTGTGATAATTTTTCTCAGAAAGCTGGTAAAATTCTGGATAATCTAATAAAAGACGTCTTTTACTCCATCCCTCTTTCGTCTCCCTTTCAACTGCTGTCTTCCAGTTTCTGCACTTGGTACAGCCAGGTCCTCCCTAGGCTGATCAACCCAGTGCAGTCTGTGGGTCTCCTCACTCTGACAAATCCATGCTAGGGCTTTCGGATGCGCTGTCAAGAATTATTTGTTGATTAATCTAATGCACAATTGAAGTTATTCAGCTACCTATGTTGCAGTCACTTTGTTACAAAAAACACTAATAATGAATTCCTAGTCTTACGTTTTATAGAAACACCTTTCTCCTGAATTCAGCTGGGGCAGCCACTACAATGCTTTGGTCTGTATGTCCCTCATAGTTCAATAGTGATGTAGACCAGTGCTTCTCACATTTTACCCTGGGATTTTATTTAAATGCGTGTTCTGATTCAGCAGGTCCTATGGGACCTCAAATTGTGCATTTCCCTCAAGATCTCATGTGAAGCACAACCGTGGCTCTGCATTGAGTAGCAGCATCCACACCTCTAGGTTCCTTCTATTTTTAAAATGCCAGGATCCTACTTTTTAGTGTATTTACCATTCCTGATTCCCCCAAATTCTTTTCCTTTTCTATGACTACCATATCACTTTCTCAACTCATATTTAAGAATTTATTTAAATGAAAGATTACAACGTAGCTATCCCCTGTCTTAATTTAAATATGTATATATAATCTTACAGAAAACATGAAGAAGGTGCTAGACCATATCTGAATCAAAGAACAGATGATAAAACTTCACCTATTTCGGTTAAGGATTTCCACTTCGATAAAGCTCTCCCCATCTTAAAGAATAAGTGCATTTTCGCATAATAAGTTGTTAGTAAAGTGAATCCTATTTTCCCCTGATATATATGGTAAAATTTAAGATAAAGTCAGGAATGCATACTACTGGTAGTAGCTGTTTAGAGAGCTCAGAGGTCTTTCATGTAAATTTCCATGTATTTTTCTACTCCTGGTTGGTGGAGCTTGTGTCCGATTTTCCAGGGAGGCCCATCCAGCTGGCTGACAGGTGCAGCTGCAAAGTAAGAATTGGGAAGTTCGGTAAGAGCCTTCCATTTCTTGACTCAGTAAGGATTGGGACCTTTCCCCCTCCTCTTCACTGTCAACATTTTTCTAACCCTTATTAATAATTCCTGGAACTGTAAAATGTTTCTATTTCAAAACATCCAAGTTAAGATAATTTTACCTACAAATAAGGAATTACCCTATGACTCTCCTCTCTCTGCTTTCCCCAATATTTGCATACCTCCATGCCCATAACAGTGAGGCAGCGCTGACGTGCTTCTTCTCTAGGGATGCTTTGTTGAGCCAGGAGTGCCCTTTTATAAGCCAAAATGTTAATGGAACCCACCCTTTCTACAAGACTTCTTCGATTCCACCCTTCACATCCCTTTTCTTTTCTCCTTTTCCTCCCAGTTTTCTTTTTCTTCAGAGAAAAAGAATTCTTCCAACTCGTGCTCATCTTACATTCACAAATCCTCAATTACCTTTTTGCTTTCTATTTTTGGGATTCATGCATTATCTAAAAGCAATATTGTGATAACACTTTTTTAAAGGAAATGTCACCATATGTTGCCTTTAAACCTGAAAATTTCTTACATTCAATAATTAGATTCTTTTAAAACAACCAATATTGTGCTGAGACAAGTTTGCTTATTAATGTACTATGCTGCAAACATATTCTTGATAGAATTCCCAACTAAAGTAGCCAATAAACATCTACCAAAAATTCCTTTATTCAGTCCTTCTCCTGCAAATCCCAGTTCATCTCCCCATTGTTTAAAATATGCTTTTGGCATAAAATAGAAGAAATTTTTGCCTCCTAGAATTTGTTATTCAGAAATAATACACATGTTGCATTTGTTTTAATTTAGCATAAAATTCAGATTTCTACCAGTGAGAAAAAAGAAACAGTTTTTCTGTTGTAATAACCTATGACCCTTCCATTTCCATATATGGAAAAGTTGAATCCCTTTTTACTTTCTACCGATTTCACAATGCCACTGATTTGCTTATGCTGTGTTTTTAAAAGATTTCAGAAATCTGAAAATAATATAGAATAAGATGAAAACATCTGGGTTTAAAGAGCTCCCAGAAAACATTTATTTAACTTTATCATCATAATGGAAAACCCAGCTTCCCTGAGACCCAGGTGTGTTTGTGGTGCATGAGAAGCATGCCTGCTTGGCTTCCTGTTGCTAGATGGCTTTTTCTATCAAGGTCTTCTTTTTGTTCTTTCTGCATGATTTGGGAGACTCTTGGTTGGTGGGCTGTTCATAATTGCTCTTTCCTGGTTACCAGTTATAATGTGCTAATACAACCATTTTCAGCTCTTGAATGAAAATGACAAAAGGCAACCAAAAGCCCCACAGTTTTTCTTTCATGCTATTCTGGAATAACTCCTTAACCTTAATATCACTTTTTTTCTTTTCTCTCAAAGTACTAATCAATCTACACATCCCTTTCTCAAGTCGCTGGTAATAGCTGTTATTCAGAAGAGAGAGCATTAAATGTGCAAAACTATTTTCCCAAAGTAAATAAGACTATTAAAGATGTTATTTTGCTTTTGACTCAAAGTTTATTTGTGATGGGAGAGACTACCCTACTAATACTGGATGAGGCTTCCAGCTTATTCCTATTGTGTACAGTACAAAAGCTTCAGTAAGAAGTATCACAAATGGTGGTGAGATGCAGGGACTTGGGAAGAATGATGGTTTGTATGGTATGTCCAAAGTTTATCTCATGATATCTGTGAAACCAGATGAAATATATTACTACAACATCTGTTGTCTTTAAAAAAAATTGAATTTCATGATAATAAAAATAGTACAGGGATGTTTAGTTTGTGTTGGGAGGAAAAATTATTTCAAAAGTCAGAAAGCTTGGTGTGGCTCCTTTTTTTTATTTCAAATTATTAAAAGGCCAGAAAATAATTGAACTTTCTCTCTTCAGTTTGTTTATCAAGCCTGGATTACTGATCCTAAAACTGCACTCCGACAGAGACACAAAGAGAAAAAAAGGTCTGCAAGAGAAGAACGGAAACGAAGGAGGAAAGGATCCAAGGAGAGTGAGTGGTGGGCGGGTGGCTGTGGTGGGTGTGGCAGATTTCAGAGGGTGACTGGTAGGTGGGTGGTTCCGGTGGGTGTGGCAGATTTCAGAGGGTGACTGGTAGGTGGGTGGCTCCGGTGGGTGTGGCGGGTTCCAGGCTGCACTCCCCAGCCTTGTCTGCAAAGGACAAAAACTTCTGAGGGATTAAGATCTGAAGAATGCCAAGAGTTTTAATTTGTCTTTAATTGGCCATTTCTGACACTTGGAATAAATTAAAGCACAAATTTAAGATATATTTTTTTAAGTAGGGAAAAAAAGAGAGGGGCAAATGAACTCCAAAAAAGTAGAAGAAAACTATTTTTAAGTGGATATTAGGTAATTTAAAAAAAATTATAAGACATGACCTGATCATTAAGTTAAAAATTGTTCTTAGTAAAAGCAAATAAGAAAAATGAAACTTTAACAATTTAATCAAGAAAAAGGGGAAAGCACACTTAATACTCAGAAACAAACAAGCAAACAAAAAGAACATATATTCAACATTATACCAATATATTTGGAAACATAACACATCTCTAAGGGTAAAGATATTTCAAACTATAACAAAAAAACATCAAAAGTGAAGTTGAAGTGCAGGTGGTTCATTCAGGAGCAGTATTTTATTATACATATCAGACTAAAGATGAGTATTCTATATATGTTAAGAACTGCTAGAAATCAAGAAAAATTCAATTCAGTCAATGAGAGGGTATGAAAAACAATTCACAGATCAGAAAACAAAAATGAACAAAAGATGCTCAGTATAGTACAAGAAATACAAATGAAATATTTTGACATACTGTTTTCTTAACCCATTGGATTGACAGGAACCTAAACATTGGATAATATCACTGCTTGGGAGCTGGTGGGAAGATAAGTACTCACATATACCATGAGTTGTGTTGTGAAGTGGTATATCTATTTTGAAGAGTGGTGTGTCATTATCTGCTAAAAGCTCAAATGTTACATATCATACTACAGATCAGTCCCATACCTAGGTGTTTGGCTTAGCCTATAGCAATACTTGCATATGTGTACAAACACACATGTTTAAGAACATTCATCAGAGCTATTTGTTAATAACAAAAAAATTTGGAAACATCCTAAATGCCCCCATAAAGAAGAAGAGTTAAATAAATTGTTACCAATATATCATGGAATGTTATTTAGTAGTTTAAAAATGAAATGGATAGCTTTGAGTTGGCGTGGAGAACAATTCCTGACATTATTAAGTGAAAAACAATACATTGAAAATGGCTGGCACATTTGGAAACAATGAAACAAATGAAGTCAGAATAGTACCTCAAGACAGTATTTTGCATTTTTAATGTGTGCATATACTAGCTTATAAATGCAAGGGAAAGATCAGGAGGAATACTCACTCGTCTTATTAATAACAGTGGTTACTTCTTGAGAAAGTGGAGATTAAGTGGCATGATTAAAGATAAGTTTCATCTGTTATATTTTGGCTGGAGTGCAGTGCTGCAATCTCAGCTCACTGCAACCTCCGCCTCCCGGGTTCAAGCGATTCATGTGCCTCAGTGTCCCGAGTAGCTGGGACTACAGGCGCATGCCACCACACCTGGCTTAATTTTGTATTTTTAGTAGAGACACGGTTTCACCATGTTGGCCAGGTTAGTCTCAAACTTCTGAACTCAAGTGATCCGTCCACCTTAGCTTTCCAAAGTGCTGGAATCTGTCCACCTCAGCTTCCCAAAATGTTGGGATTACAGGCATGAGCCACCATGCCGGCCTATATTTTGTTTCTTTACAAAGGAAATACATCCATAGATGGCTTGTGAAATTTAAAAGGCATTTAAAAATAAAAAGTAAAAGAAATTTCTAATAAAACTCTAATTGCAAAGTCTCTTCTTTTTGACACTTCTTCCCCGATACATCCTAGTAACATGATCTTAATTTATTGCTAAATTTAAGAAGACAAAATTAATACATAATTGCTGCAGCAAGTCAAGCAGTAAAAAGGTAGAAGTATAATCTGCCTGAACTCAGTCATCTCAAATCCTGTCCTCTAGGGTTACAAATCCTAACAGCATATTGTGTTCACTTCACTTCTTTTCTCACGTGCAGACATGAGTACGCAGGTGGTTTCCTTTATTGTTTTTTTGTTTCAAAAACCAGTTCACACTCCGCAAATTACTCTTGCATTTTCATTACCAATGTCATGAACGTTTCTCTAATTATTTATAAAGTCATATCATTATTCTTTAATAGTTGCAAAATATTCTATAGTGCAGATATGCATAATTTATTCAACCCTTCCATCCTTAATGGATATAAAGTTGCTTCCAGATTTTTGCCACAATGAACAATGCCATAATAGATATCATTGCACAAACATTTGTATGTAGTAAGACATGTGTGTGTTTAAATGCTTAGCAAAGGTTAGAAAGAACATGCATTTTCCACGGAACAGATTCTCAAAAGTGGGACTGCTGATAGAGTGTGCCTGTTTTTATTTTCATAGATATTTTTCTGAAGGGTTTTAGGACTTTGCCCTCCTCCATGTGAGGGACAAGGGTGTCCAATCTCCTTTAGCCTCACACCACAGGGTTGTACTGCTCTTTTTATCATTTTTTTTCTAGGGATGACAAATGGTTTTTATTTTCATTTGAATATAGCTGAATTCTTAACCAGTTAAACTGAGCATTTTTATTTCACATTTTGTTGGTGAGTTTTTGTTTTCAGGTCTAAGGTTTAAACACTTTTAGCATTTTCCCGCATTGTTCCATCGGCTTGTTTGTTCTTATCAATTCGTGCTATTTATATGTCCGGCTTCTTATCCCCTTTTCATATGTTTCAAATATTTTGTCCAGCCCAAGGCTTATATTTTGATTTAGTTTATGGTACATGTGATTTAGGCAATTTTTAGTTTTTTTCTGGTATCAAATGGGTCTAAATTTCCCCTTGCAGTTTCTAGGTTTCTGTCTTGCTTTTAAGAACTTCTCTCAGCTGGGTGTGGTGGCTCATGCCTGTAATCCCAGAACTTTAGGAGGCTGAGGTGGGCAGATCACGAGGTCAGGAGTTCGAGACCAGCCTGGCCAATATGGTGAAACACCGTCTCTACTAAAAATACAAAAAATTAGCTCGGTGTGGCAGCACACATCTGTAATCCCAGCTACTTGGGAGGCTGAGGCAGGAGAATTGCTTGAACCTGGGAGGCAGATGTTGCAGTGAGCAGAGACAGTGCCACTGTACTCCAACCTGGGCGACAGAGTGAGACTTCGCCTCGGAAAAAAAAAATAAATAAATAAATAAAGTCTCTCCTCCCAAATGTGATGCAGATGCTTCCCAGATTTTCTATTAATTTTACTGACATCTTAAATTTTTATTCTTTGGAGATCTAATTTGTTCACTTTTAGATGGATAGACAATCATGTTATTCCAGTTTATTAAGATGATTGATCCTGTTCCTACTGGACTTAAGTGCTTCTTTTGTCAGTGTTAGCTTCCCGTTTCTCAGGTATGTTTTTGGACTCGTATTTTGATGTGCCCTCATATTGCCTCCCTCTGGGCCAATGCCACATACTATTGAGTCCAGTAGCTATAGAGTTAGTTTTAATTTTAAGTGAGGCAAATTTCTTTCACTACCATTTTTTCTTTTTTCAAAATTGTGTTTGCTGTTCCCAGACATTTGTCCTCCCAAAATGTTTCAATCAGTCCTAAAAATTTGTTATTTGGTCATTTTGAAAATAGCTCATTGCTGTGTGTCATGAAAATTATTTATTGTGCACATACAGCACTCTTGACCTACCCACCAAAGACAGCAATAATTTAAAGATACCCTTTTAATGAATATTTACTCAGTACCTTTTTGGTACGAGGCATCATATCTTCCAGGTTTCTTTCAGATAGATGAAACACATGGATCCCGTTCTTCCGAAGTGTCAGGTGTTGTCATATGTGTCTTATGTATACTGTAGTAACTAATACTATCCTTGCAACAGCAGAGGGTCATTTTATTATCCCTGCTCTACAGAGGAGCAAATAAGGTCCCAGAAAATGAAGCAACTTGCCTGAGGTCACACAGCCATTCAGTGCGTACCAGGTCTGGGATTCCTGCTAGATTTCTTTGTTCTAAAGTTTTTCATGGAAACTGGTAGTCAAGACAAGTATAGGGAAAAAGTTCCTAATGATGTCAAAACTGCAAAGTTTCATTTTAAAAAGTAGAGATAAACTAATGTGGGACTTGAGGGAGAATGGATTTCTTGTAGCCAAGCATGTCTTCAGGGAATGTTCCATGAAGAAGGGAGTATTTGCACAGAGCCTGACATTCTAGCTCAAGAAAGCAAGTCCCTGCATAAAAATATAAAGAGCAGGTCAGCTTAGCTGGTCAAGACCAGATGTGGAACAGCAGTAGTAAAGAGGATAGGAGAAAATAAGTTTGAGAAGATTCCTGGAGTCAGGTCATGAATGACTTTAGATAGGATTACGAGATAAAATGCAGGAAACTGAGCCAGGAGCTGGGGCTTACACCTGTAATCTCAGCAACTTGGGAGGCTGAGGTAGAAAGATCACTTGAGGCCAGGAGTTTGAGACCAGCTTGGGCAATATCTCTAAAAAGATTTTTTCTTAATGTAGTCGGGTGTAGTGGTGTGCACTGGTAGCCCTAGCGACTTGGGAGGCTGAGGAGGGAGGATCACTTGGGCCCTGGAGGTCAAGCCTGCAGTGAGCTATGATCACACCACTGCACTCCAACCTGGGCAACAGAGCAAGACCCGACTCTCTCTCTCTATATATGTACATATATGTGTATATGTATATATATATATATATATATATATATATATATATATAGAGAGAGAGAGAGAGAGAGAGAGAGAGAAAGAGAGAGAGAGAGAATATATATGTATATATACATATATACATATATATATATATATAAAGAGAAGCTCTCTATATATATATGTATATATATAGAGAGAGAGACTGAGGTATATATATATATATATATATATATATATATATATAGAGAGAGAGAGAGAGAGAGAGATTATATATGTCATATATCTATATAGAAAGAATATATATTATATATTTCCTGGGCTTCATATACATATATGAAGCCCAGTTTGAGTTTTTAAGATAGCAAATAATGCTTAGCTTAAGTATAATCTGGACATATTTCATGGAACATACTTATACTTTAAAAATAGAAGATTTCTTAAAGAACTAAACATAGAACTACCCTTCAATCCAGCAGTCCTACTACTACGTATATATTCAGAGGGAAGAAAATCATTATATCAAAAAAGTACCTGCACTCACATGTTTATTGCAGCACTATTTACAATGCATAAATATGTGATCGACCTCAATGTCCATCAGTGAAGGACTGGATAAAGAAAATGTGATATGGGTATATGTCATGGAATACTACTCAGCCATAAAAATGAATGAAATCAGGTATTTTTGCAGCAACATGGATGGCATTGGAGGCTATTATCCTAAGTGAAATAATGCAGAAAGAGAAAGTCAAATACCTCATGTTCTCACTTATCAGTGAAAGTTAAAGAATGGGTGCTCATGGCATACAGAGGGGAGTCATAGACATTGGAGATTACGATTTATGAGAGAGCTGGGATGGGGGTTGAGGGCTGAAAAATTACTGGTTGGGTACAATGTCTGCTGTTTGGTGATGGGTACACCAGAATCCCAGACTTTACCACACACGATATGTGCCTGTAAGGAATCTGCACTTATCTTTCCTAAATATATTTTAAAATTTTTCTTAAATTTAAAACTCTTTATCTTCAAATTTAACTGGCTATCCTGCTCTTTTATTTGTTATATCTGACCATTTTAGCCTTCAATAAGAGGATATGAAATGAAATGAAAACCTATAATGTCATTTAAGATATGACAAACTTTTTCTGTGAAGAAACTTACAGTAAATTTTTATTTATTTATTTATTTATTTTAGACAAGGTCTCCTTTGCCCAGGCTGAGTGCAGTGGCACTGTCATGGTTCACTATAGTCTCCACCTCCTGGGTTCAAGCAATCCTCCCACTTCAGCCTCCCAAATAGCTGGGACTACAGGTGCACACCACCACACCCAGCTAATATTTTGATTTTCTGTAGAGATGAGGTCTTACTGTGTTGCCCAGGCTGGTCTCAAACTCCTGGGCTCAAACGATCCTCTCACCTCAGCCTCCCAAAGTGCTAGGACTACAGTTGTGAGCCACTGCACCCAGCACTGATAGTAAATATTTTAAAGTTTGCTATTCATGAAGTCTCTGTTGCAACCCAAATCTGCCATTATAGGGCAAAAGCAGCTATAGATAATATATAGACAAATGGGCATGACTGTTAAATTTGAATTTCACATAATTTTCACATGCACCAAATATCATTCTCCTTTAGATTTTTTCAACTATTAAAAATATAAGCACCATTCTGAACCCACAGACCATTTGATAACAGTCAGCCTGCCAGTACTGGCCAGTACCCACCAGCAAATGCATTTTACTCATCCTTGGTTTACATAATTTTTATGCAGACACAGAGTAAAATAATCTAAGAGCTATGAATTCTAACAACTTTTTTCCCAGGAACTCTTAAAATAGGCAGAATGTCCTAGAGTGCATTATAAAATTCCTTTTAATCTAGAATAATAATATTGGCATTTAATTTATTCTAAATGGAATTTAACTCATGTTTATTGAACACATTTAGCAGGTCCTGTGGAATGGGAAGACCGAGAGGATGAACCGATCAAAAAGAAATCTGATGGACCAGGTAACATAATAAAGACAAATATTAGCTGTGGGAACTTTGAAAATGATACCCGTCCAGATGGTATATAATGGAAGACTGCCTGAAGAATTGTGAACTGAACACTGCTCTCTAGACTGTGACTAAATAATCAGTATCCCTTGGAATCTCATCTCCACTGAGATTGCAAAATGACTCCTAAAAGCAGGCCCGGACTTTACGCAGTTGTATAAAATGTTGAATGAGAGTTGGTTTGTAAATTCCTTTATGCAAGCACCTATGAAAGAAGCTTTTAGGGATAAAATTCTTAATATCCCATAGAAGCCATCAGAATGGAGACACACACACAAAAATACTGGCAATTAATTTTAAAAACACAGAAAGGAGGAGGTAAATAGGACTGGGGAAATTAGAGATATTCTAGAAAGTTGGGGCCAACCTCTTTATTAGGAGGGGAAAACCAAGCTGCAGTGAGTTTGTGACTTGTTCTGGATTCCACAATAAGGGACAGAGTCAGAGATAGAACCCTTGTCTTCTAACTCCCGGTCCATTTGTCACAGTGCCATTTGGGCTCTGCATAGTATGTGATTTGGGGGACGGTATCTTTATGCAGGACGAAAAAAGGCAAAATAAAAGCCTCCAAGTGAAATGAACTCAATTCTGTCTAGCTCTCTAATCATGCCATTTCCTCGTCTGCTTCAGAGCACCTGTGCAGGTATCTATCAGCAGGCCAGGTGTCAGGCTCTTTGTCTCCCCACACAAATACTCCCAAGCCTGCCCTCAGCTGGCATGAAAGGAGACTTACTGAAGGCCACCGAATGCCCTCCACCATGCCAGTCCTCAAACCCAGGCTTCCATCTCTAGGTAATTGGACACACATGCGTGTGGACCTGGACACTCTATTATTGCTCCAAAGCCTCACACCATAACAGCAACCAACACTTCAGATCACATGTCTTATTTCTGAGGCACTTTTTCAAGAGTTTGGGGCATATTAATTTGTTTAACCCCCTCAAAACAAGGAACTGAGGCAAAGAGAGATTAACCAACTTAATCTCTTTGTTGTATTAATGAAGCCTATATAGCCACTAAAGGGTAGAGTTGGGATTTGAACCCAAGGAGTCTCAATCCAGAGTGTGTGCTTGTGATGAGTATCACATTGGGGTCACTACCTGAGATGTTGTCTCCTCATGCTGGAGCATCAGCTGTGGCATCAGTCACATCGGTGTCCCTGTTCAGGTGCCAGCTGTGATGAGTGTCATGTTGGGGTCACCACCTGAGATGTTGATCACCACTTGGGGAGGTCTGTCCTGCACACCCTGACTCAATGATGAATGGATAAAATGTGCTCACACACACCATAATACAGTGAATCCGAGTGGGCTAGGGATGGTCATCAGCTGCTTTCAGAGGATGATTGCAGCTAACTGACAATCACTCGCTGCTCCCCTTCACATTTATTCGATATAGATGTAGTAACAGAGGCTCTAAGGTAACATGCTTGTGGATAATTAACATGGTTAAAAGAGTGCTTTTATGAATGATAAAAGGCCTTGGTTCCGAGGCCCAGAATAAACACCATTAACAGGTAATTCCCCTTCAACCCTCCCCTGAGAGGACCATCCAGGACAAAGTTTACATGAGTAAACAGTTAAAGACAAACTAATGTGAGATAAATTGACTTAACTGGGGAAGATTTATTATCCTAATCTTACTCTATGACTTAAAGTTCTAACTTAAGAGCTGGCTGCCTTCAGCCCATTCAATTAAAACCTTTCAGCCTTCCAAAAATTTGAGACTATAATCTATAGCTTTCCCTAACATTTCCCTAATATTTTGCCAGCCATCCTGAGTGAATCCCAACATGTGTTCTTAACCCCTGTGCCCTACTGTCCCTGTGGTTAAACTTGAAGCCTCATTTTCCCTGTTGGTGAGTGCACATGATTCATGTCTCTAGGGCAGCGGCTGCAGCCTTACCATCAGGCCCAGCATAGCAAAACTATGCAGTAATAATGTTTATCTTCATCCTTTCTATGAAAACAATTGTGAATATGAGAAAAATACATGTCAAAAATATAAGGAGCTGCTAAAGTGCATTGATGGGTATAACTCCAAGTCTTTTATTCTCCAGAGACAAGCTTCCCTTCTATGTCTACACAGAGCAGCTAGAGACTCTATCTGAACGAGTGTGAGAACTACATACCTTGCTGACAATTTTGTCAAGAGTATGAGGAAGGTTGGGGAGGGAAATGTAGGTGCTCATGGCAGCTCCTGTTTAGCATCCGCAGCGACTCGCTTCATTCAGCTTCAAGCAGTGGCTGTTCTCTTCTGTGTCTCCTCACTCAGCAAAAGATGCCCTCTCTTTTCCTTGCTTCCTAAATGTACCTCATGGAAGACTCTTAGGTGTGACACCATTTGGAGGAGGTTTGGGTGTTGCCGGGCAGTGACAGCCCACGTGGGAAACAGTCTCACACAGAACATCAGACATCACTATATAGACGTATTATATAAATGAGCTAGAGAAAATGTCATGAAGAAAATCAGAAAGAAGAGAAAATACAGTTAATATTCACTAAGTGAAAGTGGACCATCATAAAGCTCCTCATCCTTGGTATTACATGTGCAGGGCAAGAGCCAGGTCAGGCTTTGTAAAACATCCCTGTGCTACACAAAAGCAAAGTCAATGATATTTTCTTCCTTTAAAATCTTGTTGCTTTTCTTCCTCTTAGATAATATCATCAAAAGGATATTTAATATTTTGAAATTTACCTGGGTCCTATTTCTGGCAACAGTGGACAGTTTTACTACTTGGCTTAACTCCATTTCAAGGGAGCATATTGATATATCTACAGTTCTAAGAATTGAACGATGCATGCTGACCAGAGAAATTAAGAAGGTAACACTATTGATGTAATTCTTTTTGCTTCTTCCCACATTAAGAAGAGATGAAAAGTCAATGTCCAAAACTCCAGGTAGGATAAGACCAAATCCTTTCTTTCCAGGCAATTTTTGCGTAACCCCTTTGCTTTTCTGTATATTTAAATCTATTCCACACTAGAATTAAAATAATCAAATGTACATGCACATGCACCTATACACATACACACACATCTCACAGGATCATGGCAACTTTTATTCACCCTATCCCTCCCCTCACCACAGTTTCCAGGAGTACAGACTTTGTTCTGGTTCTGTATCCCTATATCTAATACAGAATTATAGTTTTAGTCTAGAAAGTGTAGCAAGTGTTTTTGTTTGTTTGTTTGTTTGTTTTTGTTTGTTTGTTTTTTGCACATTGAAGTCTGGAAAATTTGATCTGAAACTTTTTTATAAAGTAGGACATATGCAGAATAATGAAATACGTGGTTTAAAAATTATATTTAAAAATAATAGTTCATTTCTTGAAAAGTTACGATTTAGCAAAATTGTCTACTTATAAGAAGACATTTATTTAGATCTAACTAGTAATATTGGAAACCACTTATTAAATGAGTCGACAACAATCCCCACTTGCCTAGCATTGTCCTAATCCTTATCCAGGCATGAATGGGTATGAAAAGCTGTCTGCGTTGAGAAAGGCCGGGTAGCTATGCAGGCAGGTTCCTCCCTAAGAACTGTGGCAATGTCTCCATCTCCTCAGGGCAATGTTCCGACTCGGGAGAGCATCCACATGTACTATCAGAACCACATCATGAACCTTTCCAGAGAGTCGGGGCTGGACACCATTGACGAGCATCCCGGAGCTGCTTCAGGTGCACAGACAGCCCACAGGATGGATAGTTTAGATTCACATGACAGCATCTCCAGGTATTTCATGTTCTAACAATGGGTTTACTTTTGACAAAGGTAAATGAGGTGGATGCCATTAAATATAAGAAATGAATGTGTGAGGTGAAAGTTAATCAAAACCATGCATGGACCCCCATCCTCTTCCAGCTGTCTCCATCTGTACAGCAAACTAAAAGGAATATTGTCCTCGTCCAGAAGGAACCAGATCAAAGCAGATATCAGTAAGACACTATTAGCTATACCCATATGACCCAAAGGCACAGTATAGAGATTTTCAAGCTGGAGGTAAGGAAGAATGATCCCTCCCAACCCCAAAGTGATTACTTGTGTCAAGGGCTACATCTTCAGTGCTTTTCAAAATAGCTGATTCACAAAGTGTCTTCTACACTAGCATCTTCTGTTTCTATCCTTGATCTTTCCCTTCAGAAGTGTCACCTTAAGGTTTATAATAAAAATTCCCAAAAAGTATTCTGTTAGCTTCCATATTCTCTGAGTTTACTATTATATGCATTATTTCACAACAGGATTGTCAGATGACACAGTGCTAACGGATTCGCCAGGGGCCAGCACTAAGCACTATACTGAGTTACCTCATTTTATCCTCTAAGCCCGTACAAGACGCATGCTCTCATTAACCCTGCTTTGCAAAGACAGAATTTAGTTACAGAGAGATTAAGAAACATACCCAAAGTCACACAGCTAGGTTGTATATAAAAGTGGACTCACAATCCAAAATCACGTGGTTTAGCTCAGAACCCAAATTCTAAACCACCCTAGTATGCTGTCTCTCATTGCCTCTTCCTGCAAAGGCCAACTTACTGCCTGTCCCAGAAAAGCCTCGAATTCTTTGCATTACAGTGTTGTGGATAGATGCTGACAATTGTACAGAGCTAGATTCCAAGTTAAGCAGGAGACCCTCTCTTATGAGGAAAAATCAACTTGCTCAGAGTGAAGAGCTAGACCAAATGAATTACACCTTATAGCCACCTTCACAGGTAAAGAATTGTGTCACTGAGAACATTCGTGCTTCATTTTTTTTTCATTAAACATGTTGAAAATCATCTATCCTGTGCCGACCCCTGGGCTTGATTCTTGGACAGGCATCTAAAGATAAGAGCAGTCTCCTAAATGGTTTGAGCCTAGGAAGAACTGAGATAAGGCTATTGTGTCCTAAAATGCCTGCCCTGGGGAGTTCAGTAGAGATTGGTGTCTTTGACTGCTGGTCAGAAACTCCCGGATGGTGTTAGAGTCACACTTTAGAGCAAGACACTAATGACTCATAGAAGTAATTGTCCTTCACAAATTCTGGGTATATTTTCAGATGAAGTAGGAGAGGGAGTTGGGACCATTTTATTGATACCAAACCCAAAATAGACAACTGGATGTTAGAATTATAAACCAGGCTGGGCGTGGTGGCTCACGCTTGTAATCCCAGCACTTTGGGAGGCCGAGGTGGGAGGATCACGAGGTCAAGAGATCAAGACCATCCTGGCCAACATAGTGAAACCCCATCTCTACTAAAATATAAAAAACTATCTGGGCATGGTGGCGCACGCCTGTAGTCCCAGCTACTGGGGAGGCTGAGGCAGGAGAATTGCTTGAACCTGGGAGGCAGAGCTGAGATCGCGCCACTGCACTCCAGCCTGGCGCCTGGTGACAGAGCTAGACCCTGTCTCAAAAAAAAAAGAATTATAAACCAAGCGAGGAGATGTGGGTAAAAAAAAGTTTTACCCTAAAGTGCTATTTAACTGTTGCTGCATTCCTGTATTTGAGCCTCTCTAATTATGCCTATTATTTTGCTACCCAATAAATATTATTGAAGCAGATCCATATTTATTTGTATGAAAAGATCTTTGTGATATATATACACAGTAAAATTTATACATATATTTAGTAAAAATTCAAATTTTAAAATAAGATGGATGCTAAGCCCAATTTAAAATATATATATGCATGCCTACATTAAATTAGAAGTAATATTTGTAGAGATTACACAGTGCATAAATATATCCCTGCCTGCCCTTCTAAAGTAGGTATTGATTATTTTAAAGTCTTGAGGGATGATAAAAGAGACTATATTTTTCCTTTAATTTGTTAATAATCTTTGCTTATTTATAAGTTCCAAAGACACAGATATTTCATCTATTACTGTATATCTTTTGTGGAAAGAAGAAACATTTAGTACAGAAACTCTTTTTGATTTCAAAGTCAAATATTTGTTTCCTAATTGAGATTCTGTTTAAAGTTTTAATTCGTAGAATAAAATAATTTATTATTAGAAAAATGTGTCATGATAATAAAACTTTATTTTTCAGTGTCTTTCTACCCAAGAATATGCATGTTTTTCAATTATTAATTTCTGAAACCATTAGTAAAATCAAAAGTTACAAAGAGAAAATTTAATATCATATCTGTCCATTGGTGAGTGTTACCAGAGCCTCATTGTGTCTTCCTAAGAACTTCCCACAATCAATATTTTGAAAGGGGAGCTTCTGTCTTTCTCTTTGACAGATTCCATTCAGACAAAAGGTCATTCTTTATGATGAATTTAATTTTTATTTTTTGAAAACTGTTATAACCATTCTATTTAGAAGCTTTCAGATGTATTAAATTCATTCTTATTGCAACAATTCTCTCCCTACCAATAGATCAATGTATTTAAACTGAATCATTCTCTCTTTAATTCAATTCAATGCATTTAATTCATTTTAATGCTAAACTTAAAATCTGTGCCTAGCCCTTCTTACCTAAGCTCTTACACAGTCCCTTCATTCTACAGGGACCCTGCATGGGCAAGTCTGTGAAAGCTGACAGGTTCATGCAGCAGGGTGGGCGAGAGCCGAGATTTGTCCGAGTGTAGTGGGCACTCAAGATGCTGACTGGTGCTGCTTCCTAGTTACAGGGTGAATGAAGGGAAATTGGAGAATCTAAAAGTTTCTAAATCTACCCACTTTAGGAATTATTAGTGATCAAACAACCATTTTTCGAAAAGTAAGAGAATGATAGGATGAAAGGAATGCTGAGACTCTCTACACTTCCATGTCCCACATGGTGTTTCTTTTATTCATTCATTTATTTTTACATAACATTCACATGCATCCCACTACTCTCAGCTTTGGACTGTGTTGATCTGTATATATCCAATATGGCCTGGATCTAATTTAAACTGTGTCTTTATTACTCCTAAATTCTAAAATAAAAGACTCAGACATCTCTAGTGAACTTAAACAAAAGTCATGACCATATTCAACTGGAATCATTTCTTCCTGTGCAGTGAAAAATACGATCATATACATGTGTAGCATCGAGTTTGACTATTGCACCTTTGCATCTTTCTTCAAGAAAATATGCTGCCCCATCATGTGATTTGTAGAAATTTTCAAACGCCTTTTTTTTTAACCTCCCTTCTTACTTCATTTTATAATACAGAGATTTTTTTTGAATCTCCAAGTGTGGCAAGTGAAATGGGTAATGAATAGAATAGCCTTTCTTCATTAATTCGTGATGACACTAACAGTAATTGGTGACATTTTTTAATGAACTTCTTTTGAAATTTCATGAAGCCATATAGTCTCCCACAGGGAAAAATCATACATAGATACAAATTATTTTTCATTCAATCTCCAGGGTTTTGCAGGCCTCCTGAATATCACACATAGGCCTGGCTTGAAAAAAGCTGCTCTAGAACCAAACTCTGAATCAGTAGCCTTGGAGAGTATTTGAAGGTGAATTGAAAATAAATTTTTGATGAAATAAACATAGGTGAATCCCGTCTTTATGTCTTTTAACTGCATAATAATGGACAATATGCCCCATTAAGAAATTAAATATTATAAATCACAATTAAGGAGGAAAAAAACTGGTTAAAATGAAGTCAAATAACTGCCTTTAAGTCTGACCTCAGATTGCAGACAGGAAACCATATTCATGATGAAAAATTGTGAGTTAGGAGGTAAACTCCTCGATTGCTTTTTGACAAAGACTGTCAAAATATCCTCCCAATTTTAAAATGGTCACTCAATAAATACAATGACTAGTAGGAAACCGGCACCTTTAGAATTAGGTTTCAATGTGTTTTTATTTTATTTTTCAGCCGAAAGAAAGGGGAGACAGGATAGGGCCCATCTTGTTGCCAGTAAAGGAGTTACCATACTTTCCCTTTTTTGCAGTGAGCCATATTCCTAGGTTCTCTGCTTTAGAAACTTTCAAATCTCCAAATAATTATTTGTCTACACTGGAGTCTCCAGGAAGCCATGCTGATTGTTGGAAAGGTAGTAACCTTCCCTAGAAGAGGCCCTGCAGTGGAAGTCATTGGGAAGGGTCTGGTGGCCACGTGGTTGCCACTCCCCAGTGAGGTTGCACTCACCTGGTGTGGCCATTGCCCTTCATGGCACCTGCTCTGAGGCCAGTGGCATGAATTTTGCCTTTCAGCAGACAGTAGATAGGGTCTGGGTGGGAGCCTAGCAAGTGGATTTGTAGTCCCTTTGACTTAGAAGAATAGTCAGTTTCTTTCAAATCCGTATGTAAAATGGCAAACATTTTTTAATGGCTGCTTTATATAACCAGTTAACATTACCATCCCAGAAAATATATTAGCGTAAATTGCTACAGAAAACATTCGTTAACATTCTCAGGGGCATTCCCAGATATGAAGGAGGTGGTTATTAGCTTAAATCTGTCCCCTGAGTGTTGCCTTGTCTTCCTGCACGGTGCCCGAAGTGCCTCCCAGTGGGGGGCCGTCAGGGGAGTAATGGCAGCCATTCCGTCGGGCCTGCTGTCTGGGCCTATTTTAATACATTTCCTCCCCTTCCCATTCACTTTTAAACTGTCCTGGACTGGGTGACTTATTAGTTGCCCTATAGGAAACCCAATTGTGTGGGACGGTGTAGTTTCTGAGAACTCCACCCAAGAGTTAACAAGATCAACAGGGATTTTGAATTAGAACCGTCAGTTCCCATGAAGAAAACCTAAGCAAAGTTTCAGGAGACTGCACAGGCTGTGAGGTTGCATCTCTGCAAATATTAAATGAAATACAGAAGTGTGAAGTCTCTTCATCTCAGAAACATAAAACTGGGGCACCAGAAAGGGGCACTGATTCATCTAAAACCCAACAGCCGATTAATGTCAAAATGTCAGCATCCCAGCCCTCACTTTGTTCATCCAATGCTTTTCTCATTTGTCTTGTTATTGTCTCCTCATTTTGTCCAGAATATGGTGACATGGTGACATCTAAAGGAGTTAGGGGGGAAAAACAGCCTCCATCACCTTCTAGAGAGTATTTTGGTTGCTCAAGGCTCTGCCCTCACTGCTTGCCCCTGTCTTGGCCACATAGCTGTGACATGGACAGCAGCACAGCCGGTCCCACTGCAGCAGTTATGTCTTGTGCTCCAGCATATGGGATAAAAAACTTTTTAACAGGTTCCATGAGAGAATAACTCAAATTCCCTCCTCCCAGGCTTGCCGTGGTCATTGCATCCTGAACGCCTTCCGCCTCTGCCCCAGGATCCTTGGCTGACAGTGTATGGCTGTGCAGGCCAGGCACCTAGTATTCTCCTAGTGAGTTCACTTGATGACAGAATTCAGCTTAGCAGGTTCAGCCTGGAAATCAGGCATTCTGTATCTCTAAGGATCTGTTTCTGTTCCCTGGGTCAGCCAGCCCATGAGCACTCAAGTTGGAAGATAAAGTATTCCAGTTGCCTTCTGTAGAGGATCTTTGGGCTGTCTGTCCCTCTTTGGGGTTGAATCGTGTGCGGAAAGTGAAACTATGCCTGGGTCACACCTCTGTGTGCTTCCTCTCATGGGGCATCCTCCCCAGCAGCATCCTAGGCTGAATCTGCCATCCTCCCTCCCCACTCACTGCTCTGTTGGGTACCAGGAGATGAGGATTTTAGGCAGTGGGTTCTTGCCACCATGGCATCCACCAAGCCCTAAAACATGATGCAGAAAAAAATTAGGCATAATGAAAAGTTAACAGACAAAATGACCCTGCCATTGCTCAAGCTCCTTTGTTCTTTCCTTTACAGCCTTTTATTTTATTTCTGATGTTGGTTTATATACATGGCATATTAAACCAGCATCCCTACTACATGCAAAGCATCTCGTTTGGCTTAACTGAATATCACTCCAAAGATGGGGTGCAAAATTCAGTTTGTTGTCATTCCTGAGTTTCCCCTCTCTAATTTTGAAGACTGTGCTAAAAAGAAAAAAAAGATTGAAATCTTTTATATAAATTCTACATGAGCAGTTATTTCTGCTTAACCAAATTGGTTAATAAATGCTCTCAACTCAGGACTGCAAGCTCCAAATAAAGCATATTTTCTTTCATTTAAAAAACCCCTCTGTTATGAAGTTTAATTATATAAATTCTACTTTGTGAGAAAAATATTGGGACTTGTCATTTTTCTATTTCTTAATCCCACCCAGAGAGCACCATTTTGTAATGTGTCACTAGCCAATATGTTTTTACAATCCAGTACTCTTGCGTTTTAAGGTCCTGCACACAGGTCCTTCCCTGTCCCCAAGCCCGGCTGCGGTGGCCTTCCTTGTCGGTGGTGTTGGTGTCATGTGTGGTTTGCTGCATGGCAGTGTGTTGGTCAGTTGATCCATGTGTAACCTGATGTACCACTTGGTGTTTTAACACTGTGTTTCTGTAACTGTTTGCGCTGCTAGCTGCTACACTGAAGCAACCATGCTGTTCTCAAGGCAGTCCACCCTTGATGATTTAGATGGACAAGAAATTCCTAAAACAAGCGAGCGCGCTCGGCCTAGGCTCCGTAAAATGCTCAGCATGGATATGTCCTCCTCTTCAGCTGACAGTGGCAGTTTAGTATCAAGGTGCTTAACTTGTGCATGCTTTGTTCTGTCATTTTAATCACCTCTTCCCCCGTTTATATCACTGCAAATATAAGTTCTGTTGACATATGTTTTTATTTCATTTTTATTTTAATAAACTGCATGACTAACAAAAGCATAACCACTGACCTCTTTGAGATGTAATTGTTCTCAAGACAGCATTATATTAAACTAACAGCTCTTTAGTTTTTGACTGTTAGGAGTGTTTTTTTTAACTCCTTATCATAAACATTCTCCTCCATTTTTTCAGTATTTCACACTTTCCATTTTCAGAGACATAAGCATGTTTCCTTTATAATTTAGAGCTTCTGTGGACACCACTCAAAGGAGGAAATCTGTTAGCAAAGGTAGAAAACTTTTTCTCATGATTTAATCAAAAGATGCATGCAGTAGGAAGAAACCTAAAAATGTGTCATAGGTTGTCATTTTTAGTAAATATTGAATAAGTCTACATGTTATATGCCTAACTGACATGAAAGTCAGAATATAGTTTACCACTGGTTTTTAACAAGAATATTATGCAGCACAATGCTTCATCTTTGTAGCCAATAACTTGTATTTTGTGGAAAAATTACTGTGGCTTAAGTTCTCTCAAATCCCACCCCAAAACAGTATTCATTTAGAAATCAAATTATTTGCGTACAACCCCAAAACTCTTTTTGAATTGCCTTAGGATGGTCATAGAAGTCAGCAGCTACACTGTGCTTCTCCTGACATGAAAACAGCCCAATCCAAACTGAGTCTCATATTGTCTGCTCACAGTGGCAAGTCAGAGGGCATCTTCTTTTCACTGGCGCTGTATATCTCAATGCAGCCCTGCAGTACGCTGGCACCTGGCATTGACGGGAATGCCTTGCCATTTGGCAAGTCCTCTGGCAGGCACATACCTGCCATATCAGTCCATTTTCTTGGCCTCTGAAGGTACCCTCAGCCCCTTGGTGCCACAGGACATCCAAACCAGAGGGAGCGTGCTTAGGATTGATTAGTCCTACTGGCCATGAGATCTGTTGTGGGATTGGCTCCAGTAGTCTGGAAGTTCCCTGGGCAATGAGTTAATTGCATGGCTTTCCTAGGAGGGATATCTAATTGAGGTAAGTCTTAGCAAAAATCTGGTTTGGCCTGGCATTTCAACAGCCCCTCCATGATGTACATACTCGAGGACACAACCCTGGGGATTCTGAACACCTGAGCGGGCATCAAAAGCTCATGCCAACCTGGTTCTTCAGTTACAGGATGCCGGGAACAGCTCTGCCAAGGTTCATTCATTCATTCATTCACTCATCTACATGTCTACACTGGCATCTGTGACAAGAAACAGGGTACAGTCTATGCATTTGAGAATCTCAGTGTTTATGGAACGTAGGGGGTCACACATGCTATTCAGATCACAGTACATACTTCAGAGTCTAACACATCAACCTCCCACATCCTCCAGATTCCCAGTCTTCAGGTGGGCTTTGCCCCTCTCCCCTCCATGTGTCCAAGGTAGAGCAAGCCATGAATGTTACCGGGTGCCTTCTTGTCATGGCCAACCTTGTCTGCATGGACCTGACAGGGAAAGTTAAAAGAATGAAGTAACAAAAGAAGGAGATGAAGGATATGAGAGAAAAGAACAGAATGCCAAACACAGGGAGTGAGGATGAGAGTAGAGAAGCTTCTGGAAAATGAGCACTTGAAGAGGAACTGGTAGAAGAAAATAAGTAAAGTTGTCGGGAAGAGAGAACAGAAGCGCACCCTGGGGTGAAGTGGGCAGCGGGAAGGGTCAAGGATCTAGGAGAGCTCACACGGGGAGAGTGGCTGGAGTCCCGTGGGGAAGGGAAGCCCTGGGCACAATACAGGGAGCTGGGGCCAGGGTGGAGGTTCCGCAGACATAATGCACAGAAATGCAAAAAACGCAAAGGATGGAAAAGCAGGGAGGAGGAACAAACGTGAAAGAAGGGTGGCATTTCTTATCAAGCACACAGCTGTTCAGTGTAGCCAGTATTTAATCATTCCTGGTCCCCACTTATGGTCTGGGCGGGTCTGTTGTGTAGGATGGAGGGTAGAATAGCTATGCGCTAAGACTTAGCCTCGGTCAAAACCTTCAGAGCATCTCCCATCCAGAGATGCTCCTTGAAGCAGACGGAGCAGTGGGTAAGCTCTGCTGTGTTGATAGGGAAACAGACTTTGGAACCCGAGGCTATGAATCTGGATACTCCACACTTGTTATGGGGGTGGGTTTTGCTCTTTGAGAGTCACGTGACTGGCTCTGGTTCTAAACTGTGTGTGTGCACTGTCAACATTTGCACTGGAGAGGCTGCTGTTTGCAATGTCTGCAGAACAGAAGTGATTATTCTAAAAGAACAAAGCAGATGGAATGCAATAAAAACAATGGGGCATTTCCTTAGGAGTTCTGATGAGGTCTCTCAGGCATAGGAAAGAACCCCAGGAGTGTGGATGCTAAGACATGGGCTCTGTGCCCACCCTTTCTCCCGACAGCGAGCCCACGCAGTGCACCATGCTGTACTCACGCCAGGGGACTACTGAGACCATCGAGGAGGTGGAGGCTGAGCAGGAGGAGGAGGCAGGGAGCACGATGCCTGAGTCCGGGGAGGCCAAGGAGTATGAGGCTGCAGGGTACGATGTGGGAGCCGTGGGTGCCGAGGAGGTCAGCCTCACCCCAGAGGAAGAGCTGACACAGTTCTCTACCCTGGAAGGGGACGTGGAGGCCCCTCCCTCCTACAGCAAGGCTGTGAGCTTCGAGCACCTGTCCTTCGGCTCACAGGACGACTCTACAGGCAAGAACCACATGGCAGTCAGCCCTGATGACAGCCGCACCGATAAGCTGGGGTCCAGCATCTTACCTTCCCTGACCCACGAGCTGACGGCCAGTGAGCTGCTGCTGAACAAGTAAGGGTCCAGTGAGCAGATCAGACATGTATTCTGAAATCACCACTTAAACATATGCTTTAATTCTGCATATAGAAAAATTTGTATATAGAAAAAAGTTCACCTAGACACTTAGAGCAAATAGACGATTCCAGGACTTGGAATCGTCTAGAACCAGCAAAACCTGTCAGTAGAGCCTTGTGTTGACGTTTTTCTATAATAAAGTCTGATATTAAGTTATCTCTGAAGGAAAAATGGGGACATAGGAAGTGGGGGACACAGCAGGAAGGATAGTACTAAATGAAAATCAGCAATTTGAAGAAATTAAAGACAGACGTGGCCAGGCCCGATGGCTCACGCCTGTAACCCCAGCATTTTGGGAGGCCAAGGTGGGTGGATCACCTGAGGTCAAGAGTTCAAGACCACCCTGACCAATATGGTGAAACTCCCTCACTACTACAAATACAAAAAATTAGCTGGGCATGGTGGTGGGCATTTGTAATCCCAGCTACTCGGGAAGCTGAAGCAAGAGCATCACTTGAACCTGGGGGCAGAGGTTAGAGTGAGCCAAGGTCACGCCATTGTACTCCAGCCTGGGCAACAAGAGCAAGACTTCATCTAAAAAACAAAAAGACATATTATCACATGGTTTACTTTAACAGGATGTTTCACGACGATGAGCTTGAAGAGTCAGAGAAATTCTATGTGGGGCAGCCTCGATTTCTGCTGCTCTTCTATGCCATGTACAACACCCTGGTTGCCCGCTCGGAAATGGTGTGCTACTTCGTGATCATCCTCAACCACATGGTCTCGGCCTCCATGATCACTCTCCTCCTTCCCATCCTTATCTTCCTCTGGGCCATGCTGTCCGTCCCCAGACCCAGCCGCCGGTTCTGGATGATGGCCATCGTCTATACTGAGGTAGGTCTGGGCGCAGACTGCTGTGAATGGCTTCGGGCAGCTATGCAAGGGGAAGCATACCTTGTGTCCCTGTGCCCTCTCTCGAGAGGGGCCTTCCCTCACCCTGGTCAGCTTCACTTGGAACACGCAGTTCCATAGACATTCTTAGGTACACAAATCATACAGTACCAAGAGTTACCTAGCACTCGCAATTCTAAAAATCTTTTCACACTTCACACCTATCACACACGGTGGGTGCTGCCGTCATTCCCGTTTAACACAATAAGGACACAACACCAATGAGATTAAATAAATGGCCCAAAGTTGCCCAGCTGGTGAGGGGTAGGGGAGGCTTTTGAAGCCTAGTTGCCTTTCCTAAAATATTAACCACTGAGATGATAAAAGGCTTCTGCAGAGCTGAGCACAGTGCCTGGCGCCGCAGGCGGTCCAGTGAATGGACTGAGGTAAGTTACACCGTCTAGCACTTAGAACATAGTTTGAATACATCATGCATAGTTTTCGTGTTTAAATGTAAAAGTAAATTTCCATACATTGCAACACAAAATTGTACAAGCACCCACTTAGCATCTGAAGGGTGGATGCCAGCCTGTTTACCTCCCATTGAGGTATGAGGAGCCTCTACTCACTCTTCTGGTCCTGCTTTTCTCTCCTGCCCTGTTCAGCATAGACAGGATCACAAATGCCCATGAAAACCATAAAGGAACTAAAATAAAAGCTTGATATTCTTGGTGCCTGGAAGACTGTGGTGCTTTGTGTTCTCAGGTTTATGAAGAGACTGATTTTTTCCCCTGACTTGTAAGGAAAAGTTTTCCATTTCAACAGTGCTGTAATTACTTCTTAAACGACAGTGCCCATCCTAGATGCACACTCAAAGCCTAGAAGTTTTGTAGGTTATAAGTAATTCAGTAGCAAAATTAAAACAAAGTTATGCACTAAACCATCTCAAAAGTATTTGGTTTAAAGTATTGATAGCATGCATCTTGTTTCCATAAGGAAAATAAAGGGTGTGAAGTCAGATACATACCTATTGCTGAATTGGCTGATCCAAGTTAATCATTCTTAAACTTTGCTTTCATTACATCATTTCAGGATGTAAATGACTCCCTGTTTAGGGAATGGGTACCAGTCTATAACAATGTGAGTACATTAATCAGATTCCCTTTCCTACCTAGGGCTGAAATAACAGGAGGTACCAAGAATGTGGAAAAGGGAACAAGAGCTTCTTGTATTTTATTTTTAAAGTAAAACCTTAAAAATAAAATATTTCTGGCTGTAATCCCAGCGCTTTAGGAGGCCAAGGCAGGAGGATTACTTGAGGCCAAAAGTTCAAGACAAGCCTGGGCAACATAGCGAGACCCCATTTCTACATCTGTAGTCCAAGCTACTCGGGAGGCAGAGGTGGGAGGATTGCTTGCACCCCGGAGTTTGAGGTTGCAGTGAGCTATGATTGTGCCACTGCATGCACCGTGGACAACAGATTGAGGCTTCATCTCTAAAAACATAAGTAAAATATTTTTATATAAGTTAAGTTGAGGCTTTCCCTTTTCTTGTCACATTGCACTGAGGACTGAAATAAGTGGGAAATTCTTGATGTTGATTTAGTCTATAATACAAACCACGTGCCAGAAACCAAGAACCCTGCTAGGCACAAGTATACAAAGATGAGTAGAAAACAAAGGTGAGTAGAAAGCAAGTAGTAGCTTCTGTTTTTCAGTGGCTCCCAGACTAATGTGGCACGCAGATATGATGGAGGAAAGTGAAAACTGCATACATCATAACCATGTGTTATGCTCCTATAGTTTAAGGATTAAATATAGAAACTAGGAAGATGTTAATATGTTCTGTTCGGGTTTTCCCTAAATACCATATTTAATAGCTGACTAATTATATACATATCTAATTAAATCAGTATGAATGCCAACACCTCAAAAATAGAGGAATGACCAATCAAAGGGGTGACCTGAGGAGCCTGACAGGCTTTGCTTGATCCACAGTGGAAGACACCATGACAGCCAGACACTGCTTCTGTTTTGAAGTCAATAGTCTGCTTAATTTTTATAATGCTCTTTTCCATAGACAGGTGTATCTATTCCTAAAAGAAGGAGTAATTTTTTAAAACTTCTGTCATCTTTATGTAGGTGGCAATTGTAGTCAAGTATTTCTTCCAATTTGGGTTCTTTCCCTGGAATAAGACTGCGGAGCTGAACAAAGATAAACCGTACCACCCCCCGAACATCATAGGAGTGGAAAAGAAGGAAGGTTATGTTCTTTATGACCTCATCCAGCTCCTGGCTCTGTTCTTTCATCGATCAATTTTGAAGGTACAGCATGTTAACAGTTAATCAGTTCCAGTTGGAAGTTGGTCATCACAGCCCCTGCAATATTCCTAGATAACCCGGACATCAGGATTGCTGATGGGGCTGAGGGGCCAGTGGGTGGCATCTACTCATATGCTCTTTTAAAAAAAGAAAAAGTAAAGTAAAATATTACATTCATTCAGTGGACATTTTTTCCAACACTTAAGGTGCTCAATAATGGAACTTAGAATAAATCTGGGAGAATATTTACCCATGTTTCCAACCTAAGTTAAATGTGCAATGTTCCACTTTTGTGGAACATTGCTTGAATGATGTCTAATATCTTAATGCCAGATACACTAAATTCTGCCCCTGGTTTCAGCCAGAACATCAAAGAGCCACGATGTCCATGGATCATAATGTCTCATCTCCATGCCAGCTTCCGCCTCCCTTCTTCTAGTAGAATCGCTTTCATTGGGTGGTTTCTTGCCATCAAACCATTAGCTGTTGGGGACAGACCACATATTCAGTCGCCCAGTGAAGCCCAGAGCTGTGCTTCCTCCTGCTTGTTGCAGAGGAGATCACTCATGACCCTGCTTGAGGAAGGCCTTTACACAACATGGCCCTGCCTCAGCCCCAGGGACTCCTGTCCTTCTCAGTGACTTCGTGGGTCCTTCCTTCTCATATGCTGTGAATTATAAACTAAGCCTGTAAACATGCCATTTAATTCTAATAAATAGAAATTATTGCATAGCATACATTGAATGTACTTCTTGTCACAATCTTACTTTCTATCTCTCATTTTAACCTTGTCTTCTTATAGAAAATATTTTAAATTCCTTGTATCAAGAAATATCTTTCTTAGTCCCTAGAAGTCTTTTTAGAACAAGGCTTGGCGTGAGTTAATACATACACCTACATATACATACAGGCACACATAGATAAGTATCAGTGTGTTTAACTTCTTCCCTAGCTCAGGGAGCTACATCAAACTCGGTTTCATCTGAGTATACTCTGGTCAGCCTCCTCACTGTAGCTTCCATCACTTTGCAAAGCACCCAAGCCCTCCATTTGGAGGGAGGCTTATCTGGGTCATTGGGCTGTGGTGGGTTTTTGAAAGCTGTGTTATCTAAGGAAGCCAGTTAGCCAAAATGGAATTTGCCTAAATTTTACAGTTCTTCTAATGGATATGTTAATTACTTGAATTTATTTACTATACTGATTTTTGTTATGAATATATTAATAAGTGTATTGACCTTGTTTTTTTAGTCTTAGAAATTCATTTTTTGTAAATTTTGGTATTTAACATTTGATGGTATAATTTTGACCAATTCAGAATTCTCTTGAAACCTTTGCCTTCTTTTGCATCATTTAAAATTATCATAACTCTTTAGGGCATTTTACTGTCTTTTCATCAATATTTAAATGGCTTAACTGCTACAATTTTATATTTTAAACATATAATAAAATCTTTGTGTTTCATATTGATGTTCTTACTCTGTTTTTGAAAAATTCAAATATATGAATATATGTGAGATTTGTGGTAATGGCATTATGTGAAAATTTTAAATAAGGATATAAAATACTTTTCAGAATGATAGATCTTTTCTTAAGAAGACAAGCTAACTCATAGTTTTGAAAAAATAAATCTTTCATATAATGTTTCCATGAAAACCAAACAATTAAAACTGCAGAAGTTTTAAAAGTGCAATAAATAAATAAACAAACAAACAAACAAAGTGCTTGAAACCATCCTATTTAATATCAAATTGCTTTATATTTGATAAATAATTAGAAGAATTAGCAAACAAGAAAATATACTACTGAGAAAGTTGCGAAAGAATTTAAATATATGAATGTTGGCAAAAGAGGAAACAACTCTTAAAATAATTGGAAAGAAATCCATATAAACTGAAAAATCCCATTATGAAAAGCTAAAATGTTTGTTATGTTAATAAGAATACATTCATTGAATATGTTTAAGAATAACATATTTACAAATAAATAAGAAACATCTGTCCATTGAGTGATCGGTGGACTGATCATTCTCAGAGTTGGTTTTGACCAACTGATTTCTGATAAATTGGCCTGGAGCTCTTGTCCTCCACATATAAGTCAGAGGGAGGACCAGGCAATGTCTTGGGGAGCAAATGCATGGCCAGACAAAGGGCTCAAGGGAGAGCTTTGTCCGACAGCAGCAAGGTCATAAGGGTGACTTTCCGTTCAATAAGTCAAGTCACTATAATTTCATCCTGAGTTCTTCTGCCAAAAGTTATCTGTCTCCATTTTAATTATCAGCTAAAATCTTATTGTCTACACTCACCCATCTGTCCCCTACTGGGATCCTCAAAAAGCACTAGACAAGCTTTCTTTTCTTGTGTGTTAGTCTGTTTTTATACTGTTGATAAAGACATACCTGAGACTAGGCAATTTAAAAAAAGAGGTTTAATGGACTTACAGGTCCACATGGCTGGGGAAGCCTCACAGTCATGGCAGAAGGCAAGGAGAAGCAAGTCACATCTTATGTGGATGGCAGCAGGCAAAGAGAGGAGGGCTTGTTCAGGGAAACTCCCTTTTCCATACCCATCAGATCTGTGAGACTCATTCACTATCACTAGACTAGCATGGGAAAGACCTGCCCCCATGATTCAATTACCTCCCACAACACGTGGGAATTCAAGTTGAGATTTGGGTGGGGGCACAGCCAAACCATATCATCTTGTTTTTCTAATCTTGAAGGACAGTTTGTTGGATGAGATTTTGTAGGACAGAATACAAATGGTTCCACCTGAAATAGTAGCCTCAATTGTCCCTGTCTCCGCTTCTCAGTGCCATGGCTTATGGGATGAAGATGACATGACTGAAAGTGGCATGGACAAGGAGGAATCAGATGATGAGCTTTCCCTCAGTCACGGCAGGAGGGACTCCTCTGATTCTCTCAAGTCCATCAACCTGGCGGCATCCGTGGAGTCAGTGCATGTGACCTTCCCAGAGCAGCAGACAGCTGTCCGGAGGAAGCGCTCCAGCACCAACTCTGAGCCATCCCAGAGATCCAGCTTTTCTTCAATCAGATCCCAAAGAGGTATCTGTCAACACAATATATCTAGGCTGTAGTTAGCTCCCAGGTGGCCTTTTTTTCTCTGGTGCCTCTGGGTCTGGGGCAAGATGGTGTATTGGGTGCTATCAAGAGACAGACATTATTATGTGAAAAGAAAGGGCTTTGAAATCAGAGAGACCCGAGTCCAAATCCTGCCTCAGCTGTGTAACATCTCTGTTCAAAATCTTATTATCTCAGGACAAGGGTTTCAGACAATTGTGAAAAGTGGCCGGCACACTGCCTTGTCCCTAATAAATGCCAGGCTCATGATAATTTTTAATTTACATGCAAAAAATCTGCAGGGCTTGTCCAGAGTGCGATCAATCACAATGTATTTTTTAAAGATATTTAGATGTAATTGATGAGAACTTTTAACCACACTATGCAGTTATCTCCTAGTCTAGTAATTAATTTCTTCCTAAACAAGGAGTACGATCAGAAAGTAGATAGGCGTCACAGCTGCCCCTGTTGAAATCACTGGACTTTTGTATCTATGGGGCATCTGTCTGAAGCTTTTGTATTTACGGGGCTCCTGTCTGAAGCTTTCCATGCAGTGGTGTACAGTCATTTTCAGAACCTGCTTTTGATGCAGATACTGTCAGATTATGTCATATTCATTTTACAATTAGAGAAATTAGGATATGAAAACAGACATGGGGCATCCTATCTGGAACATCTGCATCCTAGAGAGCACAATAAAAACTATCCTTCCAGTCTGTTTGCTTCTGGAGCAAAGATTGCATAGCAATCCAGGAAAGAGCCACCACAGTGGGAGCAGAGTTGAGGGGACATCCCAAAGGGCTCAGTAATCTTTCATAAATGCATCCTTTCGTGCTCATCCTCTCAAGCAGTCTTGAGCTATCCCTCCACCATGTGGGCTCTGGGGCTGCGTCTGGGCTATTTAGGTGAACAAATGCCAGGCTTCACCATACATCTTGTGATCTCTTTTTATTTCTAGGCAGCACAAGCACCCGAAACAGCAGTCAAAAAGGAAGCAGTGTTTTGAGTATTAAGCAAAAAAGCAAAAGGGAACTTTATATGGAAAAGTTTCAAGAACATTTAATCAAAGCAAAAGCCTTTACCATAAAGAAGTGAGTCCATGAGAATATTTGGCTTGTGTGCTTTATCTTAGGGTTTGGGGCTTTATTATTTCCTGTGAACCAGGGGCAAAGAGCAGAGGAGTAACTTCTCATGTCACAAATGTTATGTGCATAAGGCAGAATGAAATTACCCCTTTCTGTCTTGTTTTTAAAAATCATTTTTCCATGTGATTCATTTTATATCCACTGCATTTATGCACATGCTTTTTCTATTTGAACAGAGCAAATGGGTCACTTCAATGGTTCATGGATGGTATTCTTAGGCATTATGGGGAAGTCCAGCCAAACTGAAAGGAATACAGTGTCAAAGCTGGAAGGGCCTTAGAGCTGCACTCTTATCCCGAGAAGGGGATGGAAGTGCATGGTGGAGAAATGCTTTGTCCAGGGTCATATGCCTGTTCCCAGGCAAACTGCACAGGTCCCTCCACCTGCTGGGGATGGAAGTGGTGCATAGGCCTGGGACTGCAGCGGGAGTGGAGCCCTGAACAGGAGCTCTGACAGCAGGAGAGCCAGCCGCACCCGAACATGGCGTTGAACCGAAGGCAGGTCTCAGAGCAAAGATAGGGCAAAGGCTAGACAAATGAGCAAGGGCCAAGAGGACACAGCATTTAGGCACAGAGCAAGGCACAGATAAAAGGCCAGGGCAGTATGTGGGAGCCAGGATGGACACAAGCCCTAAAACAGGAGGAGCAGGGGCTCGCACATTCAAACACACACGGACCAAGCACACCAAGTCTGAGCACCCTCCCTCATACATTCCCTCATTTAGTTCCCACCTTGGTCCTAGGCATCAGGCCTTGTTATCACTCCAGTTTTACAGATGATGAAACTAAACACAGAGAGTTACATAGCATGTTCATGGGTCTTGTAGGTGGTGAGCAATTGAATCAGGCTACAAACCCAGCACCTTGATCCCAGGGCATCATACCATTCTACTGTGCTTCAAGCAGGAGGAGAGGCTTACGGTGCCATCAGCAGAGAGGGCATCAGTACCTATCTTGGCAGTAAATGTATATACAATCTCTATTAGAGCAGGAGCCGCCCTCAGCGGGACTATCCTGAGGCTGAGAGGCTGGTGGGACCTGGCTGGGAAGGGGAATGCGGAGGAACGGCATGATGACAGTGTCTGGTCATTTCTGCCATCCTGCCCCTCCTGAAACAAGCGGGTTGGTGGGGGCTTTCTATTTTGCAGGACGCTGCAGATGTATGTGCCCATCAGACAGTTCTTTTACAACCTCATCCACCCGGACTATAGCGCTGTGACTGACGTGTATGTGCTCATGTTCCTGGCTGACACGGTGGACTTCATCATCATTGTCTTCGGCTTTTGGGCCTTTGGGGTAGGTTAGGGCAAAGGCCATAGCACCCACTCTGCTCCACGGTGATGGTGCTCTCCCCGTGAACTGTCTCTTGGGCATGAACTTGTTGTCTCTTCCCCAGAAACACTCAGCAGCCGCAGACATCACCTCTTCGCTGTCGGAGGACCAGGTCCCGGGGCCATTTTTGGTGATGGTCCTCATTCAGTTTGGAACCATGGTGGTGGACCGAGCCCTCTACCTTAGGAAGACTGTACTGGGAAAGGTCATCTTCCAGGTCATTCTTGTGTTCGGAATTCACTTCTGGATGTTCTTCATCTTACCTGGCGTGACTGAGAGGTAAGTTCTTCAGAAGCTGGAGACACCAGCCCACCTTTACGCAAATGTGTTTCCTGTGGTGACACTCACATGTATTGCACAGCAGAACTGCTGGCCGCAGGCAGAGCCTTGGCACAGCAGCACCACGAAGGTAGGAAAAGCTAAAGATTTGGATCCATAGTTAACTCAAATCCAAAGTGTGAACTGATTACTCAAAAATATTTTAATTAACTTTTATCCATATTTGTAGAAACAAGGTTTCTATAAATAAGAAAGGGAACAGCCTTAATGACCAGAGCAAACCTAGGGTCTTTGTGCTGGATTTCTCTCTACGCCTTAGCAGAGGTGGAGGTAAAGTGGAATGTGGTCTCTGGGACATTTTTGAAAAGGAGAGAGGGCATAAGACGAAGTCATTCGAGAAATAGATGAATAATTGGAGGCTGCTTACTGGACAGAAGAAAAGATAAAGGAAGAGCATCGAGGAGCAGATGATAGTCTCCATACAGGAGACTGGTGGGGGTCAATTGCAGCAGGGTTTGAAAGCACCTAGCAATGTTTCAGCTTACAGTGAAAGAAGCAGGTGGACCCATCCTGCCAGACGCTGCTGCTGTTAATACAGTGCCACTGACCCGGGCAGCCTGAAGCTGTCAGGAAAGGGCTGGTGAGATCCTTCAGAGTGGCTGCTGTGCTCCCCTCTGTCACCTAGAGCCCTAAGGAAAGGTGTTGACCTTCTGTTCCGCAGTGTGCCTGGCATCTCCAAGCTCTGCCCCCTCCCCTTCTTCTCCCCAGCCTCCAACCCAAAGTCTACTTCCTCCTTACTCTCTAGATCTCTGTTCAGATGACACTTCTCTGCGGAAGGTCTCCCACCCCACGCCTCCAGGCAAAACAGTGCTTGAGACTGTTGGTGCTAATTTCATGAACAAATGATCCAGTCAGTTTGGCAAAGAAAAACAAAATGGAGTTTTATAAATGGGGAATATCAGCTCTGTCAGGTCATGAAAGAAAAGGCTCTGCAGAAGGTGAATGTGGCCTTGTCCGTATGATGTAGTAGGAACAGGAATTTTTAATAAGCATATCTGATTTTATATATGCAAGCAAACTGTAACTCTTCGTCACTGGTCTGGAGAGCCACGTACCTAATCCAACGAAGTTGTCATCATCTGCTCTGACTCTGAAAACCTCTGCAACTGCACTCCCAGACTGTGACATGCTAGTTTTTTTTAAATTACTTATTTATTGCTTTTAGGGACAAAATCTTACTCTGTCACCGAGGCTAGAGTGCAGTGGTATGATCATAGCTCACTGCAACCTCAAACGCCTGAGCTCAGAAAATCCTCCTGCCTCAGCCTCCAGAGCAGCTGGAGATACAGGTGCACACTACCACACCTGACTATTTTTTATTTTTATTTTTTTTACTTTTGGTAGAGATGAGGTCTTACTATGTTACTCAGACTGGTCTCAAATGCCTGGCCGCAAGCAATCCTCCTGCCTGGGCCTCCCAAACAGGGAGGAGAGGGGAAGGGAGGGAGAAAGGGAGGGAGGAAGAAAGGGAAGAGACAAATCCAAAATATGGCACCAAAAGAAATATGCTGCTTGTATCAAAACCTTTAAGTGTGGCTCTTAAGTTTGAGGACAGAGAAGCTTATAACAAACTTTCACCAAGGCAAAAGTTTTCCTTTTATTTCCTTTTTAAAATTTTCACTGACCATATTCAAGACATTTCCAGAATGCTGCATTTATCTAAAGTTTAAAGTGGTCCTACAGTTCATCATTCTTTAAAACTGTATTCTAAATTTTTTTTCTAGTGTGAAATTTAATTCTACTAAACTTTTTTCAAACTTGTGCTAGCAGTCATGAACTGTACAACACTACCTGTCTCTTCACTCTCTGTTCACTTGGAGAAGAGACTACCGTCTGTATTGTTGAGGAGATCATTAAAAATAAATAAAGGTTAGGGCATGGAGTTCTAGATTTGCAGAACTAGGAAGAATTGTCAGTTAAAGACACTGACGTCTTGAGAAATGATGGCTTGGGAAATAAACCCCATAACATATAGACAGAACGGGAACCAAATCCAGGTGTCTGCAGGGTTTGTCAATCCATTATCTATTTTTATAATGTGTAGTAAAAAGAGATTGAGAGTCCACCTATCAGAATTGTTTCTCCTGCATATTCCAAATTATGAATCTCTTAAGTAAATATACATATGTGTTTATATATATGTTTATAAAAACATACATCACGTATATAGTTTTTCTTTTTTCTTACAGGAGTGTAATTTGGAGTATGGTAGCTGCATCATCTACATAGTGAGAAAATATTTATCAGTAAATTCACTTAATAATTTATTTTAACTATGGCTGAAACAATGGAATAAGACACATTGGAGGAACTATTCAAAGGAAATTGTTTTTATTACTGAATTTTTTATCTCACTTTTTGCCTTTGAAGTGATCCACGATGTATAGACAATTCATTAGAATTGGACCTGAGTGATGAAGGAGAAATTCTGTTGGCTTGTTTTAACTCGATACTGCCGTCCTTTTGTTGCAGATGGGTATTTCTTTTCTTCACTTTCTGCATTTTTACATTTTAGGAAATTCAGCCAGAACCTGGTTGCCCAGCTTTGGTACTTTGTGAAGTGCGTTTACTTTGGGTTGTCTGCTTACCAGATCCGTTGCGGCTACCCAACGCGAGTCCTGGGGAACTTCCTCACCAAGAGCTACAATTATGTCAACCTCTTCTTATTCCAAGGGTAGGGACACTGCATTGTCACAGTCACTTGTAGGCGGAAGAACAGCCATGGAAAGGCATTTTATTTCCCATCTGGGAAGGACGGGGGAGAGGACAAATCCAGCAGTGTGAAGCATTGCAGAACTCTTAAAATGTTGGCAAAACTCTTTCTGTTTCTAATTGTCACACGCCTCCTCAGCACCAGACGGAAGAGGTGTTGAGTGCCTTCAGATGCTGTGAAGCGCTGTGTGTGGAATAGTGTTTCATGCAGTGCCAGGCTGGGACTGGGCCTGATGTTTCTTCCGAGGACTGGATTTATATTCACTTGATAGCGCTGAGGCAGCCTAGGGGAGAGTTTCTGAGTGGCAATCCACACTGCTGTGAGAGCTCTGGGAGAACCCAGGTTCTCCAGGCTGGGAGAAGCTCTGTGTCAGTCAAGAGACAAGGAACATTCTTTAGAGCCTGGGGGAGCCCAGCCCAACCCCTCCTGAGACAAAGCTGAACCACAGAGGCTGAGCCAACACCATCACCCTGGTACTCCAGCAAGTCCTACAGCTGAGGAACCTCACACCCTGGCTCCCCACAACCCCTCCTCCTCCCTTTGCCTCTATCCATTTGCCCTCATCTTTAACCTACCAGATGCACCGCCCCTACTAATTCATCCAACAGCAGAGGCCCAGTCATTCAGCACCCCATGGCCAACAGAGTCTTGTAATATGAACAAATAAATGTGAAAGAAGCTGAGTCACCTTCACATTTATTTAAAAGGGAGATCCCAGTTGGTTATGATCATCAGGGAAAAGGAAAACAATGAAAAAGATACAAATCTGTAGATTAGACTTATAATGAAAAGCAGTTGTGTTCCAAGTGGGGTTTTACAGAAGGGTCACCTGGATAATTTTTCCTGAGGCATGGGCTTAAAGCAGTAAGGAACTGCTTGCGTTCCCGGGTCAGCAGGGTGGCGGGGGCCACCCACAAATGTCTCTCTGACAAGATGTGTTTCCTGCCAGGTTTCGCCTCGTGCCCTTTTTGACTGAGCTGAGGGCAGTGATGGACTGGGTGTGGACAGACACGACCTTGAGCCTGTCCAGCTGGATCTGTGTGGAGGACATCTATGCCCACATATTCATCCTGAAGTGTTGGCGTGAGTCGGAGAAGGTAGGAAGCCAGGAGGAGTGCCTTATTCCTGTTTGCTTCTCTTAGATACAGGCTGGTTATGAATGCCAAATGAATGAAGGCATGGCGCAAAAACTACCACAACCTATAAATGTCCCAGTGATTTCCACCCATTAGATCTGGGAATTTTAGACTTACTGCCAGCATAGTCATCAATAGCATCCAGATGTTTTCTTCTTTTGGCAACTTCATATTGTAGTGATTTTTTAATATTAATGATATATTGCTTGACATATCCCAACAACTCTTAAATGGCTCATTTGGGAGCAGAAAGGAATGTGATGTTGCAGAGAAAAATGGGGTTGGTGGTGGCTTGGATTTATGCTTACTTCTGAATCTTTGATGAGGGATGGACAGTTTAACCTCTTTGTGCAAAGAAAATTGAAGTGCAAATATCTGCTTATTCTGCTAGGCTGAATATTAAGGTTTAAATATGTCTAGATTACTATTATTTATTGGACTTTCAAAAGTTTAATATATGAAAGAAGAGTCTGTTGCATAAGAGCAATGGAAATACCCAACAAACATTAGCTAGGGTGGTATGAAATGCCCTTCTTTCTCATCTCAAAATACCCTCCTTGAAAAAGGCCGCTCTGTATGATTCCTGGTATGTTCTGCAGCTTTCCTGGGAATTTCAGCATTACAGTCATGGAGCCTGTTGTACTATGGTCTCCGTGTTTGCAGAGTGAGGGAGATGGGCCTGGCAGTATACTTAAAATCATATTTGCGAGTCCTGATTTCTAAGGAGCAGAAGAGTTGACAGGACACCAGAATATGAGAGCCTCTCTGCCAAAGGGAAATTGAGGGTAGCAACTAGGGTGACAAAGGATCTGGAAACATGAGAAAAAGTAGGAAGAACTAAGGATTGTTTGGTCTAAAGTAGAAAAAATCTAGGGGTATGCGTGCAGAAAAAGTAGATGTTTTTAACAATTTGAAATGTTGAAAAGAGTTGAGAAATTGAAATTAGTTTGTGGGACTTAAGAAAAACAGAATTAAGACAAGTAGGCAAAAGCTTCAGTATGTTTCAATGGAATATGAAGAATTTGAACAATCAAAGCTACCCCAAAGTACATGCAAAGAATCACACAGAGGAGACTTGTCATGAAACCTCTGCCCTAGGTCTACTTCAGACCCGGCCGTCACTCATTCAGCAGATATATCCGTTGTCTGTTGTTGCTAACAAACTACCTCCAAATACAGTGGTTTAAAAAAACAGACCTTTTATTGTGGCACATATACACCATGGAATACTATGCGGCCATAAAAAAGAATGAGATCATGTCTTTTGCAGGGACATGGATGAAGCTAGAAGCCATCATTCTCAGCAAACTAAAACAGGAACAGAAAACCAAACACCGCATGTACTCACTTATAAGTGGGAGTTGAACAAGAACACATGGACACAGGGAGGGGAACATCACACGCCGGGGCCTGTCAGGGTGTGGGGCACAAGGGGAGGGAGAACAGCAGGACAAATACCTAATGCATGCGGGGCTTAAAACCTAGATGACAGGTTGATGGGTGCAGCAAACTACCGTGGCACATGTATACCTATGTAACAAACCTGCACATTCTGCACATGTATCCTGGAACTTAAAGTAAAATAAACAAAACAAAAAACCAACCATTTTATTTGCTCACAATTACGTGGGTCAGCAGTTTGGGCCAGGCTCCAATGGACAGTCTTGCCTGGAGTCAGTCCTGTGGCTGCCATCATCTGGTGGCCCAATTGGGTGTTACTCGTTGGCATCACTCAGATGCCTGCAGGTTGCATCTAGCTAGGCCTCTCTCCATGTATTCGCTCATCCTTAGGGAGGCAAGTCCAGGCTTCTTCCCCTGGTGGCAGCACATTCCCAGAGAAAGAGAGGGAAACCTGCAAAGTCTGATGAGGACTAGGCCCAGAGTTCTGCCACCAGTACTTCCACCACATTCTACTACTTCGAGCATGTTTAAGGGCCAGCCTAGATCCAAAGGAATGGAGAAACTGATGGGGTTGGTAAAGTCATGTTGCAAAGGGTCATGCATACAGGAATGAGGTGAATTTGAGACCTTCATTTTTGCAGCCTACCATAAACATTGACTAAGCACATTCTTACGTGCCCAGAACTCTGCTAAGCATAAGAGTAGAGTGGTGACCCAGACATACAATGCCCCACCATCATGGAACTGATGGCTTAGTGGATGGAAACAGGTGTTAATAAAATGGTGACGCAAGCTGAATGATGAACACACATGGACACATGGGATGGAACAACACACACTGGGGCCTGCCACGGGTTGTGGGGTGGGAGGAGGGAGAGCACCTGGAAGAATAGTTAATGGACACTGGGCTTAATACCTAGGTGATGGAATGACATGTGCAGCAAACCACCATGGCACATGTTTACCTATGTAACAAACTTGCACATTCTGCGCATGTATCCCTGAACTTAAAATAAAAGGTAGAGAAATCTAAAATGATGACGCAAAGAAATGCGCTATTTATGACAATGCTTTCACAGAGGAGCACATGATACTTTGGGAGCATCAGGAAGGTGGGGTGTGGGTCTCAAACAGAGAGCTAATGAAGAGTATAAGTTGACCGGGTACAGGGCAAGAATCTACATTTTTATTTTTGTTCCTGGGTCCTTTGCCCTGACCCTTGTCTCCGCTCCTCCACTCTTACAGGGAGTGATTCAGTGGCTCTTTTGCCATCCATTTAATAAAGACCATATCTTTATTTGCAAGGCCTTGACACATCTTTGCACTGTCTGAAACATCCTGCTCACCTCCTCACTACCTAACTCCTTCCCAGCCTCCAGATACCAAGGTAGACACCTCTGTTTCCATGGACCTGTCCTAACCCCTCAAGTCTAGACCCCATCTTTCACTATGGGCCCCAACAACCCTCTAAATTCAGTCCATCTAGTACTTAACACATTGGGGCTTGTTGTCTCTTTATTTTTGTCTATATTATGGGCTCTGTGATGATAAGCTCAGTGTCTGTTCATCCATATATTGCCTAGGAATCACTGAATACTTTGAGCCTAGACATGCAATAAATGTTAGTTGAACAACAACAAAAAATAGTTAGTTATTTACAAATGCACATATCTCAGTGCCTCCCTGTGCTGTCCTGGCTACCTGAAATAGATCCACCCATCTTCTCCTGTCTCTGGCTCTCTGGAGCTTAATCTACTGACTCTTTCCTGGTTTACCTCCTACCCTACTCTGCTATCCTCATCTATTCATTCTTTCCACATTTTAAGACCCAGAGACAGAAGAGAAATTCAAGAAGCCAAATATGCAGAGTTTGAGATACGTGAATACTGAGAATAGATGTTGAATCTTATATTCACTGGATAGCTGGTGATCTTTGCACGGTCAGTTTCAAAGGTAGGATGGGCGCTGACACCAACACCCAGCTGCAGGGACTTAGGAGCTCACAAGAGGCAGCGTCTTGGAGGAACCAAGCCCAAGCAAGGGCATGGACAGAGAGAGAGAATTCAAAAGAGAAGCAAGCCCAGAGGATAATTTCAAAATGGAGAGTGTTTGGACCTCTGTAGATGGTAAGGAAAGGCCCAGAAGAAAAAAGTAAAAATTTCTAGTATCAGAGGAAGTTCCAACGGGGGTATGGAGATTGTAGAGTCAGAGGTATGAGTGAGCAAGTCAGTTGTGGCAAAGAGCTATCACCATCCCGCAGAAAGCACGAGGAGGAGAGGCCAGCAAGGAGCAATCCTGTGCCCGCAGCCTGTGTTCTCCGTAAGATGGGTGAGCTCCTCTACCAGGAGGACGAGAAGATGAGGCCCTTTAAGTACAAGAGCTCCCAGAAGGCTGGGGAAACTGACAGTGAGACACCGTTTCACTTGGGTGAACAGGTGGTGCTTAGGAACAGGGCTTCTGAATCAAAAACCCCTGAATGATCCTACCCAGTGTGACCATCTGCATGGATGCAAGGTCTTGTTTCTTGGAAGAAGGGGCAGCTCCCCTGCTCTTCAGCTCACATGTGCCATTCCCCACCTTGGAGCCACCAGCTGACATTTTTCACACTGTCATGACGTGGTTGCAGCCACCACCTTGCCTCCCACTGAGGGAAAGCTCATTCTGGCCTGTAACTTGAGGCATTTCTGCCAACAAAGACTTAAATTATCTTTTTATTTCATTTTTAAGAAATAAAAAGCCTCATTTAAATATATCACAACTACTTAAGTATATCCTTCCATTCTATGCAAAACCAATATCTACTTCAGGATATTAGCCTTTGAAATCATCCATGGCAAAACTTCCTGAGACATTTAGGGAAGTGAGAGGTGATACTGGGGAGTGTGAATGAATCTGGCACTGGTTAGTACTAGTCTGAAACATTGCTAGTATTGTCTGGAATGAAGTGGAATAATAAGCTGCTCTTAATAGTAGCTGTCCTTGGGTATAATTCTACATTGAATGTCACACACTGCAAGGGCTTTACAAACACACTTTATGAAGCAAAAGCAATAACCTGAAAGGCGAAATGCTGGTGTGAGCACACACAGTGCAGGCCACTCACTCTTATTCTGCTTATACTAGAAATTCCATGCATCACTTTCCAGAACATTTCAGGAAGCTGATTGGAAGTGCAGTGCAACAGGAGCACCAAGTGGAAGCATAGTGAGGAGTTGAGTTCCCCGTGGCTACAGCGAGCCATGATCATGACACTGCACTGTGGTCTGGGGTGTAGAGCAAGACACTATCTCAAAAATAAAAAATAAAGAGTTAAATGGCCTACGAAAGGGGTGATGGAGCAGTGCAGGATGGGAAGGGGACAATGCCTCTGAAAAGGAGAGGAGGGCCGGGTACCCTGGCTCACGCCTATAATCCCAGCACTTTGGGAATCTGAGGCAGACAGATCACTTGAGGTCAGGAGTTTGAGACCAGCCTGGCCAACATTGTGAAACCATGTCTGTACTAAAACTACAAAAATATTAGGTGGGCATGGTGGTGCGTGCCTAGAGTCCCAGCTACTTTGGAGGCTGAGGCATGAGAATCGCTTAAATCCGGGTTGCAGAGGCCGCATTGAGCTAAGATCACACTACTGCACTCCAGCCTGAGCAACAGAGTGAGAATCCATCTCAATTTAAAAAAAAAGAAATGAAATGAAAGGGAGGGGAAATTTGGCTTTATAATTTGAGTTGGGTCAAGAGGGCTTTGCCCTGTTCTGCCTGGGAAAAGCAGCGAGAGGGCTGAGCAGAAGGAGAGAGGAGCCTCTGGGTGTTTTTGAGATAAGCCTCAAAGAGACTGACCCAGGAGAGGAACTGACATGGTCCCACTTCAGGTGGAACAGAGTAAAACCGTCCTTGGCAGAGATACATTGATCTTCTTTAACTTGCAAAACTCTCATGATGTAATGTGGGTGCTGCTGGAGCGAGAGGAGTGGCCTGTGATCTAAATTTGCCTCACTGAGAAAAAAATGAAAGAGCAAATCTATACACATCTGTTTGCATGTGTGTGTGTGTGTGTGTGTGTGTGTGTATTTGTGAATATGTATTTCAGATTTTTTAATGAGACCCTAGTCTTCTTTCAATATAGAAAATTGGGAAAAAATCAAAATACACTGCTACTTCTCTCTGTATTTGATGCTGTAGGAAATAGTTAACAGTATCAAATTCTAGTGCAAAAATATCAAAATGCTCTGCTACCATCTGAACTTTATGCAGTTTCCATAGTGCAAAACCACAGGGAGCATTACCTTAAGCACACTGAGTGCGGAGTGCACTGGCCCTGGCTCAGCACCCGGTCAAGCCTCCATTCTCCTGTTTCCAGCACCATCTTTGGCACTCAGTGTCCAGGCTTGAAAGCTACTGCATTCATGTGCTGTGTTGATTCCCAGGCCTCTCTCTTGGTTTGTAACCTACAGCTGGTGCCTATGCATAAATGATAGATTATTATCCCTTACCTTAATCTGCTGAAATGAATGGATCTCTCCTGAAGATAAATCACAATGCAAAGTTGGGGAGTAGGTTGACCCTATGTTCTGCATATAGCTTGGCCTGAGGGGTAACCCTGAGAGGACAGAAGGTCATAGAGCAGCAACACTGAAGTAAGGAACACACATGTAGACCAGAAGCAGGCTCAATGCCAGACAGCACAGCTCCAACTTCCACTTGTCCATAGACTCTAGGCAGGGGGCATAGTGGGTCCTTCGTGAATGTGTATTAAAGCAAACAGGAGCACACCCAGCCTTACCGGTGCATGGGCTCCTGTAAGAGAGCAAGCGCCTGCAACACGCACCTGCCCCCCCACACCCACTCCCTGCAGCCAGCGTCCAGAGGGGACACTTCTAATCATACAAATCTTACTTTAAAAATAGAACATCATTGCCTTTAACAACACGTATAGGCTGAGCGCGGTGGTTCATGCCTGTAATCCTAGCACTTTGGGAGGCCAAGGTGGGTGGATCACCTGAGGTCAGGAGTTCAAGACCAGCCTGGCCATCATGGTGAAACCCCATCTTAAAAAAAAAAAAAAAAACCATGTGTCGTAGATTAAATTAAAAATCATGTTTTTCTAGCCTCCAAGGGCAGGAAGGGATCAACTGAAAGGCACAGATTTTAAATATTCAGGAATTGAAAGTAAAATATCTTTCTCTCACATAATCCCTTAAAACCAGAAGGTTCATTCGCTCAGATATTTGATCCCTTGGTCCATGAGTTCATCACCAGCAAAACTCACCCACAGTCTTGAAGGGAGAAGGCCCCTCGAGTTCTGCTGGTTCCTGTGGAACCATCAGGGGGTACATGGAGCGAGCTCAGGAGAGCATCACATCACTACCTAACTTCATTTTGAGGTTGGGACAAGGTTACTATCCCCATTACAGAGCAAACAGAAAAAATTTAGGGCCAAATCCATGTTCCCAGCACCTCAGGAAGAGCACTCGCCCTCCCCCAATCCCACTGCCTGCAGGGACGGTGCCTGAGCCTGAGCCTGAGCCTTGTCTGAACTCTCTGTTGCAGAGATATCCTCAGCCGCGGGGCCAGAAGAAGAAGAAAGTGGTGAAGTATGGCATGGGAGGAATGATCATCGTCCTGCTCATCTGCATCGTCTGGTTTCCTCTTCTCTTCATGTCTTTGATCAAATCCGTGGCTGGGGTCATCAACCAGCCCCTGGACGTCTCTGTCACAATTACCCTGGGAGGGTATCAGGTGATCTCCGTGCACACCCACCTACCAGAGCCTTGCCCGCACCGCCCTCCTTTATGATAACTGCCTGTAGGGTATTTAGTTATGGGCTGCTGACCTCGCTATCCTATCTACATCTTGACTGCTCAGCAAATGTGCAATGTATGAAATGAGGAGATGTTGAGAGAATAGTTCCCCTCTGGTCTTGAGCACCGGAATAATCACTCCAAAAAGAGACCTCAGATGCTATTTGTCATGGGATAAACATATCCTACAAAAATGGGCAATATCCTACATAAATGTTTTTCTTTTGACTCAGGATGCAGAGAAGAGCTGGGGAATATTGACAACACTGTTCTCTTTGTTTTCCAGCCTATTTTCACAATGAGTGCCCAACAAAGCCAGCTGAAAGTTATGGACCAGCAGAACTTTAATAAATTTATACGAGCTTTTTCCAGGGACACCGTAAGTAAATCCCTGTAGTAGGTCTCCATGAAGACCTGTCATCTAGATGAGCTCACTGGTTGTCATCTCATTTGATACTTTCCCATGGCCTGAAGTGGTGGGAAGGAGGACATTTCAGGGTTTATCAGTTACATACAGCAGATTCCTGGCCACTGGCTACTTCGATAATCCAAGAAGTTATGTCTCTGTTATTGGACATTAGTGGTAGTAAACATTTAAATATTGGTCCATTTTTTAAATTGTTTAACTTTTTAAATTGTGGTATATATTGATCTCTTGACTAGTAGGACTACTCTGGGAATCTATCCAAAGAAGTACTTCAAAATATGAGAAAGCTCTATCTAGGCACCTACTTATAAGTGCATTCTCTGTATTAGCAGAACTGGAAGCAATTTGAGGCTCACCAAACAGGAGCTGGTTAAGGAAATTAAGATAGATGAATTAAATGAATTTGATTAGTACTGGATACCCTTGAGTGGTCATAATGGGAGAAGGGGATTCCATTTTCCATTTTATTTACGTGTCATGTTGTCCAAAGATTTTCCAAGCAACTTATTTTGTAATTAAAAAAAAATTACAGAGACCATAAATGACATGACAATTTCTCAAGCTTAAACATAAATTAAAAAGAGGCTATTATATTTTAAATTATAAAACATAAGAAATACATCCCCCACCACATAAAACAATGTTGATGTTCTGGTGGCAAGTTGTGGCTGATGTTGTTCTCTTGTCTATATTCCACACTTTTCATAAGAAAACATCATCCTCATCATTACCATTTCTCTTACAATTTTTTTTTTTTATTTACGAGAGTGAACAGGTAAGGAGACGCTTCTCTCTTCTGTAAAATTATCACCTATAAAGCACACTGTCAAAACTAATCTTGAACGATGAGCAACTCTTCAGAGAGCATTGGGATGTTCGGGGCAGATTAAGTTTTGTCTCTGTCATAAAAGGGATGTTTCCCCATAGGTGATAACATTTCCTTTTTGGTGTAAAGGAAAAATCACACTAAATTTTCTGTTTTTCCTTTATTGTTTAACTGGAATGACTCCGTAGCTGTATTGCTGGTAGCAACCACTGGGTTGGGCAGTGTAAATGGAAACTGTCCGTACCTGTGGATAAGGAAGCTGAATTATTGCAGTGGAACACTCAAGACCATCCATTTTATATATATATATATATATATATATATATATATATATATATATATATAGATCCCTTCAAAGAGAGAAACTTCTTCCATACTGCCAGTTAAAAGGAAGAGTAACTGCTTGCTTTATACAGCATGATGCGTATAATCTATTTATGCATGTGAATTTGTGCACATACAGGGTGCTATGCAATTTCTGGAAAATTATGAAAAAGAAGACATAACAGTAGCAGAACTGGAAGGAAACTCAAATTCTTTGTGGACCATCAGCCCACCCAGTAAGGAGAAAATGATACACGAACTCCTGGACCCCAATAGTAGCTTCTCTGTCGTTTTTTCGTGGAGTATTCAAAGGTAGTTACTGTATTTCCATGCTTAATTTCTCCCTTTCCCCAGTCTAAACTTGGAGTTGGGGTGGAGGGTGTGGTGGGATGGAAGAATGGAAACTTGAGATAAACATGGATCTTGCTTTGTCATTACAGCCTTGGGAACTTACCTTCAATGCCAAAGCTAACATTTTTGTTTATTAAATAATGGCTTGCCCAGGAATCACCAACCAGACTAAGAACTTCTCAGTTTCCCTTTTTTGTTGTTTTTAGCTAACTTTAGCATTTTGGTTTTGGGTTTTTTTGTTGTTGTTGTTTGTTTTGCATTTCAAAATCCACTGAATTTTATTACCTTAATGTACAATTGGTGAAACAATTAACGTTTAAATTTCAAATGGTTCTCTTACTATAATGCAAAAGAGTATTGCTCTAACACCTCCCTTGTGTGCATCACTTACAGTACTATTATAAATCTACCACAGGGAGCCTCTCCACTTAAATGTTCCTCATGTGTCTTACATTTTACTGTCCGTAATCTTCCATGGAAAAGGTAGTGAGTGATGCTCACCTGAGACAGAAGGGCCTCTCCTAGCTCGGATGCAGCAAGAATTGACCATGTGCCTTCACATGAACACTAGAAATGAAGACAGATTTCTAGTAGTTTGAAAGCTGATTTAAATTAATATGTGGTTTTTAGAAAATCTAAAATTGTTTCAATGCAAAAAAAGAATTTGAATGTAAGGCTCCAAAAAATCAACATCCTGCTTCTTATAAACTGAAATCCAAATAAATTATCTATTTTAATGTTGGATTATTCTAGGTAATAACTTTAGTTTTTAAAGAGAGGCTAGCAGTGAGTTCTGCGAGCAAGGAAGAGAGGTAGAGAGACGCGAGGCAAGGTGATGATTTACAAAATGAAACAGTCTGGGCGAAATTTTACAATTTTCACGAAACGCTGAAGTTTCATCTTAATAACAAAGAAATTTCAGGCCAGGTGTGGTGGCTCACACCTGTAATCCTAGCACTTTGGGAGGCCAAGGCGGGCGGATGACTTGAGGCCAGGAGTTTGAGACCAGCCTGGTCAACATGGCGAAACTCTGTCTCTACTAAAAATACAAAAATTAGCCCAGAGGTAGTAGCACATGCTATAATCCCAGCTACTTAGGAGGCGGAGGCAGGAGAATCACTTCAACCTGGGAGGCGGAGGTTGCAGCAAACCAAGATCACACCACTGCACTATAGCCTGAGCAACAGAGAAAGAGTTCATCAAAAGAGAAAGAAACAGAAAGAAAGAAAGAGAGAGAGAGGAAAGAGAAAGAAAAAAGAAAAAGAAAGGAAGGGAAGGAAGGAAGGAAGGAAGCAAAGAAAGGAAAGAAAGAAAGAGAGAGAGAGAGAAATAAAGAAATTAATTGCACCCTCTGGAGGCCCTGATTATCACTTGCATTCCACCAGTGTTGGGGAAACCCTACCTGACCCTCTCTCCAAGTGTGACATGAGAGGGCAGCTTGGCTGTCTCCAAAGGCGGAGACTTCCTGAGGGTCCTGCCTGCCCAGGCTGAGCCAGAGGCCCCTGCTTTGTTTTTCCTTGGGTTGGTAGAAAGATCATATCTTAGCAGAAGTTCTTACATCCAAATACTCCAACCAAAGCCCAACAGGTTAGTGATGCAGTTTTGGGAACCTCAACATAATACACTAGTTGATTAGCTTAGTTCTTTCATTACAGTTTTGAGATTTAGGACTCTAAGCAAGCTTATTTGGGTAGGCAGTAGTAGATTCATTTGGGTCTATGAGACCAGACCAGCTTTTTAGTTAGAATTAAGAAAGAAGTGTGATAGATGCAGAAGAATGCCTTCTAGAATCTAAAATGTACAAGGAAATAGTAAAAAAAAAAAAAAAAAAAGAAATAGTAAAAAAAAAAAAAAAAAAAGGAAACCAAAGTGGGGCTGTTTTCAATCTCACTTTCTCCTTTTAAGTGTCCCAAATTCCTCATCTCCAATTCTGCACAGAATTAGAGCTACCAAAACAACAACAACAACAAAACAATTAAAATTCAAATTCTGATTGAATATTCCTTTTAACACATAGAGTCTGTTTCTTGTCGTGAAGACTAACATCATTGGGTTAATAAAGTAGTATTTTAGAAACTCATATTAAAACATCAAGATGGGAGGCAGCAGGCAGCTCCTCTTTCTCACCTTCAACTCTGTTTTAAAAGTGTTTGTAGCCTCCCTGGGTTCTATTAACTTGATTGTCTAAGAAGCTGAGCATTGAGGTGAAATGGACTGAAAAGGTCGAAACTGACAATTGTAGACCCAATGAAAACTTGGTGAAATTAATCAAATTAAGAGTTAAATATGTTGTAAATCTCTTTTCTAGACTTCTGAATAATATTGAGCTTTTTTTTTTCTTCTTCACAGAAACTTAAGTCTCGGTGCAAAAGCGGAAATAGCAACAGATAAGCTTTCTTTTACTCTTCAAAATAGTACTCGAAAGAACATTGCTAAAATGATAGCAGGCAACAACACAGAAAGTTCAAAAACACCAGTGTAAGTTTATTTTTCCTGTTTAAAATAGAGTTTTGTTAGGTATATGCAGCTGGTACAAAATGTCCATCTACCGATTCATGTGTATGAATAATACAACTTCATTATTTGGTAACACAAAGTGAATTTCTATTTGGAGGCTTCATTTTGCAAGATTGAAGAAACTTAATCTCAGCTGTTGAGTTTTCTGTCCACTGTCCCCAGGGTTTGGGCCAGGCATGGTGGCTCATGCCTATAATTCCAGTACTTTGGGAGGCTGAGATGGGTATATCACCTGAGGTCAGGAGTTCAAGACCAGCCAGGCCAACATGGTGAAATCCTGTCTCTACTAAAAATACAAAAATTAGCTGGGCATGGTGGTACATGTCCCTGTAATCCCAGCCACTTGGGAGGCTGAGGTACGAAAATCACTTGAACCCAGGAGGTAGAGGTTGCAGTGAGCCTAGATTGCACCACTGCACTCCAGCCTGGGCTACAGAGCAAGACTCCGTCTCAAAAATAAATAAATAAATAAATAAATAAATAAATAAATAAATAAATGAGGGTTTGTATGGTGCCAGGCTCCAGGAAGCTCATCAGGGCATAAAAAGTGCTGGCCCACTGGGCTTCCATTGAGAGAGACATGATTCTTCCAGGTCTGTCTTAAGTCTGCAGAGTGGCTCTCTCCCTTAGCTATTGAGACCCATTTTGGGGCACACTAATAATCGTCGTGCTGATTCTCATGCCATTTGGAGGTATGGGAGCTCTGGCAGGTCCACCTGGGTTCACTTGACCCAACATGTGACCAGTAGTGCCCCATTCTCCCTGCCCCAAGGGGTACTGGGCTCTTGCTGCCTCCAAGGTCCCTACTCAGGAATGGGACATAGGACTGCACTAAAATGACCCAGACATCTTGTCATTCATACGTCTGCCACCTGATCATGGGTACCCACTTCACCTGTCCACCCTCAGTTGAAGGAGGTGGGACTCAAGTTTCCTTCTTAGGAAGCCACTAGTGTCAAGCACATTCTCCTCCCACTCTCTGTCCACCTGGCACAGAAAGAATTGATCACATCTCTGAATAGCAAATCTTGCTCTTATCTGACCGTAAATCACCGAAAGCCAGGCAAAGACCCTCTGAGACCATTTTCTACTATTAGTCTTGCCCCTGGGTCTCTGAATGGTGGTAGAGAGTAGAGGGTTAAAGAGGACAGGGATAAAAGAAAATTTGGAGGCCGGGCGCGGTGGCTCAAGCCTGTAATCCCAGCACTTTGGGAGGCCGAGGCGGGTGGATCACGAGGTCAAGAGATCGAGACCATCCTGGTCAACATGGTGAAACCCCG
>NW_016107833.1:301598-333615 GCF_001604975.1 Cebus imitator
AAAAAAAAAAAAAAAAAAAAAAAAAAAAAAAGAAAGAAAATTTGGAAAAAAAAATAGTATATATCTCAAAGTATTATCCTGCCACTTATGTTCTCCACTTCCAACAGATGCAAGCTGAGATGTTTAAATTCTAATATATGAACTAGCAAAAAAAAAAATGATATGGGTCTAAAACTGCTAAACAAAATAGTTCAGACATCCACCAACAATGCCCCCAGTTTTGTCCTCTTGTCTGCCTTGCCCCATTTTAATACATGGAATATATGGACCACCATGGTGCAGGCATTAGAAGTGTTCCCAGACTAAGATATGTTTTGCAATTCACTAAAGTTGAAGGGCCCTTGGAGATTGTCACATCCTCCCCCATCACTTCCCAGATGAGAACATATTCAAGGTACTGGGCTTGTGGGAGGCAGAGGTCACTTGAGGTCCAGGTCACCAGCTCTCTTTGCCCCTCACTGTCCTCTAGATCAGTTCATGCAATCTATTTGTGTATTAGTCCATTCTCATACTGCTAATAAAGACATACCTGAGACTGGGTAATTTACAAAGGAAAGAGGTTTAATGGACTCACAGTTCCACATGGCTAGGGTGGCCTCACAATCATGACGGAAGGTGAAGGAAGAGCAAAGGTACATCTTACATGGCAGTAGGCAAACATGTGCAGGGGAACTGCCCTTTATAAAACCATTAGATTTGATGAGACTTATTCACTATCACAAGAACGGCATGAGAAAACCTGCCACATCATCCAATTATCTCCCACTGGCTCCTCCCACTATACATGGGGATCATGGGAGCTACAATTCAAGATGAGATTTGGGTGGGGACATAACCAAGCCATATCAGGTTGATTATAGATATGTTTGAAAATCTAAAAATTAAAATTTAAAGAGTGCTCAATGGTATGGATAAGAATTAGAGGATTCAAGCAAGAAAGAGAGCACCTTGGCTTCACAAACAAGCCACAGAAATGGGAAAAGACCAGTGGCTGTTTGTAAGCCATCACCTAGCTTGTTGTACAGACTTACATGTAGATCCAGATAAAGCTCAGTGAATTTGCTCAGCATCAGAGAGTTTTGATTGTAACAGAAACCTGTAAATTATGATGTCTACACATTGTACAGATATATGAAACTTTCACCATTATTTGGTGATGTGAGGTCAAGAATAACAAAAAAATCAATTTTAGGTGGACAAAACATAATTATATCTTTTTTTCTTAATATACAGGACCATAGAAAAGATCTATCCATATTATGTGAAAGCACCTAGTGATTCTAACTCAAAGCCCATAAAGCAACTTTTATCTGGTAAGAATGAGAAAAATTTGTTTCAGAATTTTTTTAAATCCTACTTTCATTCAATGTCAACAGTTTGTGTTTGGGGCCTTCATCAAACTACCTGCTAGTTATTTCTTCCTGTGTGTCAAGAATTATAAAACCCCTGCCTTCCTTTACTAGCCCAAAGGAGTTACTCACTCAGCTGGGAGCGACATTCTTCATTTTCTCTTTTCCATTGATATAGAACTTGATTGACTTAAATTCACACCAAGTTTCTTATAGTACTGATTAATTAGACTATTGACTTGTTTCTATTAGCAGCCAGATTACTGACAGAAAACTGCCTGATACATTGTTAAATATGTCTGCCCCTCACAATAAGAACAGTAAAAAGATGCCATGAAGTGTATTTGATTCATCCCAAGGGTTAGTAAGTATCAGTAGTGGCATTTTAGTGACTGAATTTTCCCAATGTAATTTGGATGGTATAATTTCATGTTTCCTGTTTCTGGATTCTATTAATTATCAAGAATTGCTTGACTTCATGGCTTGAATCAGAAGCAGATGTATAGATCTGGACAATGTAGAAAACCAGTGCAGTTATCTGGTACACATTCATTCATTCTCCAACATGGGCTGTTCACTATGCACCAGGCTGTAGGCTAGGCACTGGAGCCTGGGTTCCTGTGTTTAGCTGGAAAGACACAGACATAAGTAAGAATTGGAAAGCCACACAGAGATTGGGCTGGTAGAGGCCCAATGGAGGGTCCTGGGGATGGGCACAGGCTGGGCCCCACATCCACACACCTTTCTTCCTCTGCAGTAAATAAGTATGTCTTGCAAGGTATTTGCAAGATGCATTGAGAAGTTTGCTATTTCCCTTTCAGCCAGGAATGGTTCTAGAAGTGTTTCATCTGTACATGCAGATTACTCAACAATTAGTCATTCCCCATGAAGTAACTCTGTCCCTCCACAAGCTCTTCTCATGGTGACTCTGTGCTGCAAGCTCCTGAGTTTCCTTCTTATAGCTGTCTCTGGACTTTAGAACCACCATTCTTCCTGTTCCTGTGGGTTCTGCGTTGTTCACGTTCTTCCTTGATAAGGACTTTGGCTCTAACAAGATCATGCTGTGTCTTACTCTTCTTTGTTGATCCATCCTTCCGTGCCATAGAATACTTTTTCATCAAGCACCATTCTTGGATTCCTATCATCTAGGATAAGCTTGTCCAACCCACAGCCCACAGGCTGTGTGTGGCCCAGGACAGTATTGAATATGGCCCAACACAAATCCGTAAACTTTCTTAAAACATTATGAGATTTTTTTGTATGACTTTTTTTCAGCTCATAAGCTATTGTTGGTGTTAGTATATTTTCTGTGTGGCCCAAGACAAGTCTTCTTTTTCCAGTGTGGCCCAGGGAAGCCAAAAGATGAGATACCCCTGATCTAGGAATTTAGTATGAAATAATGCTGATGTGATTCCCACCTTCACAGAGTTTACAGTTCACCGCCATGTTTCTCAGGAGAAGCACCAGCATCATTGGCAGGAGTGATGTCTTCTTAGAAGGACCTATGCAATGTCACTACAAGCTTTTTTCCCCTATCTTCTACAAGTCTTTTGCTTTCACCCTAAATTCCAAGGAAAGTAATCATTGACCCGATATTATAGTTCTCAGAGGTTTGCTGAGCTGCATGCCATCACTCTTCCTGAAATGAGCTCCTCTCCTCACTCAACTTCACCTATTGAAGTTCTCACTTGGCAAATCTCAGCTCGGAAGTTATCTCCTCTGTGAATCGCCCATGGATCATACTAACCAGAAATGGTCTCTCCAAGCCAACAGACGTTGTCAGTGCTGGCCCTATGGTAGCTGTCGTGTGCGCAAAAATTGCGCTCATGTACATAGTCTTTTTCCATGGAGATAAGGAACAATCTTATATGCAATTTTGGAACCCCTTAGTAACTAACTGAGTGCCTTCCTCCTATAAGACATTCAATAAATTCTGGTAATATGAATAAATTGGTTCAATCATGAGTCAGTGATTTGGGTTTTTAAATGTCTACAGAGTCATTTGGGATTATCAGCTCAGCTGCTCAGGTGGTGAATCCTCCACTGTGGGCCCACTCTTCCTTGCCCACTCGCACTGTTAGTATGTCTATGCATCCTTCTCATCCTAGAACCTTATGCTATAGTTAGTAACCAGGTTTTGCCACCTGAAAACTGTTGCATTAAATCCTAAAATTCTCATGCTGAGTTGATTTTGTGTTTCTACCCTTCTAGAAAATAATTTCATGGATATTACCATCATTTTGTCCAGAGACAATACAACTAAATATAACAGTGAGTGGTGGGTTCTCAACCTGACTGGGAACAGAATATACAATCCGGAGTCGCAGGCCCTGGAACTGGTGGTCTTCAATGACAAAGTCAGTCCCCCAAGTCTGGGGTTCCTGGCTGGCTATGGGTAAGGACTCATTGAACAATTCACAGTTACGTGAGTCCACTTCTGTATCATATAAAGTTGAGAGCCTTTTATCATATAAAGTTGGGAAGCCTTTTATCTTCTTAGAATATTCTAATTTTAGAGCTGTAATATTAAAATGCACACATCCTTGGCCCTTCATTTCAAAAAATGAGGCACCAGAGTCCCATAGAGATCAAAACACCAAGTGTGACTCACACAGCCCAGGCATATGGTTTCTTCACTCCGCATCTTGCTGTTACGGCACAGTTTAATGCAATTCAGTGTTTACATTTAGAAATTGGCATAGAAATAATCACTTTTCTGCTTAGATTTTCTTCTAACCCTTAGCAGATGGATCTATTAGACATCTCAGTTTCGAACTTCTGAACCATCTCGTAATGTTTTGATGCTTAGATCCTAGGACACACGCATCCCCAAAGACACAAATATAAAATGTATTTCTCAAAGTTAGCCTCATAAGAAACTATTTTCACCCTGAATTTTATTATAAAAATTAATCTCTGAGAAAGACAGTACTGCTAAAAGGAAAGAAGATAATTATACATAATTACATTTCTACCAAATATATTATATGGTTTATGCATTTAATATATGCAATAAAACCACCGAAAGTTCATACATGAAACAGTTGGTATTGCTTTTTTTCAGAATGTGATATTGTAAAGGACTTTCATTTTTCAAGTCTAATAGTTCTGTAATACACAATTCTATTTTCTTTACAAAAAACATGAATTATCCTTTTAATCATAGAAAAAGTCAATTTTTTAACCAAAAGGAAGAAAAGGTAAGATTTGATATGGCTATTTCATCTATGGAATTTGAGGGAAAATAATATTATTTTTCCTTTGAGACATGCTTTATAAACCATATTTAACTGCTATATGCAATTTCTACTTGCTGTTTTTTTCAGTATTATGGGATTATATGCTTCAGTTGTCCTTGTGATTGGGAAATTTGTCCGTGAATTCTTCAGTGGGATTTCTCACTCCATCATGTTTGAAGAGCTTCCAAATGTGGATCGAATTTTGAAGTTGTGCACAGATATTTTTTTAGTTCGAGAAACAGGAGAACTGGAACTAGAAGAAGATCTCTATGCCAAATTAATATTCCTGTATCGCTCACCAGAAACAATGATCAAATGGACTAGAGAAAAAACAAATTGAAACCTTAGAACACAGACTGCAAATAATGTTAACATTTGAATTTTTTAAAAAGCACAATATTCTCATAAGAGCTAAGCATTTCTAGTTCGATGGAAATGGTTTGTTTCTCTTCTGACAGGTAGACAAAAGGAGCTGATATCCTTTTACAGTAAAAGCTACCTTGCAAGTTAGGGCACTGTTGAAAATATTATGTGTCACTCCATTTCTCTGAGATCAGGGCTACTTGCTTTATGTTTTAGTCAACAGTGTCTTGCATTCTGATTGATCATGTGAAGGAATCATTTATGGGCCCAGTCCCTGAGAGAAACAAAAGAGAAGTCAGAAGGAAAGATGCTTGCGTTTTCCTCTGCGGGGACTGCACCCTTCCTGGAGAGAGGCTACAATGCAATATACAGCACTCCATCCCACTGGGGAAGCTGCTCTGATGAGACTAGAGGAGCCTTCAACACACTCAGAATATGCAACAGCAATAGGGGGCGGACACTCCTACCCTTGTTTCTAGGGGCAAAAGAGAAGGAACTAATTGCCCATGAAGATGCCAGTGGAATGATCAGCCTCATTCTAAGCAAAAACATAACATTAGTGATTCTCTTACTGCCTTATCTTAACCAAGGACTAATAAGATACCTTTCCATTAAACACCAGTGACTTCTCAGGAAAAAAAAAAAAAAAAGCAGAAAAACAAATGATGTGGACACCTGCTTTGTTGGGGTCCAGCCATGACTGGCTTCAATAAGGACAACTATTCTGGAGGGCTGCTGTCTCCCGTGCAAACGGATGTGAGGCAGAAGAGTAAAAAGGCCAACCCAGTGGGACCTGGAATACTTTGACTTTGTAACTCTTTAATAACTGAGGTCAGGACCGCTCTTCTGCCTTTCCCATCCCTCGACATGCTTTTTCTCATTTCCATGATTTAAGGCAATGGTTTTTCCAGTATGTGACATTTTCCTTCCTGTTTTTCAGGTATATCAAAGAGTTTACATATTCCAACTCACATTTTTACATCTGAGACGGGTTTTTTAAGTTCATAATTATGAAAGAAATATGTATATTGAGCTTGGGGAAATAAAAATGGCCTTTTCTTAAATTATTATTATTGGTAATACAACCTCTTCATTAAATAACAATGTAGCATGAAAAATTTATGATTGAAATGTAGTTTTCATTCCATATTAAGATACAGTTTCTGAGAAGAATCATTGAATGGTCTAGAATATGTCAAAAAATTGATCCTGTGTGGTTTGGGTTCAGGGCTGACTTAAAATAAAGCACACCCTGCAAAGTCATTTTAAGAATACTCCTTATTTGGGCTTTTTGCATGACATAGAAAACAGATTGTTTTTGATACAATGTACAGAATTTTTTTTAATCAACTGAAACAAGAATCCACTTCTTGCTGGTTCTATTTTGTTTTGTTTTGTTTTTCTCATATAAGCAGGAAACAATAATAAAATAATTTCCAAAAAGGAAACAATTACAGTGAATATGGAGCTTTTTAAAAAGTAGTAGACTTCAAATGATGTCGTGAGTTCTACGGAATGAATTAGTGCATATTTATTCTTGTGCTGTGAAAGCCAGCATGCTTCCCCCTGTGGAGATAAACTGCTTCCAGCATTGCAACAATAAACTCAAATCACTTAGTGGAACTTGCATGACGGTCTGATTTCCCAACAGCAGAAAGAATCATGGGGCATATCTGGTTGTGAGTTCTTTCTTTTTTTAAAAAAAAAGTCAACAGGAATTTCCAGAAAGCAAACTGTAGCTCATTCAGGAAAGATTAGGCATAGGAAAACGCTCATGAGAAGAAAATGTAAAGGCCAGAGGATACCAGAATTGAAATATTCCTCAAGAAAACAATTTCCAGGATGTAAGGCAAAAGCCTCCAGATGCATAAGAGAGGAACATATTTCAGGAAAGAGTGCTGGGCAAAGAGGACATTCCTTTCAGGACTGGGTGTGCTGGACTGGAAATCACACAGAGAGTGCCAAAGCCTGGCTTCTGGTCCTGGCAGACCTGGACAAATGGGTCTCTCACCCTCCCCAACCCTCCTTTATCTGAGGCCATCAGGGATCATAAGCTCTAAACAACAACATGCTAAGCCTCAAAGGGTGCCTACCCGGCCAAGCAGCCTGCTGCTACCTTAGATTGGGTCTTTTAGAGATAAACTCTGAGACAGCGTTACCTGAGGTCATTTTAGGGCAGTGATCACAGATTATACAGGTCAGGGAGGAAGGCAGGACCAGGCAGAGAAGAGCCACAGTTGCAACTGAGCCCTGAAGCCAGGGTGGCCCTTCCTTTATCCCAAGCTAAGCCAGAGGTGTTGGGATCCCACACCAGCAAGCCGTTGTCATAGCCATCCCCTGGGCAAGGACTTAACCTTTCACGAGGCAACTCCCTGCTGGCTAGAGGTTTTTGCCTTTGAGGGACAGGGGCAGTCAAGGGCATGTATGTGTCCATAGGGGATCCTAGGAGATCACAGTACCATCACTGTCTACCCTAGAACACTGGCTTCTAGAGTAAGCCTGTGAGATCTTACCTCTCTTGCAAGGGAAGAGCAAAGTGAAAGGAGCTACAGGCCTGCCCGTAGCTGGTTTCACGGTCAAAGTGAGACTCATCACCCAACCCTCCTGCGCCCTTTCAAGATCCCTTCACCCATGGCCAGCAGTCCTGGTGGGATCAGCTAGACCCTAAAGCTGAGGGTCCGAGGTCTTGGTTTCAAGCCCTCCTCAGGTCCTGGCTGCAGCGTTGCCTCTTTGTCATTCAAACTGGGCATCAAGCACCAAAAAGGGATGATCCCCTGAGCACCAACGCGTTCTTCCTGCCCGGCTGGGTGGCAACAGCCTCTTCGTTCTGCTGACCTGGGTCGATTAGCCTTGTCAGTAAGGTGACCCCTTCCCTGGCCATATCTGTGACCTTTGTCCCGTTGCTATCCTTCTGACTGAGCCATCCCTTCTGAAACCATGTTTTACTTTATCATTAATTTCTTCCTGAATTCTGCCTCATTTCTGAGTTTTCTAATTCTGATTTTTATTGTTCTTTCATGTCTTCTATTTTTTATGAATTTACGTTAGTTCATTTTGAAACACTGGATTGTGGTGTGCACCCATTGGTGAGCATATCTTTCTGGCAAACTTTGATATGCTCAAGGCCACGATCCCGCCCCTTATTCTTTTTCACCGGCCACATTTGGTGTTGGATTGACACACGGTCCTTTTCTGTTGTTCCTTTGCGGGGGACATTTGTTTCCCTGACTTTAGGATAGGAAGCTCTTCCAGCTTCACAGCTCTGGAGGCCCCTCCACTGTGGTTTTCACTGGTTCCCAAGTGTGCCTTTCCTTCCTGAGACCTCTGCTGTGTCCCCTTGCCCACTCTGTTGGGGCTGTTTCTTCCCAGTAGCAGCTGGTCTGTGCCACATGGACTCTCTCCCCAGCAGCTTCTTCTCAGGGCCGATGCAGCACGGGGCCTGATTCTGGGAGGAAGTGTCAACCTGTCACTTTGGAGAGTTCACAGGCCCAGCCCTGCGCAGCCCCTTGCCCACCAATGAGCATGGGAAAACTGCCCTCCAAGGGTCCAGGGGCTGTCGTTGCATGGGTGACCTGACCCTGGATCTGCCAGGCCAGGCTGACCTCGCTCCTCTTTTCTCCTGCCTGTGATGAGCTTATCCTGCAGGCGTCCTGTCATTCCTTGGAGTCCAGCTTTGTCCTGGCCTGGATCTCATCTGCATTTCTTTTGTTTGTTCGTTTGTGGGGGATGTGATAGGGAGCGATTGAGGAAGTGCCAAGCTCTAGGATGCCACTACCTTTACCTGCCCAGAATTCCCCTACACAGAGCCTGTAAGCACAGTATTGAATGAGGGAAGAATACTTTGAATTTCACAGAGGTAACAGTCTGAAATTACATTGACCAAGTTAGATTAAGTATTTAGCATAAAAGCACTTGATACAAACAGTGCACACAAATGATTGGTTCTCAGAGCCTACATTGTTTTGAATCAAGGGCATTTTTTAAAAATTAAAACATTATTCTTAATCAAAGTGTTATCTTAAGACATAGGTGTCTGTGGTTACATTCCCACACATTTTTATTGAACATTATTGCATATTAGTCTATTTTTTAGGATTTTCAGAGTAGTTAAGTGGTTTTCCCTATTGTTTATTTGCTTTCTAGTTTATAAATCTATTTTTATCTTTTTTTTTACTTCTTTGTGTTGTTCTTTATTTTTCTTCTGACTTTTTAAGATACATAACTGAGTTTTGAGCTATCTACAATGTTTCGCAAATCAGAAATATAAATGCTGCAAACTTACAGAACTCATCATTTGGAAGTTTATTTAACTCTTCCACATTTCTCCAGCTTTGCAGATTTGAGTATTACATTTCAGCTGTTAGGCTGCATGTAAGACCATGACCAGATGTTCATCCAGACCCGCGGCATGGCAGAGGCCTCGGTGTTCACTATCTCCTTCAGACCTCCTGACGCAGGATATTCTTAGGCAACCTTCCCGTGGCTGCTGCTTCTCCATGTTTGCAGTTTGAAAATGGACTAGAGCCACTAGCACAAGACAATGATCATCTTGAATGTCCATAGCAAAGAAATTAGTATCTTAAATGTTTAAATTATTATGCTTTACAATGTTGCCTTTTCTAAGTTAATGGTATTTATACTTCTAACACCATTACAGCTTAAACCTGCAGTAAGATCTTTGGGAAACCCTGTGTTTTCTTCCACATAAGACTAAGTTCTGTACCAGAGAGCTTCGCAGCAGGGTTGTCACAGACATCCAGAAGCACGGCAGGTGTGGGTAACAAACCAGACTGTGAGGAAGGGGAGAGAAAGGCTCACAGAGAGAACGTCCTGGAGGGAAGTTCGAGGAGACAGAGGAACTTCGGCAATATGCTAGCATTGCAGACCTGACCCCTTCTGGAGCTTCCTTAAAGTGTTCAGGGAAAGCCAGATGGAACTGTGCCTGCCTCTCCCATCCAAACACTTACTCCATGTGCAGAGGGCAGAGTAAAATTGCTGGAGATGGCTTCAGGAGCTGATAGACTAATAAGAATATCAGTAATGCTCCAATATTTGCTCTTATGATTATGTATCAAACCCTGTGCTAACAGCATGAGCTGTTGGAAACAGAAAGAGGGTTAGAGACTTGGTGTTGGAACCAGGTGTGTTGGAACCAGGACTTGCCTTGTTTCCCAGAAAGCCAGTCTGCCCTGAAGGCCAGCCCTCCTGCTTCTCCACCAAAGGCTCCTGTGGCCGTCTGGCGAGCACTAGTTAGTGAGCACCCCCACTTGTCAGACCGTGCCTCGCTCATGTGCCTGCTTGGTATGGTCGGTGTGGGGTTGGGTCCTCGTGAGCTATTTTCCTCTTCCTACCTCTGGGCCTTCCATGTTATTTATTCCCAGGCTAATGAGCTTCCAACAGGGAAACGTGCAATGATTTTAAACCTGCATCCTTTCCCACACAGAGTATTACTGAATTCCTCAAGTAATGAGGGTGATGGAGCTGACTCACCCCTGCACCTCAACCAGCTCTGCCTCCAGCCCCTCGGCTCTGAGGTCAGAGAGTCAGATGGCTGCAAAAGCTGAGAGTACTCTAAGACTGAGAGGCATGTCGGGTCTAAAGTGCCACCCAGGTCAAACTTGGGCGATTGTACAACCCTCCAAAAACCACTAAGACCTCTGAGGTTTCATACTAAACCACAGAATCAGACTTTTGTACTTGGTGGCCTGGTCTTTCTATATTCCTTGATAATCTCACAAATTAGTTCATATGAATAAAATAATGCTTATAGATATGGGTGATATAGAAAAATATGACTATTATTAAGATCAATGCGTTAACAGATTTGGTTTTGATGTCTTTTCTATCCCAATCAAAATCAGACTTGGGGGACATCATTTGACATTGGCAATTGTTGAAATCTTACCCTGCCCCATTCTTACCAAGTGCCCCATTCTGCTCACACTCACAGTACCCATATATGCTTCAAAGCTGCCACTGTCGAAGGGAAGGCAGCCCTCCAGCTCTGCCCTGCCCTGGGGAGCTCCCGTGCTCTACTCACCTTGTGGGTAACCCCCCCACATAGGCACCGAGGAAGGAGAGCTAAGCAGAACCCTGGCGCAGTTAGGGCTTGAAGAGTATCTCACTTTATAGTGTTACTACTCAGCAATTTCCTTTTATATAATCCTTTATACGATCATATATTAGTTTATAGAACTAGGGCTTGAAGAATCCCTTTATCTAATCCTCTATATATAATCATATAATAGTTGATAGTATGAGTGCCTAAAGAATATTTCCCTACATATATACCTATAATTATATCTTAGTTCATAATCGGAGGAATGCCCAGAGTGGACACAGTACAGAGCATGAATTAAGGAATAAGCAGCTTACAATCGGAGGAATGCCTAGAGCAGACACAGTGCAGAGCATGATTTAAAGGAAAACAGTTATACCAGGACAAGAATCCATGGCCCAGGCGGCAGCGTTCAGTATCGTAAAGATACCCGCTGTATGGCAGGCTTGGGGCGAGAGCCACTCCTCCTGATAAAGGAGTTGTAGGACCTTGCTCCAGTTCTTGTGGAAGGCTGCCCTCAGAACGGCAATCCACCTTGGTAACTGTGAACTTTATCAGCTCTTGCTACTGTGCTGCTCAAAAAGCATCTTCCCATAGAACTCATTGGAAGCTGCCAGAAGGTGGCGGTAACCTGGACAGCTCTGTCACTGCTATGTGACTTAAAGCATCCTCCTATAAATCTTCTTAGAAGTAGTTTGCCATAGATAGAAGCATTGCACACTGCACCCTCTTCACTGCGCACGGCCCACCTTCAAGCCTCGGTGACCTAATGGGGGTGGACCCCATGTTTTATTGCTCACGACCCTATCACTGTCCTTAAAGATGATTTCACTCACTGCCCTGCCCCCTAACCTATACACAATAAATACTCATGCTTCCGGACATTCGGGGCCTCGCCTGGCTCCGCTTATAGGTGGCATTGCCCCCAGAGCCCAGCTGCGTTTTCCTTGTACTTCTGTGTCCTGTCTGTTTATTTCTCGGATCCTGCGCCTCAGCACAGCATAAGGCTCACCCTATGACCCTGTGGGGCCTTCGGCCCTACACACCTGGATAAGCCAAGCCCAGGGACCCTCCTTGGTTTGGCCCCTTGGTTCTCAACCCCACATAGGAGGAGCACTTTCCTAAACCACTGAGAATGCCAGACTTCCCTGGGGAAAGTCTACCGCTTGGGTCAGCCAGAAGCATCAAGTAAAGGGGAGAAATTACCTTCCAGAATGAAGGTTGTCTCTCTGTTTCCAACCTTGATGAAGTCACCAGAAAATAACGTTTAACAGAGAGGCTGAGCACTTTCTGCTGTGTGCCCTTTGGTCCCAGGGAAACAACATGCATTGGAGTTTTCATGGGGGCAGGCGCCTTGCTAAGTGCTGTATGGACGATCTCATTCATGCTCACAGCAAACCCAAGGGTTGGGAACTACTTTTCTCATCCTCCGTATGTGGAGACAGACACACAGGGTAAGTGCTGCTCAGTGGGGCGTGGCCAATGCTCAGAACCACCTGTGCTTCCTGGTAGCAGGTAACCACTGTGCTATGTGACCAAATCCCAAAGTCTGTCTGCTAGTTACTGATCCATCGTTATATGGAAAGAGACGGGAAAATAGCTGGAAACACGGAAGAAGATTGCTTCCAAGTAACTTTTTGGGGTGTGAAGTAAAGTACCAGCATTATGATAATGATAAAGTATAAATGGGTGTCTCATTCCTAGTCTGTCTCTGTTGGTCATTCCTACTTCTCCATTTAGATTTAATGTTGGCAACGAAGGAGTATGGGAATGTTAATTTACCTGAGAAATGTGGGTATCTGAACACTATAATGTTATGATTTCTGCATTTCTCAGTAATAGGTGTCTATTACTGAGTAGAAGCCACAAGGTGAAATAAACAAATCCATAGGTTTAAAAAATATTACAACAGTAAATATGAATGGTGCACACAACATAAAAAAAGAAAGAATTGTGTTTAGAGAAAGGGAAATGGAGAGATTCAGGGGGATTTTTTTAATGAGTTGGGAGAAGATTTTCCCCAAAGTCTTTTTCCCCCAGTATTTATTTCCACACATTCACATTTCTAATTCTCATTCCTCTGAGCAATGCGGTAACACCAGCAAAATAATGTGTGTGATGAGCAAGTACACACCTCCTGGGCCTTGGCCCTCCTGCATCTCTTAGCAAAGTCCCTGTGGTAAACCCAGCTCTGCACCTCACGCCCAACGTTGGGATCTGAAAGGCTAAGGGGTTGGGACTTGGTGAGTTCCCGCCTTTCTCAGGGATGGGGGGTGTGTGCCCACCACATCTATCTCACATGTCTCCACATCTACAGCACAAGCATCTTCCTCAATATGTAGTAATTAGGGAGACAAAAAATGTTTACAGCTAACACTAAATGTTAATTTAAAATCCTTTGCTCAAAAGGAAGGAACTGAAGCTAAATGTCCCAGGCAGTGACCACACAAGAGGAATGGGAATTGCAGATGGTATTTCAATCGCTTTGGGCCCCGATTTCCAGACTCTCTGACCCACACTGAGGTCGGGAGAGAAAGGGCTTCTGAAACGCCACGCACCCAGGAGTCCTCAAGCTAACCAACCAGGTGTTTCTATTGTCAGTCCATGGAGAGAGTGGTGCCTCCCTCAGAGCTGCTAGAGAGCAAGGGTCGGGTGGGGGGCTCAAAGGAAGAAGCTGAGGATGTGGCTTGAGTCCCGGGCATGGTGGAAAGAGCTGAGCTCCTGGAGAAGAAGTCTGGAAGACCCCGTGGGCTGGCCAGGCAAAGGCACTGTAGCACAGATGGCAGCTTGCCCTCTGAGAGATTGGCTGGCACCCAGCCTCAAGTCAGCAAATTCCTGGATTTTGGAAGAGCAATCAGTCAACATATTGCACCAGGATCAAGCAATGGGATGCAACCCAGAGAGAGGCCCCCCAGGTTGAGACTTGGAAGAGGTGGCCATGTTCTATTCTCTGCACCTGCAAGCTTAGTGCCTGGGTGCAGTCTCAGACACCTGGAGCCCACCAGGTGGCCCGTGTCCACCGCTATATGTCCCTGGGTCGTGCCCTCTGCATGCCTGTTGCCTCCTTCTGTCTCTCAGTCCCCGTCCGTTTCTTTACTATTCATGGGGGCCTGTCTCATGTTCTTCCTGCCTTTGGTATGCATTGTCCTCATTCACTGACAAGTCCAGTTTCAGCTGCTAGTTTTTGGCGGCGGGAGGCAGGGGTGTAAAATTAGGAAAATGCTGTAGAACCAGCTTCAGTTTCCCAGAATGGAGGAGGAGACGGAAAAGAGGTTTCAACATGATCTGGCCTCCAGGTAGAAACCCAAAAAGATAACGGGACTCTCCCCGTGCCTCTGGAGTTGTCTTAGACTCAGCATTTCTGTCCCCTTCCCAGCCAAGTTCCATTTGTAGGATAGAACTGCCCCTTTCACTTCTCAGCAGTCGTCAGTCTCTGGGTTTCTGAATGACATGGTTGCCTTGGGTGTGGGGAGGGTATTCACCAGGCTCCAAACCAAACTCAGAGTCCACCTGGGGAAACTCAGACCCTGATGAGTCTCAGGGTCACAGAGTGTGTGTAAAGGGCCTGCCTCTTACTGGAGGATCAATTAATGTGAACTCTCCCTCAAAAGTAGCCCGAGAGCAGCCCCAGGTTCTAAATAAGTCATCATCCAGCTAAGCCAGATCTGCTCTCGTGGACTCCTGTGCACCCAAAATATGAAGCCACCCTTTGAGAGGTACTTAACGTTGGCACCAAAAGCTGCCCCAAGGATTCATCTTCCCCCTGATGGCTCTGTCTCTCCTACCAAGCTCACCTCATGGGTGATGCACGTCAACATCAATGATGAGGGTCACCATCAATGATAAATTTCATCCATGCCAGTGGATTTAATTCCCTCTTAACCCTGGCAAGCAGATCCAGGGACTCTAATTGATAACCCTTTAGCACTTCAAACTCAATATGCCCAATACCAGTGTCATGATTTCCTCCTCCAGGCTCCCTTTATCTTGCCTGCCTGTTTGTGAATTCACTCAGGCTGAGCACCTCGGAGATGCTGAATCCTTGTGGCCCAGGCCCTAAACTCTGATGTAGGGGCAAGGTCCAAGAATGGATGCCAGTTTAACCTGTACAGGTGATTCTAACATCAGGGAGGCATGAGGGTACTCCTCTCCCACACTGCTCTCTGCAGGATCCCCGCTACATCTCTCTGCATCTAAGATCCCTTGCTACCTTGTGGAGGCTGCTCAGTAAGCACTGCTTCTGCCTCTCTCCCAGCCAGAATGGCCATTCCCTGTGCCAGGCCCCAAAGACTTCTCCTACTAATACCCTGAGAAACTAAAGCTCCAGACATGGAAGTCACATGTTCATTTCCTTTACATTCACTTCCTAATCATTTACACCTTCTTGGGTGTAGATCAAATGCCTAATGAGAAAATTAGGTCAAGTTTATTGAGAAACGCAAAGAATATTTGCAGACTCTTCAAAAATGATGGCCAATAGCTCAGAACAAATTGGCCAATAATTGGAAATGTCTAGTTGAGACCTCATTAATAAATGATATTAAAAGAAGCAAAACCAGTAGCCCCAGGCCTGGCCTCTAATCTTACTAGCAAAGGCAGTGAGTCGCCTACTTGGAATACTTTCAGGAACACTAAATCTCACACTTCCCTCAAGATCATTCCCTTCCCACTGCGTTACACTCAAAGGGATTTTGAGAGAAAAAAATAAATTTGCTATCTCTAGCTAGAGAGATTGCCTAAACACAAGCACCAGGAAAAGTATCACATTGCCTTGAAGTTCTGGTAAGGGGTGGATTGTCTCTGGGAGATGTTTTGATGTATGGGAGGGAAACGAGTGAGTACATGACAAGGTGAGAATAGGGGAAACTGCGGTTTCCCCAGGCAGGCACATTACCAGGAAGAGTGCCTGGAAAGCCGCCTGACTGTCCGCACGATGCAGTAGTCTCTAGAGTTACAAATTAGGAAGTCCTTTTACCAAGTCTAAAGCAATGCTAAATCATAACTATATATACCTCCTGGTGTGGGAATATCAAATAAAATTGGTTTTCATCTGCTAGCTGTTTTTCATAATTCATTTATCTTTTGACATTTTTGGTGCCATCTCAGTCACAGCAAGTTTCTTTCTAGGAAAATGTTATTTTTCATGAATTTCCTTCCATCTCACAGAGAATGCTTTATGCAAAACAGGCAGAGTAAGCTGAGGGAAGTTGCAGGGTTCCATCCCCTAACTCCCAGGGCCTTGGCTAACATTCTCCTCTCCCAGCCCAGAGGACCTAGCCACCAAGAGTCCGACCTCTGAGGCCACTAGCACACATGCAGGGAGTTTTTGGGGCCAGGACTTCCTAACACAGTCATGATACGTTACAGAATGGATGCCAGCAAACCTAAATTATGAATGATGCTGTGTTGTGGCACCCAGGCCAATGCAAAGCACTGAACTATTAATGAACCTTGTGAATGACTGCATCTCACACCATGCAGTATGTTGCCCTGAGCCCCGAGCCCCACAGCAGGTTCACAAGCCAGCAGTTTCTGTTGTGCTGCACTTGGGACAATTAGCACAGAAAAATACACGAAAAGAAAGAGACAGAGAGAGGGAGGGTGGAAGGGAACAAGGGAAAAAGGGAGAGGGTGAGAAAGAAGGGAAGGAAGGAGAAAAAAACAACGCAGAAAACAGAGAAAAGACCTCTGAAATGAGTTCCTACGTGGAAAACAGGGCACCGCTACAAAATAGGCAGACAAGGACTCTGCCACAGAGTGGCCCTGGCAGACCATTGCCACGCTGGGAGCCTAATCAAGTCCCCTTCCCAAGCTAGAATCTGGGACATAGACAGCACCAAAGTTGATCAGGCTTCACAGGCACTCCAGAAGGGAATTGAGCCAAAGATTCAAGAGGAAGTAGAAACATAAATCATCAGTTCCAGGGACTGATTAACGGAAATCTGCATGAAAAGAATGTAGAGAATGAGCTTCAGAAAAGGGGATACATGTTTCAGAGAAGGAATCAGAAAGAGGGAGGTCTACCATCTAGGGAAACCTCTCCGCAGAACTGCTGCTCCTCACTCGCTTCACCACGAGTCCCTTAGCTCCTTCAGAGAACAGGGGAGTGAGAGGCAGTGTGCCTGCCCACCACGGCTTGCCATTTCTTCAGGTGGCCAAAGAACCCAAATGGGGCATTTCTAATACAAGAATTTGCACCAAAGAAATCCATCCAATCAACCTCTAGGGAGATGTGTCTTTCATAGTTCCCTGGCCTCCACGTGTTGGCCTGCCTTGCCTAGAAGCAGGGTGGGCAGAAGACAGAGCCCAGACTTTGAGGCTCTTTGTGGGTTTGTGGGTTGGGGCAGGGGCACAGCTGCACAGCCTTCCCCAGTCTCTGTGTGCTCCAGAGTGAGTCATGAATAACAAGCCTGTGGTGGCCTTACAATGGTGCTAAAGAATAAAACGAGATGTTGGATAGCCAGCTGCTAGTAACTACCTGTGTCAAGTCCTGCCAATTAGCAAAGATGTTTAAGAGGAAAATTATATATCTTCTTAATCAATATTTGTATAAATTTTGATGAAGAATACAGAACAAATGTACACAATAATAAACTGGACCTAACCATATCACCTTCAAACATATACAAACATAGCTGCAAGGAGAAATGGGCAAAACTAGTCATAGCCATGGTAAGAGATTACAATACCGCTCACCCAGAAACGTATAGCTCAAGCTGAATAGTCAGGAATTGGTTATCAACTGATACCCTGCTGTGCTGTTTACTGGACGCATTCCTCCCCTCTTTCAGCCACATGGTAGGACGACATGTCTTACCTCCACCTACTATGCATGGCTCTGTGTGATGAGTTCTGGCCAATAAATGAAGAGCAAAACGGGTATGTGTTACTTTTGCCTGGAGGGTTTAGGTGCCCATGGGGAAATCCTCCAGGACTCTCTCTGTTCCCTTCTCCCCTAACCTCTGATAAGGCAACTGGCAACATTTGAAATGCGGTTGCTCCACCAACTTGTGCCTCTAGGAGCTACAATTAGCAGTCCCCTGCATACCTTTAATACTCATGTAGTGTAGGTAAGATACAAATTGTATTGTTTTAAGCCACAGAGATTTAGGGGTTACTTATTTACCATAGCATGATTTAGCCTGTTTTGACTAATGTGTTCTTAAATCAACATTAAATTAAATTACAAATCATTAACCAAAAAGAATTATTAAATTATGGTAGAATATAAACTTCTAAATAACTTAGGAGTTTAAAAATGAATTGCAAACATGTCAAACTCGTCAAAAATGTAACTGCTACATATCTGTTTTAGTCAGTTGGGTTGCAATTGATACAGGAGCTAAAAAGAAATTATTTAGGCAGTTAGTGAGGCAAGAGAGTCCTTGGAAAAGCTTCCCTTTTAACAGAAAGCAGCCCCGAAATATTTCTTTTCTAACAAAGAACAGCCTGTAACATCAAGCTTCAGACACAGACAGGCAAGCTGGAAGCTTCCATGGGTCAATGCCAACAGGAAAAGTATACTTGGGGCCAGGCGTGTTCAACATGGAGGCTCGATCTTCCCTTTTCTTCGTCAACTACGTGTTCAATAAAGAGGCAGGCAAGATGGTGTTGGCCAAGTAGAGAAGCACTTTGCGTAATAAAGACTAGAGTAGGGCAGCCGGCTATGTAAATGGCACACCTAGTCCAACCAATCTTTTGGATTCTATGTAAATCAGACACTGCCTCCTCAATCTCATCTGTAAAACCCCGTACATTTCACCATGGAACCGGAAGACCCACTCAGGTTCCCCTCTCTCTCTGCAGGAGAGAGGGCTATTCTCTTTTCTCTTTCTTTTGCCTGTTAAACCTCCATTCTTAAACTCACGTCTTGTGTCTGCATCCTTGATTTCCCTGGTGTGAGACAATGAACCTCAAGTACTACCCCAGACAAATGATGCCACTTCACCCTTTCGGTAACAAAGTACCAAAAGGGTGGCTAATGGTGACGAAGACACTTATTTCTCAGTCCCAGAAACTGGAAGTCAGAGATCAGGGTGCCAGCATGGTCAGTTCCTGCTGAGGACTCTCTTCCAGGTGCACACTACCAACTCCTACTTATATTTGCACACAGCAAAAAGCAGAGAAGCAAGTCCCCTAAGCACTCTTTTAAGGACACTAGTCCAGTGTTATTTTCATGAATTTTGTTCCATCTTATGGAGGACGCTTTATGCAAAAACAGGTGGAGTAAGCTAAGGGAAGTCCTCAGCTTGGGATGGGAGGCCTAATGGCCTCATCTAATCCTAATCAGCTCCCAGAGGCCCCACCTCCTAATACCATCACATTGGTCAGGGGAGGATTTCAACATTTGATTTTGCAGGAGACACAAACGTTTAATTCATAACAAAATCAAAGTTTGTACAATGTAAGAATAATAAATAAAGGCTGGGCGTGGTGGCTCATGCCTGTAATCTCAGCACTTTGGGAGGCCAAGGTTGGCAGATCACCTGAGGTCAAGAGTTCAAGACCAGGTTGGCCAACCTGTTAAAATCTTGTCTACTAAAAATACAAAACTTAGTTGGGCATGGTGGTATACACCTGTAATCCCAGCTACTTGGGAGGCTGAGGCAGGAGAATCACTTGAACCCAAGAGGTGGAGGTTTCAGTGAGCCACGATTGTGCCACTGCACTCCAGCCTGAGCAACAGAACAAGACTCTATCTCAACAAAATAAAATAAATAAAAATAATAAATAGAAAATCAAATTTAATACTATATATGTTTTTAAAAGAGTATATCATGACTAAATAAGGTGTATGCCATTAATCCCGGGATGACTCAATAACAAATAAAATGAGAGTAGCAGTAAAATCATCACACAGTAAATTCAGAATAGAAGCATTTGCTAAAATTCAATGCTTATTTATAACTTATAAAAATATCTTAGTGAAGTAGGAACAGAAAGGATCTCCCTTTAAAGGATAAAGGTCATTTAACAAACGCAATAGTAAAACTTTAGATATACCCTTACAAAGTTATGAACAAGGCAAGGATACTCATTAGCAATGATTCTAACCAAATTGTACTGCATCTTCTCAAGAAAGCACCAGGACATTGAGACACTAAAAGAAATTAGAAATCTTAAATGTTAAGAAATGTTTTTAAAACCCTGCCTTTATTGATATGATTGTCTATTTAGAAAATCCAAGATAATCTGCACAGAAAACAAATAAAACTAAGAGGATCCAGCAAGGCTATTGAACAGAAGTAACCAACTATAAATGTAATAGAAAAAAATAACACTCCAATCATGAAAAACAGACGGAAAGGCCTTTAACAGGAAAAAGCCTAGCAATAAAACTCTAAAATGGTGTGTAAAACCATTATGGATAAAATTTAAATTTACTTGAAGTATCTTAAATAAAACTAATAGATACCATCATAGTTATAGAAGTATAACTCGAAATCATAAAGCTTTAAATTCTTATAAAATTTATTTATAAAAGTAATACTTTTAAAAATAAATATCATAGATCAGCAGCAATGAGAAAAGATAATGTAAAAAATGAGTGAATTTCAAGATAGACAAGTAAAATTGTTTAATCTAAAGAACAGGGAGGGGAATAAAAAAGGCTGGAGAAAAACAAAGAAAGCCACAGAAACCTGTGGCACAAAATCAAGCAGTCAATATACATATCACAGATTCCCCAGAAGGAAAAAAATAAGCTGGGGGTAGGGGGGAAGAAAAACTACTTGAAGAAACAATGGCTGAAAGCTTACCAAATTTGATAATAAACACTAATTTACAGATCCAGAAAAGTCAAGAGATTTGAAATAAAGTACACACACACACACACACACACACACACACACACACACAAACACACATCTAGACCTAGACATATTATAGTAAAACTTCTGGAAGCCAACTATAAAAAGAAAATCATCTAAGAAGCCAGAAGGGAAAAAAAAATCACTTAATCGATCCAGGGACCAGTGACATGGTTAACAGTTGACTTCATATCAGACACAATGGAGGCCAGAGAAATTGAAAAGACATCTTCAAAGTGCCGAAAGAAAACTGTTTAATAAGAATTACACATCAAGTAAAACTGTCCATCGAAAATAAAGACAAAACAAAAGAAATTTTCTAAGAAAAAAAATCTCAAAACACTAAAAACTGAGAGAATTGATTGCTGGCAGACCTGTACTACAAAAAACAAAAGTAAAAGCAAGTCCTTCAGAATGAACAGAAATGACATCAGAGGATAATTTAGATGTACAAGAGAAATGAAGAACATGAGAAATGGTAAATGTATAGGATAAATTTAAGAGACTATATTTTTTTCTTCTATTTTTAAGATGTTTAAAGTAAAAGTTATAACACTATTTTTGGATCTATAATTTATAAGGACATAATATAGAACACCGTGGCAAGAGTATTATATTTTAACAGAAATAATTTAATATTAACTTTAAAAATATTTTTATAAATTAAAGAAGCTCATTTAATCCCTAGCGCAACTTCCAAAAATAATGCAATAAAATATAGCTAAAAAGCCAATAGATAAAATAATTTGCTTAACATCCCCAAAAAAAGACAACCAAGGAAATGGAGATGCACAGAAAATAGATGGAACAAACAGAAAACAAATAGCAAAGTGGCAGACGTGAGTACATACATATAATGCAATTAAATGTATAATTATATAAATATGAAATTATACAAGCATGTTACCAAATATAAATGAACTACGCATCCTAATCAAAATCCAGACGCTGTCAGACTGTGTTAAAAAGGAAGACTCAACTATATGTTCTCCATAAGAAATGATTTTTTTTTTTTTTTTTTTTTTTGGCAGAGTTTCACTCTTGTTGCCCAGGCTGGAGTGCAATGGCGTGATCTTGGCCCACTGCAAACTCAGCCTCCCAGATTCAAGTGATTCTCCTGCCTCAGTCTCCTGAGTAGCTAGGATTATAGGCATGTGCCACCGTGCCTGGCTAACTTTGTATTTTTAGTAGAGATGGGGTTTCTCCATGTTGGTCAGGCTGGTCTCGAACTCCTGACCTCAGGTGATCTGCCTGCCTCAGCCTACCGAAGTCCTGGGATTACAAGCATGAGCCACCATACCCGGCCAAGAGACAAGCTATATATAGAGAGAGACAATATGGTTGAAAGTGAAAACATGTAAAAAGCTATACCACACAAACTGTTAGTATAAGAAAGCTAGCAATGTTATATTAATACAGATGTGACTATATGAGAAAAAAAGAATTACCAGAAAACAGAGAGGTATTACATAACCATAAAAGGGTCCGTATAGCACTGCAATATTATGACTATATATACATTTAATAATATAGCTCCAAAGCAGATGAAAGAAAAGCCAAACTGGAAAGAGAAATACATATACCAACAAGTTATATACAGATTTTAGTCAGATGTTTTAAGAATCCTCTCAGTAATTGACAGAAAAAGTGGATTTTTTTTTTTTTGCAGAAAAAGCATTTTTCAAAAATCAGTAAGGATATGAAGGACATGAATAACACTCTCAACCAACTTAACCTAATTGATATGTAGAGAACACTCCACCTAAAAACAAATTACAACAAATGTTATAACGGTATAACTTTCACCAAGACTATCTGTCAGGCCATGAAACAAGACAATATATTTAGAAAAAATAAAAGCGCATAAAGTCTGTTTTGTGATCACATTATCAAGAAATCAATAATTGAAATATATCTGAAAAATTCCCCAAATAACTAATGGGTCTAGGGTGAACAACACAAGGTAAATTAGAATGGAATTAGAACTGAACATAAGTAAAAACACGTGTTAACACTTGTAGGACACAGCTAAGGTAGTACTTACAGGGAAATTTTAGCTTTAGTTGCTTATTAGATAATAGAAAAGGTATAAAATGTATGATCCCAGCTTCTCTCTTAAAATAAAAATAGGAAAAGAAGAGCAAATTAAACCAAAGAAAATATACAAAAGGAAATAATAAAGTTAAAAACAGAACAAAGAAATGGAAAACAAATTGTGTAACCAAAATCTGCTCCTTAAAAAAAGATCAATAAAACTGATAATAAAAAAGGATAAAGACACAAGTTAACAACATCAGAAGGAAGGAGGGGACATAACTCCAGGTAAAAGACATTGAAAAGATAAGTGGTTATAAATATTATGAACAAATTTTGGTCAATACACTTTAAAACTTAAATAAAATAAGCAAATTTCATGAAAGACATATTGCAAAAAAAGAAATATTTTTAAGATCCAAAATGAAACGGAAAAAAAAATAGAATAGCCATATATCAATTGAAGAAACTGAATTCCTAATGGAAAGTCTTCCCACAAAGAAAATCCAGGCTCAGATGACTTCACTGATAAATTCTGGCAAAACATTTAAAGAAAAAAACACTACCGATTCCTATACAATCTCTTTCAGAAAACAGAGGAGGGAGGAATAATTCTCCACTCACTTGATTAGGCTAGTATTATACTGATTCCAAAATCATCAAAGACATCACAAGGAAAGAAAACTAAAGAAAAATACAGTCATAAAGATAGCCACAACAATCTTTAACAAAATATTAACAAATATAATTCAGCAATAAACCAAAAAAAAAAACTATCATTCTTAAGTGGGTTATATACCAAAATGCAAAATTGATTTAACATCAGAAAATATATCCTTGTAATTCATCATGTTAAGAGAATAAATAATGAAATTCTTAAATCAACTCAATTGATGCATAAACTTTTTTAAATGTTCAATGTCCTCTTATAATTAAAAAAAATCGTCTCGGAAAATTAAGAAGATAATTTCTTCTGCCTTATACTTGCATAAAAGGTATCTGCAAAACCAAACAAAACCTTTAGCTAACATCTTACTTAGTAGTAAAAGTAAGTAAGCAAAAGTAATCTTACTTTATCCCAGAGATTAGGTTAACTACTTCAATTCAACATTGTACATAAGGTCTTAAGTCATTGTGATTAGACAAGAAGAAAAGCCATGTAGACTGGGAAGGAATAAGTAAGCTATTTTAATTCGCAAGTAACATGACTTTGCACATAGAAAAATTCTAAGGAATATTTTCTAAAAGCTAGTACAACTATAAGGAAATTTAGAAAGGTTGCAGAATGCAGGCTCAATATACAAAACTCAATAGTGTTCTGTATATCATCAGCAAACAATTGAGAAATAAAATTTGAAAAAATTCTACTGATAATATCAAAAATTCTTATAGCAATAAACAATTAAAATTGTGTAACTGAAATATATAAAATTATCATTGATTAAAGACCTGAATAAATGCATAGAGTTACTGTATCAATGAATTGATAGATGCAACATTGTTAAGCATTGATCCTCCCTAAATTAATATTTAGATTCACTACCATACCAGTCAAAAACCCAGAAGACTTAATTGTTGTAATTGATAAGCTGATCCTAAAATTTATAAGGTGATATATCCTGAAAAGGCAAAAATAATTTTGAAAAAGAACAAATTTGGAGGATTTAGAGTACAGTATCTGAATTCAAGGCTTTTATAAAGCTGTATTAAACAAGACAATATATTTATTGAAGTGGCTGTCCTTTCCCCCAATGTGTTTTTAGCACCTTTATCAAAAGTTAATTGGCTCTAAATATGTGGATTTATTCCTGGGTTTGCTATTCTGTTACGTCAGTTTATGTGTCTTGTTTTTATATAGATCTCATACTGTTTTTGCACTGTAGCTTTACAGTATATTTGGAAGTCAGGTAGTGTGATACCTCCAGCTTTGTTATTTTTGCTCAGTATTACATCGGCTACTCAGATTTCTTTGTGGTTTCATATGAATTTTAGGATCGCTTTTCTATTTTTGTGAAGAATGTCATTGGTATATTGAGAGGATTTCACTGAATCCATAGATTGCTTTGGTTGGTATGGCATTTTAACTATATTAACAAGTCTGATCCATGAGCATGGGATGTCTTTCCATTTGTTTGTGTCCTTTTCAATTTCTTTCATCAATGTTTTGTAGTTTTTGCTGTACCTCCTTGCTTAAATTATTTAAATTTATTCCTATGTATTAATTTTGCACTACTATAAATGAAACTGCTTTCTTGATTCCTTTTTCAGCTAGTTAATTATTGGTGTATAGACACATTACTAATTTTTAAATGATAATTTTGTACCCTGAAGCTTCATTGATTTTGTATACAGTATTAGTTCTAGGAGGTTTGGTGGAGTCTTTAAATGTGTCTATATACAAGATCAGGTCACCTGCAAACAGGAAAAATTTAACTTCCTCTTTTACAATTTAGATGTCTTTTCTTTTTCTTGCCTGATTGCTCTGGCTAGGATTTTCAGTACTATGTTGAATAAGAATAGTGAGAGTGGGCATCCTTGTCTTATGCTAGTTCTCAGAGGAAAGGCTTTCAGCTCAGCATTTTCCTATTTAGTTGTGAGTTTGTTACATATGGGCTTTGTAATGTTGAGGTATGCTCCTTTTACTACATCAAATTTGTTGAGCGTATTTGTCATGAATTTTATCAAATTCTCTTTCTGCGTCTATTGAGAGGATCATATGGATTTTGTCCTTCATTCTGCTGATGTGATGTTGTTGTTGTAAAGATACATATAAAGATCATTGTCATAGAAGAAAGAGTCCAGAAATAAACCTAAAAATTGGTTAACTGATTGTCTATGAAAAAAGCAACAGAATTAAATTAGGACAGAATAGTCTTCAACAAATGCTCTAACAATCAGTTATCTATATGAGAAAGTGTTTTTTTAAATCTGTCACCTTTTTGACTCATAATACCAAACAATTAACTTGAAATAAATCATAGACCTTAACATATGAGCTAAAATTATAAAATATATAGAAAAAATACAAGAGAAAGGTTTACAAACCTAGTTTAGACAAAGATTTATTAGACACATAAAGGCCAGGTGCAGTGGTTCACACCAGTAATCCTAACACTTTGGGAGGCCAAGGAGGGCGGATCATAAGGTCAGGAGTTGAGACCATCCTGGCCAACATGGGGAGACCCCATCTCTACTAAAAATATGAAAATTAGCTGGTGGTGGTGCCTGCCTATAATCCCAGCTACTCAGCAGGCTGAGGCAGAAGAATCACCTAAACAAGGGAGTTGGAGGTTGCAGTGAGTGGAGATCGTGCCACCTCATTCCAGCCTGGTGACAGAGCAAGACTCTGCCTAAAAAGAAAAAAAAGGACACAAAAAACACAAACTATTAAAAAAAAGACAATTTGGACATTATCAAAATTAAAAAGATTTAAGAAAACAAAAAGATAAGCCACAGACTAGGAGAAAATATTAGCAAAATCAGTATCTGACGAAGGACTTATATTCAAAATATGTAAGTAAAACATCTCAAATTTTTAATGAGAAAAAGATCTGAAGATACTTTGCAATAATAAATTAGTACCCAATAAGCACATGAAAGATGTCCAATGTCTCCAGTCATCAAGAAAAATGTACATTGGAACTACCACATTAAACTGCCACAAATTCACACCCACTAGAACAGCTAAAATTTATTCATTTATTTATCTTTATTTCAATAGGTTTTTGGGCCAGCAGGTGGTGTTTGGTTACATTAGCAAGTTCTTTAGTGGTGATTTCTGAGATTTTGGTGCACCCATCACCCAAGCAGTGTAGACTGTACCCAGTGTGTAGTCTTCTATTGCTTACCACTACTCTCACCTTTTCCCCTGAGTCCCCAAAATCCATTGTACAATTCTTATGCCTTTTCATTTTCATAGCTTAGCTCCTACTTATGAGTGAGAATTTATGATATTTGGTTTTCCATTCCTGAGTTATTTCACTTCGAATAATGATCCCCAATTCCATGTAGGTTGCTGCAAATGCCATTATTTCATTGCTTTTCATGGCTGAATACTATTCCATGTTGTTTGTGCGTATATATACGTGTGTATATATGTATATATATTATATATTTATATAATATAATATTATATATTTATATATTATATATTTATATAACATCATATATACACATATATATTACATATATTTATATATGTAATATAATATATTTATATATGTAATATATGTGTATATATTATATTACATTATATAATGCATTTATACATTTATACATTGTAATGTAATATATATACATGCATATATTACATACACATGCATATATTATATTACATTATATAAATATATAAAATATAAATACATAAAAAATATATAAATATATAATATGATACATTGTATATTTATATACTGTATATAAAAATATATACTGTATATATTATATAATGCAATATAATAAATACACATACATTGTATTTTGAATACATTATATATTTATAATATAAAAATATAATGTATATATTTTATAATGTAATATATACACATATATTACAGAAATATATGTATAATATATTCATAAAATATATTACATTATATATTAATATTTAAACATATATTTATATATTACATTATAAAATATAATGTATTTTATACATGACATAAAATATATGTCATATATTTATATATTTATAAAATATATATGTGTCAAATTATAAAATACATGTCATATATAAAATATATATATAAAATATATAACATGTATTTTATATATTACATGTATAAATATAATGTAATATATTTTATAATGCAATATATACATTTAAATATAAATATATAATGTAATATATATTACATTATAAAATGTTTATAAATATATATTATATATAAATATATAATACAATATATATTATAAATATAATTATACTATATACATATAAACATGTATACACATATGTGTATATTTAATATTCAGGTATATATTACATTTTATAGATATTATTTATATTATATTTTATATATACATATATATATATTGCATTTTCTTTAGCCACTCATTGGTTGATGGGTATTTGGGCTGGTTAAATATGTTTGCAATTTCAAATTGTACTGTTATAAACGTGTGTCCAAGTATCTTTTTTGTATAATGGCTTATTTTCCTCTGGGTAGATACCCAGCAGTGGGATTGCTGGATCAAATAGTAGCCCTACTTTTACTTCTTTAAGGAATCTTCACACTGTTTTTCATAGTGGTTGTACTAGTTCACATTCCTACCAGCAGTGTAAAAGTGTTCCCTTTTCACCACATCCACACCACACCATCTATTATTTCTTTATTTTTGGATTTTGGCCATTCTTGCAGGAGTAAGGTGATATGCACTGTGGTTTTGATTTGCATTTCTCTGATCATTAGTGATGTTGAGCATTTTCTCATATGTTTGCTGGCCATTCATACATCTTCTTTTGAGGGTTGTCTATTCATGTTCTTAGCCCACTTTCTGATAGGATTATTTAGGTTTTTTCTTGTGATTTGTTTGAGATTCTTGCAGATTCTGGACATTAGTTTTTTGTCTGATGTATAGATTGTGAAGATTTTCTCCCACTCTGCATGTTGTCTGTTTACTTTGTTGATTGTTTCTTTTGCTGGTAGCTTTTTAGTTTAATTAAGGCCTATCTATTTATCTTTGTTTTTGTTGCATTTGCTTTTGGATTCTTGGTAATGAAGTATTTGCCTAAGCCAAGGTCTAGAAGAGTTTTTCCGATGTTATCTTCTAGAATTTTTATGGTTTCAGGTCTTAGATTTAAGTCTTCGATACATCTTGTGTTGGTTTTTGTATAAGGTGAGAGATGAGGGTCCAGTTTCATTCTTCTACTTGTGACTTGCCAATTATCCCCACAACATTGGTGGAATAGGGTGTCCTTTCCCCACGTTGTTTTTGTTTGCTTCATCAAAGTTCAGTTAGCTGCAAGTATTTGGCTTTATTTCTGAGTTCTCTATTCTAGAACAGCTAAAATTTAAAAGCACAATAGCAAATGCTGGCAGAAATGCGGAAGTCAATGGAACTTTCATATAATACTTAGGGGTATTCAAAACAGTTTGACAATTTCTGATAAAGTTTAGCATCTGCTAGGTGTGATATCTACCCTAAAGAAATAGTGATATATGTTCAAGACTTTAAAGTGAATATTCACAGAAGTATTATTCTTAGTAGCCTTAACTGGAAACAACCCAATATCCATGAACTGGTAAATGAATAAAGAAATTTCTGTCTATCTGTACAAGAGAATACCACTTGGCAAAAGAAAAAGAACACTATTAATTGCATTTGGTTCTTTGACTTCCTTGCTTTGCTACTTAATTATTCAAGTATATGTCTTATTCCCTTCACTAGACTAGCAAACTTTTTCTTTTAAGAGGTATATAGTGAATGTTTTTGGCTTCGCAGGCCACACTGTTTCTGTTATGACTATTTAGCTCTGCAATTGTAACACAAAAGCAGCAATACACAGCACTTACAATAATGACCGTGGCTGTGTTCCAATAAAACGTTATTTTAAAAGATAAGTGGCAAACGTGGTTTCTGGTTCTGATTGTAAGGAGCTTGGAAGTTGCTACGCCCTCCTAACAATTAATGCAAATCAGCACAATCTGAAAAATTGTCAGCTCTTTCTGGATCCATAAGAGAGATCAGGACACAGTAAACCACTGCCCACAAGACTGGAAGGACAGGTGAACTCAGGGACTCCTGGTTTCCTGGAGCACAGACTCCTCCGCAGAATCCGTGGTAGGAATCCCTGTTGGGCAGGAAAACCTGAACTGTACTTTACGAATTGCTGGACGTTCATTGTGGACAAGTCTAAGAGCTAAAACTCCAGGAAGATCCAGTCATGGGGGCTGGCGGAGGGGTCTTCACACTTTTGTGAGTTTTACCTCTAGGAGTTTGGTTGGATTCTTACAGTAAAAATTGAAGGAAAATATCCTCACGCTTCTGGCAAGGAGAAGAGACAAAGAACCATTTTAAAATACAGAAGAGCACTTTGATCTTAATAAGGTCTGCTCTAATCTGTTGGGGTTTTATCAGAACCTAAATAACCTGATAAAAAGGAAATGCCCAACTCCAGCCCACTCTAGCTTACCTGTCTTACCTAAGGTGTGTTGGGGGTGGGGTCAGGGAGTAAGTTAGGGGCATGTGTGAAGGTCATGATCAGAGGCATGTGTTCATTAAAAGACTGAGATCTAACTACAGGACTCTAGAAAGCTTCCCTTCCTTTCCCACCTTACTACCACATCACTAAAGGCCTATTCCTAGCAGTTCATCTGGCTATGCAAAAAAAAAAAAAAAAAAAAAACAAACTACGAGGAATATTGAAAAGCAAAAAACACAGTTTGAAGAGATAGAGCAAGCATCAGAACCAGACATAGTGGAGATGTTGGAATTACCAGACTGAGAATTTAAAATGACAATGATTAATATGCTACGGGCTCTAATTAATAATAAAGAGCAAGAACAGATGGGGAATGAACAAATCCTAAGAAAGAAACAACAACAAAAAAAAGAAAGCCAGAGATTAAAATTACTGTACTAGAAGTAAAGAATGCCTCTGATGAACTTATTAGTAGACCGGAAATGGATGTGGGAAGAATTTCTGAGCTTGAGAATATATCAATAGAAATCTTCAAAACTGGAAAGCAAAGAGAACAAAGAAAAAACAAAACAAAACAACAGAACAGAATATCCGAATACTGCAGGACAACTACGACAGTTGTAACATACATGTAATGGAAATACCAAGAGAAGAGAGAGAGAGAAAAAAGATTCTTTTTCTTTTTTAGACGGAGTCTCACTTAGCTGCCGAGGCTGGAGTGCAGTGGTGCGATCTTGGCTCACTGCAACCATTGTCTCCCAGGTTTAAGCAATTCTCCCATCTCAGTCTCCTGAGTAGCTGGGATTACAGGCACCTACCGTCATTCCCGGCTAATTTTTATTTTAGTAGAGACGGGGATTCACCATGTTGGCCGGGCTGGTCTTGAACTCCTGACCTCAGGTGATCCACCTGTCTCAGCCTCCCAAAGTGCTAGGATTACAGGTGTGAGTCACTGTGCCCTGCCAAAAAGAAGAATATTTGGAACAATAATGCCTGAGAATTTTCCCAAAATTAATGTCAGACACCAAATCACAGATCCAGGAAACTCAGGGAAGCAAAGCAGGGTAAATGCCAAAAAACTACAACTGAGCAGATCATTTTCAAATAACATAAAATCAAAGATTAAAAAAAAAAATCCTGAAAGAGGCAGGAGGAGAAAACATCTTACCTATAGAGAAATAAAAATAAGAAATAGCGCATCCTTCTTCTCCTCAGAAATCACATATACAAGAGGAAAGTAGTGTAAAATATTAAAAGCATTTAAAAAAAGAGAAAACTACCAACCTAGAATTCTGTACCTTGTGAAGTTATCCTTCAAAAGTAAAGAAGAGACAAGAAGTTTCTCAAACACACAAACAAAAATTGAGGGAATTTGTTGCCAGTAGACCTGTCTTGTAAGAAAAGTTAAAAGAAATTATTTCAACAGAAAGAAAATAATATAGCTCAGAAACTTGGATCTTCACACAGAAAGGAAGAGCATCAAAAAAGGAAGAAGTGAAGATAAAATGAAAACTTACTTTTCTTACTCTTAATTTTTCTAATATACCATTGTTCAAAATAATAGCAACAATGTATTAAATTATGTAATATATGTTAATATCATATATCTGTTTATATATAAGTAAAATGAATGCCAGCAATAATACAAGGATAAGAAAAAGAAATTAGAATTATTTTGTTATTATAAAGAACTCAGACTACCTGTGAAGCAATACAGAGTTATTTGAAAATGGACTTGGATTAGTTATAAATGTATATCACCTGCAATCCCAACACTTTGGGAGGCCGAGGTGGGTGGATCACAAGGTCAGGAGTTTAAGACCAGCCTGGCCAACATGGTGAAACCCCGTCTCTACTGAAAATACAAGACTTAGCTGGGCGTGGTAGCACACACCTGCAGTCCCAGCTATTCGGGAGGCTGAGGCAGGAGAATAGCTTGAACCCCAGAGGTAGAGGTTGCAGTGAGCTGAGATCGTGCCCCTATACTCCAGCCTGGGCGACACGGCAAGACGCTGTCTCAAAAA
>NW_016107833.1:333654-425942 GCF_001604975.1 Cebus imitator
TTTTGGTAACTTCTACCAAACATTTAAGGAAAAAATTATACCAATTGTCTACAGTCTCTTTTAGGAGATCAAAGCATAGGAAATTCTTCCCAAATGATTCTATGAGGCCAGTATTATCCTAACCCAATACCAGACAAAGACATTATAAGGGGGGGGGGGGGACAAAAAGCCTCACACAGACCCTTCATGAGCATCGATCATGAAAGAAATCGTCAACAAAATATAAACAAACTGAATTCCCACAATGCATTAAAAATTATATATAACCAAGAAGTGGGTTTTATTCCAGATATACAAGACTTGGTCAATATTCAAAAATCAATTAACATAATCCATCACATTGGACTAAAGAAGAAAATCACATGATTATATCAATAGATACAGAAAGAGCATTAGACAAATTCAACACCCATGATTTTTAAAAAACCTCTCAGTAAACTAAGAATAGAGAGGAATTTCCTCAATTTATAAAGGATAACTATAAAAAACCTACAGCTAACATCGTATTTAATGAAATAATTAATAAAACCAGAAGCTTTCCCTCTAAGATCAGAAACAAGGCAAGGATATCTCTCTCACCACTCCTTTCCAACATCATACTGGAAGTCCTAGCTAATGCAATAACACAAGAAAGGGAATAAAAGTGCACAGATTGGGAAGGAAGAAATATAGCTATTTTTGTTCACAGAGGCATGTCTAGGTAAAAAATCTGAAAGAATAAAAATTAAAACTCCTGTAACTAATAAATGAAATAGCAAGGCTGCAGGATACCAGGTTAATATACAAATTAATATCAATTACCAGTAATAAACAAGTATACTTTGAAATTTAAAACACAATACTATTGACATTAGAACCTCTCATAAAATTTTTTCACCAAATGTATCATCAAATGAAATACATCTTCATTTGATAGTGTGAAGTCAATATATCAGATGAAATATATCTTCAGCAAAGAAGGAATACAGATGGCAAATAAGCATGTGAAAAGATGTTCCGCATCATATATCATTAGGGAAATGCAAATTAAAACCACAAGATACCACTATACACCTATTAGAATGGTCAAAATCCAGAACACTGACAACACCAAGTGCTGACAAGGATGTGAAGCACAAGAACCCTCATTCATTGCTAGTGGAAATACAAAATGGTACAGCCATTTTGGAAATCAGTTTGGTGGATTCTTACCAAACTAAACCTACACTTACCATGGAATACAGCAATCATAGTCCTTGTTATGTACCCAAATGAATTGAAAGCTTATGCCCCTACAAAACCCTGCACATGGTTGTTTATAGTAGCTTTATTTATAATTGCCAAAACATGGAAGCAACCAAGATGTCCTTCAGTAGGTAAAGAGACAAACTGCGGCACATTCAGACGATGTGATATTATTTAGCTTCAGTGCTAAAGGGAAATGTATCAAGCCATTAAAAGATATAGAGGACACCTATGCATATTACTTAGTGAAATAATCCAGTCTGAAAAGGCTATATTCAGTATGATCTCAACTAAATAACATTTTGGAAAAGGCAAAATTATGGAGCTGGTAAAAAGATCAGTGGTTGCCAGGGGTTGTTTTGGGGTGATGAGGAGCAGAAATGGATAAATAGGTGGAGCACAGATTATTGTAACAGTAAAACTACTCTGTGTGATACTATAATGCTGGATTCATGTCGTTATACATTTGTCCAAAACAATGAATGTGCAGCACCAGGAGTGAACCCTAATCTAAACTATGGACTTTGGGTAATAATAATGTGTCATTGCAGGTTCATCAATTATAGCAAATGCACCAACTCTGATGAGGGATGTTCTTCATAGGGCAGGTAGTGCATTGTGGGGAGAGGGAAGGCAGTATACGGGATATCGCCACGACTTCCTCTCAATTTTGCTGTGAACCTAAACTGTTCTAGAAAAAAAAAATAAGTTAAAAAAAAAAAAAAAGTGGCAGGCCAGGTTTGGTCCAGAGATGTCATTCTTTGCTGCCCTACAGCCTACAGGGTCTCAGGGCTGGACTGAACTCATGGGAAACTACCAGGCCCATACACTGCTCCCCCGAGCAGATGTCAGAGCAGCTAATGGGGGAATTACAAATCTATTTGACTTCTCCATGTTTTTCTCCAGGGAAAATATCCGACTGAAGCCAGTTTGCAGTCTCTCAATGAAGGGTGATGGCAGGCTTTTGGTTTCGTTTTGGTTTTTGTACTAACTTTCATGCCTCAGCTATCTGTGGCTATCCAAGCACCTAAGAAGACAACCCTGCTGTTCCTGCCAACACTGAGGTTCATTCTTGATGAAATTGTGGTCCCTCAATGACCACCCAGCTGTGGGGTCTTTGCTGCTAAGAGAAATGAGACACTGTGAAACACTTTGAGCGTGGGCAGGAAGGGAGGTCTCCAAAACCAGCAAGAGAAATAACCACTGGAGCTTCCCTTCCACAGGAAGGAGTACAAATGACTGATGAGGGGTATGAACACTTGGCAGGCTGAGGCTAGGGGAAAAGGATTTCTGTATAATATTTCCATGGTAAATGGTGTATAATCCAGAGATCACCACTTCCAAAGTCAAATTTCACTGGAAAGCCAGCTTCCCGTGCAGTCATCACAGAGATCTGTGTGAGACCCTTGTCGTAGTTTTGTTTACAAACATAAATTTGACTTTTGCAAAGAATGCAGCACAAATGAGGTTGACCTTTTGGGTTACTGAAAAATGGTTTTCTCACAAAATTTGGAAGGTCTACAGACCATGAGATAAAGGAGTTTTCTGAGGGCCAGGCACCCCCATGAGGATGAGTCAGGGCTCCTGGCATCCACCGAGGAAAGGTCAAATTGACTTGCTGAGATTTCTGCAGATTCCACGCCTGGAGCTTGCTCCCGTGGCTCCCCTCCAAGTGTAAAGCCCAACTTGGACTTTATTTTACTTCTCAGTAGCCAAGTTTCTTTTTTATTTTTTTATTTCATTTTCATTTTTTAGTTGGAGTCCTGCTCTGTTGCCCAGGCTGGAGTGCAGTGGCCATCACAGCTCACTGCAATCTCTGCCTCTGGGTTCAAGCGATTCTCCTGCCTCAGCCTCCCCAGTAGCTGGTATTACAGGTGCACACCAGTAATGTAAAAAAAAACAAACAAAACAAAAAAAAAATACATTTTTGTACTTTTAGTAGAGACAGGGTTTCACTGTGCTGGTCAGGCTGGTCTCGAACTTCCAGCCTCAGGTGATCTGCCCACCTTGGCCCCCCAAAGTGCTGGGATTACAAGTGTGAGCCCTGCCAAATATAATCTCCAAACTCAAGAATTACATTGCCTAGTTGAAAGGAAGCAGGCTCATATTTTTTTTGTTAATAGAGATGGTGTTCTCACTATTTTGCCCAAGCTGGACACAAACTCCTGGGCTCAAGTGATCCTTCCACCTCGCCCCCCAAAGTGTGCTGGGATTACAGACATGAGCTACCATGCTTGGCCCCCAGTAGCCAAGTTTCTATTGATAAAGCAGACAGATCTCTCCAGAATTATGTACTCTTTCCAGGGTAATTGATGACAGTGTCTCCCCTCTTCATTCTGAATCACACAGCCCTGGTTTATGGGGGAGTGGGGACGAGGTTGCCTCACATCTCTCTGTGTGCCTGCTGCTTCCCCAGGCCATGAGTCCCACCCAAAGCCATGCTGGGTCTGAGGCATGGCCCCCAGGAACTGAATCCCCTAAGAGTGGTTTGGCTTCTGTGGTGGCTTCTGCAGTAAGACGTTGAGGGATGAGGGTGGCATGAGCATGGGAGAGCCTTAGTCTTGAGCCAGCCCTAACCCTGCAATGGGGTTTCTGATGTGTGCACTTGGCTAGGCTGCAAGTCCCAGGGATTCACCCAACACTCATCTAGGACGCTGCTCTGGAGGTGTTTTGTACATGTGACTAAAGGCCATAATGAATGGACTTTAAGAAATTATCTGAGAAAACCTGCGCTGACCTGATTCAGTCCATTGAAAGACCTTAGAAGAGTGGAGGTGTCTCTGCAGAAGAAGAAACCCCACCTGTGGGCAGCCGCTGTCCTGAGAGCTCCAGCTTCTTTTCCCTGTGTTTCAGATGCACCAGCCACTTCCTTACAAGAAGCCTCTTCACATTGTCTCCCAGTGGCTCTGCTTTTCTGGCTGAACCCTGGCTGAAATGCAACCCTCCTCCCTCCCTCCTCAGAGGCAAGCATCGAAGTCTGCTGAACGGTTGGAGAAAATCTAGAGTTACAGCATAATCGTGAAAGGATAAATGTGAACTCTTCTGCTGACATGGTCTAAGGGAAAACGACACAGAGCTTAACTTTCCCCCTGTCCCCAGATGTCCTCTTCTCAATAGGCTTTTTCTTCAAATATCCACCATCTGTACCCACCTTTGCGGAAATTAAACACAGGCACACGCACATGCAAATGTACACTTCCTAAACACAAGCATTCATTTTCTGAAGCAGTACAAGATAAGCTCAGAAAAAAAACAAACATTATTCTAATTGCTTTTAATTTATCTCAGCCCACAGTAGAGTGGGTATTTATATGTATTTTGGCGTTAGTCTTTTCCACATCCCTACTACTTCCTGTTGCCTTTCAAACTGTGTCTGCTCTCACTCATAAGGGATAAAATGAGCCATACACCCCTTACGGGCTATTTCCCTTTTATGGAAGGACCTGGTTGACTTTTCTAAATCACCACTCACAAAGGACTCATTCAGTGTGTAGACACGGGCCATGTCCACCTTGGTTGGTAGGTTGGGAAGAGAGAATTTTATTTCTTTATTTAACACATGTGGTACTGGCAATTTTGTTTATAATCATGACATGTAATTTCAAATTCTTTAAAAGAATTTTAATTTCACTGAAAAGAAAAAAAAAATTACTTTGACAGAAACCAACAGTCTTTTTTCTTGCTCTTGCAGCGTGAACTCCTGGCTATACCGCAGAATCTTGCCCAGGTAGTCCTAGGACTCTCACAAAGGTGGCTTCATGCACTTTTGAATCGGTCCTTTATGCTTATACTTGACATTCGACAGTTTCCTTGCCTCCCCCGAAAGACATCACAAGGCACAAAAGTAACCATGTGCTCCTCAATAGCCACAGGCACTCAGTTTTGGGGTGAATGCAAAGAGAGGCCTCTCAGCCTCTGGAGCATTGTCACATGGGAACCACTGCAGAACTGCCTTCCCACCCAGTGTCAACAGAAACCACCACATAGCAGGCCTCTTTTTCTCTTTGTTTGTTGGTTTGTTTTAGCCCATCCTCTCCCTGGGACTCAGATATAAATCCAGAAAAAGCAAGGCCAGGGACAAAGTTGTGAGGACTACTGTGTGCCACTGAATTGCCCTCCCATCTTTCGACACGGCCAAGAAACTCCTTCTGCAGATAGCGACTATCGTCCTTTGGGGAAAACACAATGAGGAAGAGGAGGAGAAGAAGAAAAGAATAAAAGGAAAAAGAGCAGCAGCAGGGGAACAAAAGCAGGCAAATTCTAGACACAGGTTAACACAGGAATGGAAGGCAGTGTGCAAGTTTCCGTTCCAATGACTTCCATCTTCAGTTCAGGTTAGAGTCAGGGCTGCAGGAGGCAGCAAAGCTGTGACAGGAAACCACTCATCTGAAGAAACTGCAGGCAATGTTTAGGGTCACTAGTGAGGTAAGTGAGGAAGGGAATCCTCCTGGAAAGGAGAGAGCCAGAGAGGTGAATTGCAGATTCTGCATATAAACCGTGTACTGAACTCTCACCTAAGCATGGGCAGAGAGAGCGGCAAGCAGCCCATTTACAGGGAAAAGAGCTAAACTCAGGGTAAAACAGCTGCTCATAAGATAGAGCTTGAAGCTGGAGACCAAATTGATTTTTTTTTTTTTTTGAGACGGAGTTTCGCTCTTGTTACCCAGGCTGGAGTGCAATGGTGCGATCTCGGCTCACCGCAACCTCTGCCTCTTGGGTTCAGGCAATTCTCCTGCCTCAGCCTCCTGAGTAGCTGGGATTACAAACACGCACCAGCATTCCCAGCTAATTTTTTGTATTTTTTAGTAGAGACGGGGTTTCACCATGTTGACCAGGATGGTCTCGATCTCTTTACCTCGTGATCCACCCGCCTCGGCCTCCCAAAGTGCTGGGATTACAGGCGTGAGCCACCGTGCCCGGCCAACCAAATTAATTTTAATAAGGAATACATTATACTCATTGGAAGAATATACCCAAATCTAAAGTCCTCACAGCAAGACATTTGCGATGATCAGGACACACACTAAAATTCCCTGATGTGTAAAGAAACTAGAACATTTGACACACTCTCAAGACAAAAGAAAAACAAGGAGGCCATTGAGAAGTAAAATAAAGTTTGAATCTGAGCAATGCAAGCCCCCTTTTATTATCAGGCCCAGAAAGCATTGGAATGAAACAGCAGTTGTGTCACTCTGCCTTGAAGAATTACCTCCTGAAGCCACTTGCTGTATGGGTTCTACATTAACTGACACCAAGAAGCCATACATTAACCTGAAAATGCCTTTGTTGGACACTGTAACTCATACTCTGTAGTTCAACAATGCATAGCCAATCACTAATCAATGTTATCGCTGTAGGCCAATGAGAATTCCTGTCAAACAAGTTAGTATCCACCCCTCCTTGCCCCCTTTTGCCTTAAAAACCTGATAGTAGCAAAGGCTGACGGAGCGAGTGCTTCCCAGGGAAACTTGGAAGTATCCCCAGCAGTCGTCCTCACTGGGGCTCAGGTAAACTCGGAAAAATTATATTTTGTGCCTCAGCTTCTTTTAGTTTGACACAACCCTGATATGCCCCAGGTGCTAAAATTATCTGACACGGATTTTAAAGAAGCTATGAAAACTCTGTCCGATGAGTAACAAGCTTCTAATTAATAAAAAGATAGGAATTCTCAGCAGAGGCATAGAAAATGTAAAAAAAGGTTCGAGTGGTAATTCTGAAACTCAAAACTAGTGTACCTAAAATTAAAAATGGAAAGATGTATTATCTTAATCTAAAGGACAGAGGAAACTGTCAGAACTTGAAGAAAGATTGGTATAAATATACAGAAGAGAGAAAATAAACATGAAGACATGAGCAGCTTAGATAAAATCAACAAATTTCTTAAAAACTAAAACTGAATGAAACCGGCACAAGATTAGATAGAAAATTTGAATGGCCATGTGTAACACGCATACCACATGTTTCCATTTACATGAAATTCTAAAACATACAAAACTAAACCATGGTAGCCTCTGGGTGGTAAGAAAGGGGAGTCAAGAGAAGGGACCTAAAGGAATTTTCTCATGAAATGGTCTCATTCTTTGTCTTGATGGGGTTTGTGAATTTAGATTTTACATTCAAACAATGAGAACAACAAAATTCTAAACACATATTGAGCTTTAGTTACTAATGTCTGCAATTTATTCTGAAACGCAACCAAAAAAATAAGTTGGATTGAAATATGGAGGGAAGGATGGGATACATGTACAGAGATGCGACAAGCATGTATAATAAATGAAAATAGAACTAGATGCTATACATATGGCATTCATTCTAAAATTCTTACAATTTGCTGTATGTTTAATTTTTTAATAATTAAATATTGGAAAATGTAAGAATTGTTTCACCCTTAGAGATAGTTTAAATGTCATTACTTAGATGAGCTTGCCTCTCTCTCTCCCTCTTCCCCTGTATTCATTTATTTAAAAATACTCAGCATCTGCTGGTGCCTGTGGGCACTGTGATAGGTGCTGGGGTTGTAAGACAAGACAGCCAACATCCTGGCTGTCATGAAATTTAAATTCTAGTGGGGCTGGCAGATAATCTCAAAAGGCTGAAAATAACCTTAATATAAAACAATAAGGTAATTTCAAAAGATAAGTTATGGCATATTTATGTAGAGAAGTACTCCAAGGGCATTAAATTTTATGTTTTCTAAATAGTCCTACTGACATGTTAAAATGTTCACACATGAAAGATTTTAAAGTTCATTACAAACCAAAATGCTGGTAGATTCCCATTATGTAAAGGGAAAATATAGTACAGATATACAAAGTATACATACTCCCAACCACCCATAGATACCATGCATTATTCTGTGATTAGTTAAGCCATGTTTGACAGGGTCGTGTCTTTCCTCTCCACAAAGAACATTTTATAAATCTTTGCAAGGCACTTGGTACAAGAAAGTTAAAATATCCTATTCAAGAAAGACTAAATCATGATTTATGCGGAAGACCATAGATCAGGGCAAATCTAGAGTAAACATATATGGGAAAAACCTGTGTCTCCAATAAGAGACAAAATCAAAGGTCAGAGACATTGACTTCACCTAAGCCAGGGGTCCCCAAACCCCAGGCTGTGGCCCAGTACTCCTCTGTGACCTGTGAGGAACTGGGCCACACAGCAGGAGCTGAGCTGTGTGCTGTGAGCATTACCACCTGAGCTCCGCCTCCTGCCAGATCAGCGGCAGCATTAAATTCACATAGGGGCGCAAACTGGATTGTGAACCGCACATGAGAGGGATCTAGGTTGTGTGCTCCTTAGTAAAATCTAACTCACGCCTGATGACCTGAGGCAGAACAGTTTCATCCTGAAACCATCCCCCACACCACCTCCACCCATCCATGGAACAACTGTCTTCCATGAAACCAGTCCCTGGTGCCAAAAAGGCTGGGGACCACTGACCTAAGCCCTCGCAGAGCCAGGTTGGGATAAAGCAAACGTGTCCTGCTTACCTTTGCTTCCCAGGAAACTTTGAAGTTCAGAACTTTGTGCCAGCTGGGATTTAAAACTCAGACTGGAGTACATACAGAGAACTTTCTCTGCAATTCTGAAGCCAAGATCCCTCTTCTTCAGTGGATTCTCACCAAACACTCCAGGCTCCTGCAGCAACGTGTTTACACAACTCCTAGATGTTTCCCTTCCAACGTTTTCTCCTCCATTTGTGAGTGTGTCCTTTACCTCCCGCAAGATGTTTAAGTCTATCCAGTAATTGGAGCCACACTCTCTAAAGACAAAGCTAGGGTTAAATCATTGGGAGTAGGCACAGCCCATAGGATGAGTATGCAAACTCTCTGAGCTTCCATTTTCTCCTGTGAAAAAATCTGGATAATAAAATATGCCCCTCTGATCTCTCTAGCCTGTTGTGAGGATGAAGAAATATGATTTGAGTGTCATGCTTTGTATGCTGTTAAGTGCCAATAAACTTTTGACATAATATTCTATATCAGGACAATGATCCAGCATGAATTCACTTGTGGCACTGTCTTAGAAGAGGGATGCTTACTGACACACTCATAAGTACTCCGTGTACAGAGAATGCACATATTTTGTATCTTTTTATATGAAAAAATAACCTAGGGACTCTAATCCCTTTATGGGAACCTTTTCTTCCCTATACCCCATAAGACCTTGCTTTGTCTCTACTCCACAGAAAGCCCTCAGTAAATGTTGCCACATTCACTCTTTCCTTGATTCATCATCTCACACTGCCCCACCTTTTGCATCCACATAGGTGACTGATCATGAGGGTGACTCTGAAGGTTGCGGGGTGAAGGCGATCCCAGGTTGTGGAGGTAACTGCAGGTTGTAAGGATGACTCTGCAGGTCATGGGGCAGGGGGACTCTGCAGGTCATGGAGGGGGCTCTGCAGATCATGGGGGTGACTGCAGGTCTTGTGAGTGACTCTGCAGGTCATGGGGTGACTGCAGGTTGTGGAGGTGACTGCAGGTCGTGGAGGTGACTGTAGGTTGTGGAGGTGACTGCAGGTTGTGGAGGTGACTGCAGGTTGTGGAGGTGACTGTAGGTCGTGGAGGTGACTGTAGGTCGTGGAGGTTACTGTGCAGGTCATGGAGGTGACCACAGGTTGCGGAGGTGACTGCAGGTTGTGGAGTAACTGGAGGTTGCAGAGGTGACTGCAGGTTGTGGAGGTGACTGTAGGTCATGGGGGTTACTCTGCAGGTCATGGAGGTGACTACAGGTTGCAGAGGTAACTGCAGGTTGTGGAGTAACTAGAGGCTGTGGAGGTGACTGTAGGCTGTGGATGTCTCTCCCAGTTGTGGTGATAAAGCCTCAAGGCTGCCAAATCACACACACGGCTATCTCTTCAGGTCCACACAGAATGCCAGTTCTGTATTTTGAGGGATAAGGCTGCATTCCCAGCATTTTGTGAACACATGTGTCTCTCTGATAAAATACAAATTTAATTCATGCTTTACCCTATAGGTTCAAAGTCTACTGATTATGCACTTCTGCATGACAAGCCTTGCAGCTACTATCTCGGTCCCCTGGGATGTTTATTCGTAGGACATGCTCTCTTGGAACAAACTTGCTATGATGCAGGAAACCCAAGCCACGTGGCTGGTGCATGTGCTGCCCAGTCCAGCTGAGCCCCCCAGCCAACAGTCAGCATCAGCTGCCAGCCACGGAAGAGCACCTTTGACATTCAGCCAGTTAAGCCTTTGCCTGACTCCAACCTTGAACTCCTTCTAGCTGCAACACAGGAGACCCCAAGTGAGACCACCTAGTTGAGTCCAGTCTATTCACAGACCCAGGAGAGATAACAATAAGTTGCTGGATTAAACCACTAAGTTTTGGGGTGGCTTTAATTTGCAGCAATAAATCAAAATATATGTTCACTCCCAAGTCTGTGGCCTCACTGAGGCTGGCCGGCTCAGGGAGATCCACCAGGGCTCTTCCTGTGATCCACCAGGGCTGTTCCTGCCCCCAAAGCCTCCTTTCTGTGGACCCACATGTGGGAGAGTCTTACCTCTCTTTCTGTGTGTTTTGTACTGCAAGTAGCTCAGCTAGCTTTGCACTGCACTGCAGCCACCACATGTGCTGAAACCCTCCAAGAGCTGATGTTCCCACGGTAACCTGGGAAGCTGAAACAGCCTTCTGCAGAGTTCAGACGTTTACTCTCTGAGCTCCTTTCTTTGGATGAGGTTCCACCTAAAGAAGGCAGGGGTGACACACTTGGGCTCAGGGGTTGCCGGCTGGTCAGCCAATCCACTTCAATTGCACTGTCTCCTCTTACTTGATGTTTGGACAAATGGGACTTTGTAGGATTTTCTTTCCAGAGTTCAAGGAAGATGAGTCAAAACCCTGAGACAGCTCTGGAAACACTGACAGACAAGTAATAGTGAGCCAGTGAAACAAATCACTGACAAAGTATCGAGGACGTGGCTGGGAGCAGAATTCAGCGAAAGCAGAAGCTGGGGTTCACACTCCCAAAGCACACGAGAAACACAAGCTTCTCTCCTGTATACACATGAAGCCACGTTCAGAAGCAAGCAATAGCCTGGAAGGCGATGCGAGCCCCATGTAAGCCTTCAGGAGCAGTCAAAGGTGAGTCATCAGAAAGGACCACACACAGGGCCTAAGTAGAAAGACGTTTTAAGTGAGAAATCAAAATAAGCTAAAGGCAGAGGACAAATGTGTGTCATAAGAGATACTACACAAGAAAGAGGCAGAATTCAGATAAGTTGTTACCCACAAAGATATTACACACAGAGATGCATACCCACATACACACACACACACACACACACACACACACATGCTGTGACATGAAAACAATATTAGGATTCAAACCAATTTTCTAAACAAAAAATAGAAAAAAAATTGAATGTGAAAAAGATGAAAATGGCATTATAAGTCACAAACATACAAGGAGTGACCATGAATTCAAACAGAAGCAACGTAGGCAGGGCAGAGCATCACAGAGCAGCTAGTAAAACAATCAGATAGAAGACATCATGGATGACCCAAAAGCAAATGCACAACACTCACAATTTCTTCCCAAGGAAGAAAGTCAAGGAAATGAAACAGAAAAGACTCAAAATTATCCAAGAACCAATGAACACCCAATGGACAAGCACAGTGGGTGTGTGTGCACACTCCTACTGCTGCCCCTGAACAAAACTGTGCAAAGGAGAGGAAGAAGTAGAGCAGATAAAACCCTCAAACCAAGGAGCACAGAGAGATGATGTGGAGGGAGGAACGGCAACAAGCCTAGCAGGTCTGAAAGCAGAGAGCGAAGGACTGAGATAGCGGAATCTAAGTGCCTGTGGAAGTGGATACCAACAGGAAGGGGCCACTCCACCCCCACAGAGCCACAGAAAGGCTGGAAACTCAATGTACGAGTAGTCATCGAAATGAAGTAAGGGTGGAAAACAGGGAGAGGGATCCCAATTCTGGTTACAGAGCAGTTAGAGCCCCATATCCCATGGCCTGTTATGCTCAGTCGAGTGAAAACCTCTTGCTGAGGATTCTGCGAGCAGGAGAACAGGGCTATCTGGGAAGACTAAATGAGGTCTGCATTCTGCCGGCAGGACTTTCCACTCTACCACCTGCTCACAGGAGGTGGGTCACCACAGGACATAGGGGGAGGGTCTTCTCTAGAAAGACTACAGGCCCAGAGAAATGACCTTCAGATACTGAACATCTGGGGTTTCTCCAAAGAAGCTTCTGGATATCTGTTCAAATCACCCTACACAAAGCCCATTTATCCACAAACCTTGCCTATCCACAGCTCTTCCCAATAGCTCTTTGGTATGCCTCTCTCCAGTTAAGACAGTCACAAAGTCCTTCAGCATGAAAGACAGAAGCCAAAATATACACGAAAATGGAATGCAGAAGCAATTTTGAAATCACAATAACTAGAATCTTCCAAAAGACAATATACTATCTTGCACTCAAAATATGAAAACACTTTGATAAGGGTGGGAGTGTGGGCAGAGGAATGAATGAAACAGAAGGTATGAAGAAAAGGTTCAGTGGAAATTTAAAACTGACAGCTAAAATGAAACATGCACCAATGGGTCAAAGATAAAATTAAGAAAATTCTCCAATACATAGAAAAAAGGCATAGAGATATTAAAAAAATAAGCACAGAAAGATTAAAACATTGGAGGGTCAAATCAGGAAGTTAATATCCAACTAGTAGGAAACCCAAAAAAAGACAATGGAAGAGAGGCAATTACTTAAAAACAAAACAAAACAAAACAAAAAAAACCACACACACACACACACACACACACACACACACACACACACACAAGAAAATATTCCAGAAATAAAGAGCTTGATTTTCCAGCATACTTAATGAAAATAACCACTCCACAACAAATAATTATGAAGTTTCAGAACACCAGAGTTAAAAAAAATCATTCTAAACAATTCAGAGAAAAAGCTTGAGAGAGAAAGAGAAATTGTCAGGATGGCAATGGACTTCTCAACAGAAACAATGGGAGCTAGAGGATAATGGGGCAACGCCTTTGAATCTCCAAGGGAAGTGGCTTGCTGATCTAGAATCCTAGTCCCTGCCAAGTAATAAGTAGGAGAGTAAAAACAGTTCAGACGTGCAAAAGGGCACAACAGCACCTTTCCCCACTTTCCAGGAATCGCTGGAAGCTGTGCTCCACAAAAATGAGGGAGTAAATTAAGAAGACGAGAAATGAGAAACAGGAAACAGGAACCCAGCAGCAGGAGGAGCCAAGAGAATCTTAGATGATGAGGTGAGGGCTTAGCACACAGCTGTCACAGCCCTGAAAACCAGGAAGGCTCATGGTGTGGAGGGGAGGTTATCTGAACTGTTACGGAACAGAGAAACAGAATTGTAAGAGGGAAGTTTTAGGAAGGATCAATTATGATTATACAGAAAGACAAGCAAATAAAAAAGTGGGGCAATTACTAATTTAAGGAAAAACAAAAGTTGTACAGCAACTTTTATATATATATAACTATATAACTATGGCATATAACTATGACATATGTATATGTCATATATACATATGACATAGTATATGCCATATGTATACAACTATGGCACTCAGACTTCTCAGCATTTACCCACTTAGCAAGTATTGAATGAGTCATGATTTCAAGTCAGGTATTGTTTTAGGCTCTGAAGATGAAGCAGGAACAAAACAGATGAAGTCCTTGGATTGCATTCTTGAGGAGAGGAAAGACAAGTACAGGCTGTGGAATTAGGAAACACAACAGGGTAAGGAAGATGGAGAAAGTGGTGGGTGCTTGGAGACATGTCTCCATTAGGGATGAAAAGCAATCACTGTTGTTTATATACTTAAGATAATGTAAACTCAAAGCACAAATTCAACCAAAATTAGGTTATAACTATATTGGTTAGCTGAGGGTGAGTGCACAGACTAAGAGGGAAAAATTTCAACTTTCACCAAAGGAACTTATTAAGTAATGTCTAAAGTCTAAAAATCAAGAAAGAATATTATAAGCATGTTATTTAAAAATATAAAAGTAAACATAAAATATGAATTAGCTGTCCCTGGAAAACAGGGTTCGGGCCTGGGGAAGTGTGGGGCAAAGAATAGACAACTATAAAATTATGTGCATATAGTAAATTAACAAATTCATTATTTGAAGACTCACAAAGTATCACCAGAAAGTAAGGATTAAAATAGTCCTGAAATAATGACATGATTTTACAGCTTGATAAAATTCAGCCTTCAATACACACACACACACACACACACACACACACACACACACACAGATGTAGACTGAACACCAAGTTTGGTGCCGAGTAGGCAATGAACTCCAAGGATACAGAAGATTTATATGTTCATCCAGGCAGAAAATCCACATGACATACAAGGGGAATAATGAGGCTGGGCTCAGATTCCTCCAGTGCAATATTCAATGCCAGAAGCCAGGGCAGTGTTACTTAAAGGTTTTGAGTGGGAAAAATGTCACCCAAAACTTCCATACTTAGCCAAGTTGTATATAAAGTAAAAAAAGAAAGGCAGATTCTGTCAAGCAAGCAATACTTCAAGAACTCCATGAGTGCTTCTTGGAAAAAGAAAATTTGAATGATGAAATTTAGCCAATCGGGGGATGACTCACAATAATTTTTTTAAAAAGGGAAAACTGTTGTCAAAGACTAGTGGTGAATGTGAACATCACTAAGCAGGGAAAAGCACATCAAAACCACAGTAAGGTCTCATCTCACCCATTAGAGAGGTTTAGTATCAAAAAGAGAAAAGTTAACAAATGCTGGTGAGGGTGCAGGAAAAGAGAACTCTTATACACTGTTGGTTGGAATGTAGATTACTATAGCCACTATGGAGGACAGTATGGACGTTTCTCAGAAAACTAAACATAGAACCACCAGATGATCCAGCAATCCCACTTCTGGGTATTATCCAAAAGAAAGGAAATCATTATATTAAAGAGATATCTGCATCCCATGTTGGCCAGGATGGTCTCGGTCCCTTGACCTCATGATCCGCCCGCCTCGGCCTCCCAAAGTGCTCGGATTACAGGGGTGAGCCACTGCGCCTGGCCCACAGTACTATTATTTATTAAAATGTTTCTCTAATTTCTTTATCTATAATACCGTGAACTTAATGTTATGTTAATTTTCAGATAAATATACCATATTGTTTTGACAAAGAGGATTTTATTTTCAGATTGTAACATCTACACATTGAAGGGGAGATGGCTGTTGTTCTTTTAGCTTAGGTACACAGGCATAAAAGGAAGGCTGGATTCTCAGGCGAAGAGGCTATCACCACCATTCACCTGGCGAAAGGAAGCCGAGGCAGGGAGGAAGGCCGCGGTGTGGGTAATGAGGGGCACCTCACTTTCAAGGGGCCCCGCGACACTCCCAGCTGCTGTTGTGTTCCTTCTGGAGTGCACGTGCTCAGGAAGTCAAAGAAATAAAAACAGTACTTTTTTTTTTTTTAATGCTTGATCTCATTTGTGTTCAACTTTACCCCTTAAGCTTTGAGTAGTTCGAAATAAAGAGCCTCCCCTCATACATGCATGGGGAGAAAATATCCTCTCCCAGGCCCGGTGCACAGTCCTGATCACTCTTGTGAGCAGTGAGAGCTATGGGCAATAAAGCACTGAAAATTGTCCTTAGTCTCTATCTATGTATTTGTTTCTCTGATCTGAATAAACAAGCAAAGTCCACAGGCCAATGGAAAAGTCCCTCCCAGCGAGTGCTCAGTGACGGCCACCTCTTCCCAAGCCCTGCCGTCTTCTTCTGTGAACACAGAAACCATACGGATGTGACACACAGCCAGAAATGCCACCCCATCAAAATGGAAAACTAAGTGGATAAATTATTGAAAAGCCAACTTACAGACTCTGAGGAATGCTAGATTTGAGGGAATGTGTTCTCTTTCCGGGTCCACAGGGGAGTGTGGGTTTAAGGGCAAGAACTTCCCAGCGCCATCCCCCCTCCCATGTCTCTCCATCAGGGAGATTTAATGGTCTCTGTTTTAATTTTCACGGGCGCAAGAAGAATCAAAAGTCAATCACTCCAGTGGAAGTTCTAAGGAACTCCTTTCACTGGCCAGGGGTCTTAGAGAAGGTGGGGGTTCCTCCCAGGTTATAAGTCGCCTTCCTCTACACCCCTTCGGGCTCCATGTTTGGATCCCCTTCCACGAACACTCCCTTCCTGGAAGCCACTTTTCTTGCTTATGGGTTTTCCCCCTCCGGGATCCCCTTCCACACTCTCCTGTGGATGCTCTCTTCCCTTCCTAAACTCAATCTCTCTCTCTATTCCCTTCTACTCTGTGGAAGCTGTCTTTCCTCTCCTGAATTCCGTCTTTCTGGATTCTCTCACTCAGTGTGAGAGCGTCTTTCCTTTTCTGGTTTTCCCCCTCTGGAAACCCTTCTCACTCAGTATGAGACCAGCTCTTCCTTCTTCAAACTCAGTGTGAGAGATAGCTGTTTATTTCTTTCTGCAAACTTTTGAGTATGGTATTTACTTTACAAGCACACTGCGCCATGGTCTCCTTTCCCATTCTTGGGTGATAGACCAAGAACCTGGAGAAACATCCTCTCAGGGGAGGTGAGGGCTCCCGTGAACCCCAAAACCCAGAAACAGATTGAAAGCACATTTGTCTTCTATTTCTTTTCCTTTTTTTTTTTTTTTTTTTTTTGAGATGGAGTCTTCTTTTTTTTTTTTTTTTTTTTTTTTTTGAGATGGAGTCTCACTCTTGTGCAATGGCACCATCTCTGCTCACTGCAACCTTGCCTCCCAGGGTCAAGTGATTCTTCTGCCCCAGCCTCCTGAGTACCTGGGATTACAGGTGCCCACCACCATGCCCAGCTAATTTTTGTATTTTTAGAAGAGACTGGGTTTCACTATGTTAGCCAGGCTGGCCTCGAACTCCTGACCTCAGTTGATCCACCTGCCTTGGCCTTCCCAGAGTGCTGGGATTATAGACATAAACCACTGCACCCAGCCTCATCTTCTATTTCTAATCCCCTTCAGCATTTTTCTATGGAATTTTGGAAAAGACAAAGTCCATTCCAAGGAGGGAGCACAACCACAGAATCTATCCAGTGAGTTCTCACTAGCCCTAAAGACTTAGGCTAGATTTTTCCTCCCCTATAGGACCTCCTTAAGGCCCCAGAAAGAAGCCCTTCTTGTCTCATCATAGTGCCATAGCACTTTCCATACTGTATTATAGATATTTATGCAGCAGGACAGCCCATATGAGCCAAGACTAGAATTCAAGCCAGGGACTCTAAGTTAGGAACATGAGTTGTGATCAATGGACGGAGAGCAGAATTACCAGAAAGACAAAGCAATACACATTGCATGGAGCCTTAAACAAATGGACTTGTTTTTTCTGTATAACAGGAAGTCTAAGTTCAGTTAGAAGTGAACTAATGCAGGGGATTAAAAACATCACAAAGTGTTCAGGCGCCTCTATCTTTCTTTTGCAGTATTATTTTTATTTACTTATTTTTTAGATGGAATTTCACTCTTGTTACCCAGGCTGGAGTGCAATGGTGCAATCTGCAATCTCCGCCTCCCAGATCCAAGTGATTCTCCCACCTCAGCCTCTCAAGTATCGAGGATTACAGGTGTGCACCACCACACCCAGCTAATTTTGCATTTTTTTAGTAGAGACTGGCTTTCATCATGTTGGTCAGGCTGGTGTCGAACTCCTGACCTCAAATGATCCATCCTCCCAAAGTGCTGGGATCCATCCTCCCACAGGCTTAAGTCAACATGCTTGGTTGCTGTAACATTCTTAAAAGTGTTGACATGTTGCCCTATGCGTGTAAGACACATGCTAGGCCTTCAGACAACACTTTCAGGGTCAAGGCTGGGAGACAGTTGAAAAGGAGGGAAGCAAGGAGCTTTCTCCAAGGGAGATTACGCATTAGTATGGGGAAAGGGAGGGTGTCCCCAGCACACGTTCATTCCACAGCATCACCCATCACTAGGCAACGATCCTGTCTTAGATGAAAAAAAGTTAAGTGACCATGTCTTGGTTAGACCAACCACAACTCGTCCTCTAAGGTGGAAGAAGGGCTTCCCTTTCTTGCAATCAAGTCAGATCTACTAGCAACTGGACAAAGTGGGTTTGATTCACAGGGAGGAAAGGAAGTGCCCGTAGTCTAGGCAGCAGACAGGATGATGGCGCAGCTTCTGATGCCTCAGGCTTTCTGCCTTTATGTAGACAGTGATTAGAGAAAGAAACAGAAGAAATTGTTTTTATTGGATACTTTGTGGGAGGCTGAGTCTCCAGCCTTACTAATTTCCAAATGTGACCCAAGTCCCAGAGGGTTTGCTCTACAGAATGTGTTTTAGTCATAGAATGCTACATAACAAATCCCTCCAAAGCCTGTGCCTTAAAACAAAACATAATTTTTATTTCTTTCGGTCTCTGTGGGTCAGGCATTTGGGAAGAGCTTGGGTGAGTGGTTCTGCCTGGATTTCTGATGAGGCAGCAGTGAAAATATCAGATGTGCCTGCAGATCTGAAGGCCTGGGTGGGGCTGAAGAACCTGATTCCAAGTGGCTCCCTCCGACAGTGGCCTGGCCCAGGATGAGTGACTCCACAGGCCAAGTGGGAGCTGCATGCCTCCATGACCTTGCCTCAGAAGGCAGACACAGTTTCTTCCACTGGCCTCTGTTGGTGTCATGGGTCACTGCTTACAGGACTGTGTAAGAGCATGAACACTAAAAGGCAAGGCCATTTGGAGACATCTTGTGTAAGAGTTAAAGAAAGAGGAAAGAAACACAAAAAGTGACTCAACAGTCAAAGACAGGTTTATTTTGGAGAATAAACCTGAGAGGGGCTGCCGGCCACTTTCGGTCAGGAGCATTCTGTTTTACAAACTAAGAGTATTTATTGGTTTTAGAACTTACCACAAGCTTGGGATGTTTCTGTGTGGGGGAAAAGTTTATGGTGGGGTTGGAATGTCTCTGGCCAGAGGGGAGATTATGTTGAGGCTGACATCTCTCTAGTTGGGGATGGGTTTATCTTTTGGTTGGAATGTTTCTGGTCGGAAATGTCATGTGTGATTTCTGGTCATGCTGGCCTTAGCCATTAGGCTGATGCCCTTTGGATTTAGGCAGCTTTTGATCAAGGTGAACTTTATTTATTTATTTTTAAATTGCATTTTAGGTTTTGGCATACATGTGAAGACCATGCAAGATTGTTGCATAGGTACACACATGGCAGTGTGATTTGCTGCCTTCCTCCCCTTCACCTATATCTGGCATTTCTCCCCATGCTATCTCTCCCCAACTCCCCACCCCCTGCTGTTCCTCCCCTATTTGCCCCCAACAGACCCCAGTGTGTGATGCTCCCCTCCCTGTGTCCATGTGTTCTCATTGATCAACACCCACCTATGAATGAGAACATGCGGTGTTTGATTTTCTGTTCTTGTGTCAGTTTGCTGAGAATGATGGTTTCCAGGTTCATCCATGCCCCTACAAAGGACACGAACAAAATGACCATGTTTGTCCAAGATGGCAATGCTCCTGCTCTGTCATCTTCGAGGCTGGCTAACTCCATCCCCCTGCATAGAAACCAGAACTGCCCTGATAGCTGAAAGAGGAGCAGGGTGCTGCCCTCTGGGAACTTGGGAATAATGTTGCGAGTGGAAGGGCTGGTTGGAGAACAGCCTAAGATTTTGCAGTTCTGCAGAAGCCATCCAAGAAGTCATGATATCTTGGACATTAGTGTTAATGTGATGTCATTTGTGCCCCAAAGCTGGAGAGGGCTGGGACGATCTATTTCCTTGATTTACAAGTCAGCCTCCTCTGAAGACCATGAGTTCTTCAGGCAAAGAGCTCATGTTGTTTATCTTCAGATTCCTATCACAGAGCACACTGTCTGGAAATACGGAATGTGATTCCCAACTGTCTGTTAAATGAATAAAATGAGTGAGTCAATGGATTCTTTTGTAGGCAAATTTTATAATAAATCTTCTCATTAGAGACCTCTTAGAAAAATAGAGGTGGAACTAGGGCGGAAGATGAAAGAACATCTTCCCCAGATCACACAGACTCAGGAGTGGTGCTGCCTGGAGCGAGGATGGGAACCCACCGGGCCTGCCTGCAGAGCCTGTGCCCCACCAGCCATGCAGGGAAGCAAGCCATCCCTCATGACCACGTCTGGAGGCCCTTACATTTGCTCAGGATTTTGCCATTTGGAAAGTGAAGAGACAGGCAAGAGACGGCACCTGGGCAACCACCGGGAGCCATCACACCTAAGCCTTGACAGCTGAGGTGTGCCTCCCCTGCTTCTCTGGCTGCCCTCCTTATCCAGCACCTGCAAGGGAACCGCAGTCAGGTGGAAATCACGTAGAGCTGGAGAGGCGCTTGTCCAGGGGGCTTCCAGGATAAGCAACAGAAGGAAGGGAGATTAGTCATCAAAACACATCTGTGTACCTTCAGCTGAGGACAAAAAAGCTTAACTTAAAAAAATATTACCTACCATCAGAATAAAGCATGAAGCAGCCTGTCTGCAATGAGTATTGGGGGGTTAGAAGAGTGAAGTCATCCAGCTTTAGTACTTGGTAAGCTGTGCATTTTCCAGCCCCAGGAACGACTTCAGCAGCTCTGTGGGCCCCACATGTGCAGCCAGTAACAGGATCTCCCAACCCCAATGCAAGGGTCCCGAGCCTCTGTCTGCAATCCCCACATCCCCGCTGCAGAGGGGCCGACAGAACACATGTGCTGCCCATTTGCAGAGCCTGTTGATTTATAGGAGGGACTAGTTCTGAGGCAGGCACTGGCTGTGCTAGCTATTAATTCACTAATCAATTCCTCTCACATCCCTGGTCTGCAGGATATTTCCGTGGGATGGATTTCTCCAGGCGCGCTGAGCCGCGGCTTTGGTTTTCTAATAAGATGGTGGCGCCCTAGTGAAATAAAGAACAGTTCTGGCCAAGAGTGAGTGTCTGGAAACAAATCCAGGTGTGCTGGGATCTTACTGCCCCTGCTGTGGCTGGGGAGTCTGTGAGAAGAAATCTCGGTGAGTCACCTGGCTTGGGTGAGAACAGGGCAAGCAGGAACAGAGAGCAAAGTGCAATGCCATCCTGACCCTGAGACCCCTCCATCCGCAGAGGCCCAGCTTCCCAGGGAACTGGCACAGAGTGCTGTGTACCCAAGTCTGAGCATGGGAGGCTCCCATGTGCACCCCCTGGACTGTGCATGGGAGGTTTCCCCAGTGAGACTCTCATTCTCTGGGGTGCAGAGAATTCTACCAGCCCCACCTGTGTCCCACGGTCAGTTTCAACAAAGAGCTCAAACCCAGTTCTCCAGAATAATTAGTCTGGACCTGATGAGACTGAATTCCTAAGCTCAGAGGTGGGACTGGCCATGATCCTGCCTGTGCTGGGAGCACTGGTAACAACCCAGGAGGGTCACTGTGGCCCCGCCCAGTCTTGCAGCCATGTGCAAGACTGGTAAATGGATAGGAACAAAATGGTCCCCAAAGAGACAGAGGAGCATTCTCGTCCTGGGAGGTGTGAGTGTGCACAGGGTGCAGGTGCCTTCTGGATCTGCCTGTGGGGTCTCCACCCCTGGCAGAGGTGGCCACATCATGTTCCCAGAAGCAGCTTCCTGGTCCCACGTTTTTGGCCCTATTCCATATTTGTGATTATTTAAAGCTTACTACAGACAGGTGATGGATACACTGAAATTTCTTAAAGTAAGTCCCTTTAGGAAGGCTATCCCCTCCCCTTGCTTCCAAAAACCTCACCCCCAGTCGCCAAAACAGCCAAGCCTGGAGGTCCATACTTGCCTCTACTCTCAGAGGGGGCTGGGGAGTGTCTAGAAAGGAGAGCCTTTGGGTGGGCGTGGGCAAGTCCATGCACAGCTCTGCTCTGATCCACGTTTCCAGGACCTGTGCTCAAGCCTCCTCATCAAGGCACTGGGCTGCCGGCTCAGGGCCTCCATGGCCTGAGATTCCAGGAACCCTGAATTCCCTTGTTTACATCCATTGATCCTCCTGGCCCTCTCTTCAGACTGGACAGCTGCCTAGTCCCAGGGGTCAGGGCAGATCCAAATTCTATGGGACCTGAAGGTTATATAATTTAAAACAGTCTTTAAGAAAAATATAAAAATAAGAACACAAAATTAGGTATAAAGTGCATCTTTATTTGGCAGGAGAAAAAAAATCACACCACTCAGAAATTTTTAAAAGTTAACAAATATCATAAATGTCACAACATCCAGAAAAAAATTCAATTAATTTACTCCCTGATATAATGTTTTTATTTTTATATATCTTGAGACAGTGTCCCTGTCACTCAGGCTAGAGTGCAGTAGTGCGGTTATGTCTCACTACAGCCTTGAACACCTGGGCTCAAACAACCCTCCTGCCCCACATTCCTGCATGGCAGTGACTACAGGCACATGCTACCCTGCTCAGCTAACTTTGTAATTTTTTTGTGGCGATGGGGTCTTGCTATGTTGCCCCGGCTGGTCTTGAATTGCTTGTTGGGCTCAAGCAATCTGCCTGCCTCAGCCTCCCAAAGTGCTGGGATTACAGGTGTGAGCCACCATGCCCAGCATATAATTTTATAACAGTTTCCCTTACATTCTAGGGTTTCATTATCTTTGATCTTCTCTTTATATGACAATGATTTTATGCTATTTTTCTATAAAGAGAATAGACAGTCAAGTCTTTTCTGTAGCATGATTGGTCAAAATTTATTTTCTATTATTGATAATTTAGAAAAGCTCCTTTTGACCTAACAGTTTATTATAGGTAATGCTATGTCAAATTTTGTCAAATTTGGGGAAACTTCTATTATGTTTATTTTGTAAATAAAATGTAAGATTTCAGGACATTTCAAGTTTTCTTACATAGTGGCTAGTAACATATTTTAAATTATCAGTACTTATTATTCACTTTGTCATTGATGTTCACATTGTAATGGAACACTACAAATTCTCTATTATCTATAATGTCAATGTTTTAATAAATCAGCCAGAAATGTAAATCAACTCTTCTGGCTTGTTGGGCTTCAGCTGAGAGGTCCGCTGTTAGTCTGAAACATTGAATCAACCGGAATGCCCATCAATGATAGACTGGATAAAGAAAAATGTGGTACATACACAATGGAATACTATGCAGCCATAAAAAAAATGGAATGAGATCATGTCGTTTGCAGGGACATGGATGGAGCTGGAAGCCATTATCCTTGGCAAACTAATGCAAGAACAGAAAACCAAATACCACATGTTCTCACTTATAAGTGGGAGCTAAATGATGAGAACACACGGACATATAGAGGGAAACAACAAAAATTGAGGCATATTGGAGGGTGAAGGGTGGGAGGAGGGACAGGGTCAGGAAGAAGTAACAAATAATAGGCTTAATACCTGGTGATGAAATAATCTGTACAACAAACCCCCATGACACCAGTTTACCTGTGTAACAAACCTGCACATGTATCCCTGAACTTAAACAATTAAAAAAAAAAACCCTCAGTCATTATCCATCATATTAGTGTGCTTGACTCCCGTCCATTCGCAGCTGCCTCTCGGCTGACTCCTGTCCTGCTCCCCAAACTCCCGCCCCTAAGCCTCCCATGCACTGATCTCCATCTCCGAGTCAGTTTCCAGACCACCAGCCTGTCCTGGGTTGAACAGTGTCCCTCCCAACTTCATGTACATCTGGAACCTCAGAACGTGGCCTCCTTTGGAAGTAGGATCCTTGTGGCTATGACTGGTTAAAGTGAAGTCATATTGAGTTAGCGTGGGGCCTAAACCTAATGACCTGGAGTCCTTATAAGAAGAAGAGAGGGAGTACAGACACAAGAGGGAAAGTGGCCAGCTGAAGACAGAGGAGGAGACTGCAGCCATGAAGCTGCAAACCCAGGTGTGCCAGGGACTGCCAGCCACCACCAGGAGCCGGAAGAGGTCGGCTGGGTCTCCCTGCGACCAGAGAAGGGAGCTCGGCCTTCTTACACTTGGTCTCCAGCCTCCTGTGGCACTGTCACTGCTGCCCTAATACATGACTCCAGACACTCCCGTCAGCAGGACAACAACATTTCCCAGGCCATACACTTCACACAAGGGGATTCGAGATGGGAAGAGAGGTTGGCTTACATTAGAACACTTTACAAAACCATATATGAACACATTGTTGGGGCTTCTTCTCAGTCCTAGAAGCTGCCAACTCATGGCTGCTTGAGGGAACAGGCTAGGGTCCTCCGCCCACCTCTGAAGACATCTGAGTGAGCTGCAGAGCACAGCGCAGGCATCTGTGTTGCCAGAACTCACAGGACCATTTAGAAATGTGATCCTCCACAAACAGGGGCTCAGAGTGAATGAATGAATGGATGAAAAGCAAGCTTGATGTAAAATGTGGTCCTTGCCCCTAAATATTAATATCTGACAGTGCAGAAGAGATGCTGGCTGTATTGTACAGCACAGCAGGATATGACAGATGCCATCAAGTGCCCATTAGCGCAGGCCCTGGGAGCTGACCAGAGAGAGGAACCCGGGCAGCGGCTGCTGGAGCCTCCTAGGACTGGGTGGCAGAAGACCAAAACTCTAAAGGATAGAAATCTTCTTCTTCTTTTAATTAATTATTATTTTTTTTTGAGACAGAGTCTCACTCTGTCACCCAAGCTGGAGTGCAGTGGTGCGATCACAGCTCACTGCAACCTCTGCCTCCCAGGTTCAAGTGATTCTCCTGCTTCGGCCTCCTGAGTAGCTGGACTACAGGCATGTGCCACCATACCCAGCTAATTTTTGTATTTTTTTGTAGAGATGGGGTTTTGCCACGTTGTTCAGACTGCCCTTGAACCCCTGGTCTCAAGCAATCTACCCACCTCAGCCTCCCAAAGTGCCAGGACTGCAGGCATGACCCACCATACCCAGCCAAGGGTAGGAAAGCTCTAACAAGCAGGAGGCACCCTCCCTCCTGAGAGACGAAGACCAGAGTGTGCTCTGATGCTGCAGGGGAGCTGGGTCTCCACTCAGAACACTCGTCTCTCACAGGAGAAGGCTGTGTTCCCTTTTTGCACAATAAATGTTGCTATTTATGTATTTATTTTTGAGATGGAGTCTCGCCTCCGTAGCCCAGGCTGGAGGGCAATGGTGCGATCTTGGCTCACTGCAACCTCTGCCTCCCAGGTTCATGTGATTCTCCTGCCTCAGTCTCCCAAGTAGCTGGGACTACAGGCGCCCACCACCACGCCCAGCTATTTTTGTATTTTTAATAGAGACGAGGTTTCGCCATGTTGGCTAGTCTGGTCTCGAACTCTTGACCTCATGTGATCCACCTGCCTAGGGCTCCCAAAGTGCTGGGATTACAGGCATGAGCTCAATGGATTTTAGGGCAGACTCAATGTAGCCATCAGCATTGAGAAGTCTGGCTTGAGACCTAATGCCAATTTCCATTTCCCATAGCAAGGTTTACAGGCACAGGAAATGTGTATGAGACCTAAGATACTGAATTTTTATACCTGTGAAAGTGGAGGAAATATAAATTTAAAACAACCTGCAGGCAAAGAGGGTATTAAATAATTTTTCATAAATACTGAGTCTTCCATTCTTTAGGGACCTTGAAGTGCACCTGGTCCCAGCCCCCTTATCACAGAAGAGGAAAGTGAAATGCAGAGGGTTTGAAAACCCTTCTCACGTCACAGCAGGGCCCAGTGGGTCCTCATGCCTGACCCCGAGGCCATCACTTTCCTGTCATGCCAGGAGAAGTCCCTGCATGTCAAATAATGGCTTTCACAGACAGAGATTACCCAGAGGAGAACCTACTTTACCCCTATGTGAAACAACTTTCAAACAAAGACAAAAGACATGTGAGTCTGTGCTCCACAGTTAAGCAGCATGGCAGTTGAATCCACACAAGGACCTTTTTGAAAAAAAAAAAAGGTAGAGGCCAGGCACAGTGGCTCATGTCTTTAATCCCAGCACTTTGGGAGGCTGAGGCAGGAAGACTGCTTGAGGCTGGTTCATGACCAGCCTAGGTAACAGAGTGACACTTCATCTCTACAAACATTCTTTTTTTAATTAGCTATGCATGGTGGTGCACACCTGTAGTCCTAGTAACTTGGGAGGCTGAGGGAGGAGTATTGCTTGAGCCCAGGAGGTAGAGGCTGCAGTGAGCCATGATCAGTGATCAGGCATTCCAGTCTAGGGGACACAGCAAGATGCAGTGTCCCCTAGAAAAAGAAAGAAACCTCTAAGCCCAAGCAAACAAACCAAGATGCAAGACGGCTGGTCATCTTAACTCTTCAGAGAATTTCCACAGTATTGGTGGTTTTTCTCTCACTTTCTTTTCCTATGTCTGGTGGATTGTTAAACTCTTTCTCAATGATATATTAGCTTAAATATGTAAATCCAATATTCAAATATTCTCATAGGTTAAACTGTAATTTAACTGTTCTCATAGGTTTTCATATTTCAAAACATGAAACAGGTTTTGAAACATGATAACCTATGAGAACAGACGTAAATTACCCCATCTCTGGGATCAAAGTACAATTGGCTAAGTAATGGATATTGTAATGGTAATGAAACTCTGCTGCGGGCCTTAAATCTTTACCCAGGAAGTCAATGAGCTTGTCTTGATGCCCCGTCTGGGTTCTGATGCTGCGTGACTTACACATGAAAAATGTTCCTTATGTTTTCGGAGAGTTAGAATATGGATCAAGGTGAGTCAAAGTTAACCAATGAACGAGTAATGAACTGGTTAACAGAAAGGTGACTGCTTAGTTTCCCCATTTGCCAATCAAATGTAGAAATAGTATGTACTCCGTAAGAGCCTTACAGAGGCTAAATGAATTAATATCCGCAAAAGCACTTCAGAGAGTGCCTAGCACATAGGAAGGGCTCTAGACATGTTCATAAAAGAAATAAATAAAAACTACACGGGACAACTTTTGTTTTTGTCGTCTTTCCCATGTAGCTAGGAGCTATGTGTACCTTGACTTATACACAGTCACACACAAACTCGTGTGAGGAAAATGCTCACAGGAATGAATATAAGAAGATCTAAAAACACATTTGGACCTCACTTTAATGTATGGTCAAGATTTAAAACAAAGACAAATGAAGTTGATTCATCTCTTCATGAACAATTTCCTTAAAGGGTGAAATTCCCTCATTGACAGAGCTTTTGGCTCACACGTGGCTGTGTTCACACCATTTTCAGCCAGCCATCCAGACCGCGGGAAGCAGGGCGCATGGGCAGCCTTGCTTCTGAGCTTCCACCTCCCCTGCTTGCCTCAGAACATCAGGGAATCTGCCTACTTCCCTTTGTTCAGCCATAAGCGGATGTCTGCGCTCACTTTATTAGAAGGGGTTTGCTGGGCCACAAGGAGTTGTAACTTAGGAGTGGAGTTAATACAAGTACCTAGAACAAGCACAGTCTAGACAAAAGTGACAGACAGATGGGTCCCTGCTTCCAGGGGTCAGGGGGGCTTGGCGCCCAGTGAGCGGGGTGGAGTGAACTGGAGAGGACATGGCAGGAGGGGTTGGAGGGGGCACTTGAACCTGACCTTCTAGAGGGACGGGGTGTATGGACATGGCTGGGGAGAGGGAGCCAGGCGGAAGCACAGCTGGGGTGCTGTGGGGCAGAGGAGAGGGAGTGGTTTGGGCAAAGCGCAGGGAGTAATGTAAAGAGATGAGAGACAGCGGCACCCGCATGAGGGCGCTGACTCGGAGCCCCTCACCGACAGCCACATCCTTCTGGCCGAGAGGCTGGATTTCAGTAGGGTGTCTGGTTCCAAAAAAAAAAAAAAATGTTGCTTAATCCATATCAGTCATATCTATGGCAACCGTGATAAAAATGATATTTTCACAATGACAGAGATGATGAGAGCAATTGAGATTTGATCATTGGGGCAAGGAAGGAATGGAAGAACCAAAAACCAAACACAGAATGAAAGGAATTAAGTAGGGGGTAGAGGAATGGGAGGAGGGAGTTGGGTTCCTGGAGCTTCAGGTCAAGGAGATAATAGACAGCTGGGTGGGGCTGAAGTTTTGGAAAAGAGTCACGGCTGAAGCTGAGGGTTGAAAAGGCACCGACCAGAGTCGAAAAATTAAAGCCATGAAACTAAAGGGCTAAAAGCAGGTGTGGAGGGAGACAGCGCCCAGAAGCTGGGGTCCCGTGAGAGGCAGGTGGGTCAGGGCCCCTGGAATTGAGGTCCAGGTCTCTGATGACTGTCAAGTCAATGCCAGTCCCTCCAGCCCCCAGACTGTAGCCCCTGATGGTGAACCATGAACATCTTGGACCCCACTTCCCATCCACACCCAGGGCACACCGTGGGGGTCGGTGACAGTGCCAGCCATCCCTGTGCTTGCCACGGGCCAGCAGCCCTGGGTGGATGGAGACCGGCTGGAAGCCAGTCTGCCGTGGAGAAAACACCTGAAAGAAGGTACCTCCCCATCCCCCTTCAGGGCTGCCCCCAAGACCTGAGCTGCCCGTGTTGTGGTCACCCCCAAAGCGGGTGAAGGGAGGACAGAGTTTCCCAGATACAATGGAGCCTGTGAGAGCCTAGCGACCCTAAACCCTGGCCTGGTGTGACTCGGGAAGCGGATCTGGTACAGAGGTTGAAATTCAAGAATCAGCAGAAAAATTACGCACAGGAAGCATTGTGTCTACAAAGAGAGAAAAGAAAGAGAAAGGGGGAGCCCCCAACCTCAATAAAAAAGTCTGGAAGAGGGGAAGGGGCCCCCAAAAGAGGGATGAGGAGGTGAGCCAGGCTGGGACGGACACTGGGAGGGTGAGCAGACACCCTGCTCTGCTCTGTGACCCAAGCCCATACTAAGCACACACCAGCGCAGCCTCACAAGAGAGCACAGCTCTTCCTTCCTGGCGGTGGAAATGCAATCGAGGCCTGAGGCCCAGGGCCAGGGCCAGGGCACAGGGCCGGGCGCAGCACACAGAGGCTTGGCCCAAGCATAGGAAGGGGCTGCATTTCACCCTCAGGGACGCGGAGCTGAGCCCAGCGAGGACATGGTGGTTTCTGGGCCAGGGACAGGCTTGCTGAGTCAGGAGCAGCGCACTCGGACCTCACAGTTTCACTCCTGCCACCATCACCTGGGGTAAATGCCAGCTGCTTCACCTTCATTGATTCCCTTGAGGGACCAGATAGTTTCCTTTGGAAATTTGGAATTTGAAACGTAAAACTGAAAGAGCAGTGCCAGCCTGTCGATAAATGGAGTCCCTGCGTCCAGAAGCTGACAAGACGCCACCCAGCCTCAGCCTGGCGAACAGACTTGACCACATCAGGTTGTTGGGTTCAGCTTCTACACCCTTCCCAAAAACGCCCTCCTGAAACGCCTTCCAAACATGGGCCAGGCATCTTTCTAAGTGGCTCACACATACTTTCTCATTCGATTTTCCCAACAACTCAGCTGTGAGGACTCCGAAGAGCCCCATGCACAGGTGAGGAAACAGGGACCCAGAGACGGAAAGTCACTTTCCCAAGGTCACTTGGCCCAGGGCGCTGGCATTGACCCCCGCAGGGTGGCTCCAGAGTCCTCTCCAGTAACCACTGGGCTGCTTGCCTGTCGAGGGTGGGCCAGGTCATTTGGGGTCCTTAAGCTCCTTGAAGTGTAAATCCTGTTCTGCTCTGTTCCGTCTTGGAATATCCTGACAACCATGCTCGGCAGGAATGATCACCGAAGAGGAAGCTAAGCCAGACGGGTTTATAAGTTTTCCGAGATCACACCTGGAATTGGAAACTTTGTCTACTTAATTCCAAGTCCTGGGCCTTAATGACAGCAACAGAAGTAGACTTTTACCCTAGGTCTGGAGAGCAGAACTAGAGCATGTGGCTGGAAGAAGGCCCTGGCAGCAAACGCCACCCTGGACGACAGCTTGGTAGAGAGAAAAGCACCAAGGACTTACGAGCAAAAGATTTTGGTGCGAATTTCTATTCTGCCAGCTCAGTTAAATCACTGAAATTTGTGGAAGCAATCCTGCCCTAATAATGATCTTCCTATCGCCCAGGGTTGTTAGGCGCTGAAAACAAATGACGCCCTCTGTAAACTATAAAGTGCTGTAAGATTGCCATGCGGTTGTGGTTGCCAATGATAATAAGATGCCTTTTCTCGCTCGGGCAGTGAGGGTTATGAAATGGCTATTTCTCACCGTGGCAAAAATTCCTTCTCTCAGGCAGGGAGGAGCTCAGTGCTGCTGTGCAGCAGAGGCTTGAGCTCAGAAGTCCTTCACATCACTGCCTGGCGGTGTGGGGCAGACAACCTGTGGATAATTTTGTACCTCGTGGCTGTGTGTTCCTATTTTGTCCACAGATTGTGAGTGGCTGTTTTATGAGAGGTCACTACGGTCCAGTGTGTTACAGACATACACTATCCAACAGCTTTCTTGCCTATAGAACTTCTTAAAACCTTCCACAGGCTGTGGTGTGTAGTTCCAGGAAATATTACATAGAGTTTCTTAAACATTTTCAGCTGGGTTTTTTGGAATTTTTTTTCAAGGAGGATCTCTTGAGAATAATGATCTGTGACTCACTCTGAGAAATGCAGCATGCTGGGAAGAGTTAAGAAACAAACAGTTTAGATGAAAAAAGTACTGGGTGGGCCCTCGATTCTCCAGGGGGCTCATATCTTCACCCATGGAGCTTCTAGTGCAAATCCATCTCCCCTCTCGCTCTTTCTCTGCCCACCAATAGCTCACATATCATTGTTACCGGGAGCAGCAAAGCCTGTCTGGGCAGGGTGGTAGCTATTCTGAAGCCAACTCCCACAGTATTTTAGCGAGGAACGTTCATGCCTCCCTGCTTCCAAGCACTCGCTGCCTAACGATCTCTGTGAAACTCAGCCCCTGTCTTCTCTGGCAGAGTAGGGGGTATTCTTACCAGAAACTTTAGAATGTCTCTGGGATGCTAAACTAGGAAAACCTTCCTCTACTCCAATAATCTAGCTGGAGAGGGAATTAAGAGTCAAGGACTTTGTCTTTAGGTGACATTGTGAATTTTCAAGGAGAGAATAAATCCAGTGAGTCAGACAAAAAAGATCACAGGTTGCTTGGGGGCCCAGACAATATGCACCCTGATGCAGGCCTGCGTAGGATTCCAGGACTCAAACAGAGGGAGGCAAATGAAGGGTGATCAGTAAGAGCTGGCTCCAGAGCTTCTGAGTAGATCTCCGGCCTGCATGACCTGTACTTCTACCTGCATAGGTGGTGGGCGGAAGGATGGTCCTCTGGCCTCTGTGGCTGCCAGATCGCCAGGGTTGGGCTGTCCGACACTTCTGCACTGGCAGGATTCTGTGGCTTGCAGCTATAATAGTGCTTAGATGTGCCTCAAAAGAATTTTCCAGACCAGGACTACTCAACAGAACTTTCTGCAGTGATAGAAATGCCTTCTATGTGTGTGCACTGTCCAAAATGGTAGCTGGTAGCCACGTGGGGCTATTGAGCATTTGAAATGTGCCTGGTGCGACCAAAGAAGGGAATTGTATTTTATTTCTTATTTTAATTAATTGAAATCCTAACAGCTGGCTATCCTACAGGATAGCACAGATCCATAGTGGTGTTTGCAGACACTTCCTAAGTTTTTAGGACAGAGGGGTGAAAAAGAGGGATCCTGTATTTTTACATCTGTCTGTGGTTCCCAGTAATGAACAATACCCCCACCCTGGGTACAGCCGCTGCATATGTGTGGGGACAGTTTTTGACTTATCGCAGTTCTCGGGGGATGCCATGAATATTTCCCGGGCAGGGGCAGGGGCAGGGATGCTCCCTGAGTATTTCCCGGGCAGGGGCAGGGATGCCCCATGAGTATTTCCTGGGCAGGGGCAGAGAAGCACTGCCCAGGACAGAGCCGGAGCCATGCTCAGAACAGCTGTTATCACCATCTCATTTTGTCATGGCTTGGGGCCAGGAAAGGGACAAAGGGTAAATAGAATAACTAAACGTTTGCACGCAGAGTGCCTGTGTGCATATGTGTGTGTGCTTCAGAGAGAAACACACCCTGCCTGCAAATTTTCATGTGATCGGGAAGTGCAAATCCTATGCATCAATTCTATAATGTATCCTCAGTGTCTGTGCGTAGCAGGCCTGGGATGGATCGGCGTGAAGTCTTGTGATCCGGGAGGGCCTTGGTGCTTTGGTCAGGACCAGCGTTATCCCGCTCGGGAATCAGTAAGCTTGCTCTGCAGCGCCACCTGGTGGTTAGAAACGTTCTGACTCTGGACTCTCCTTGATAAACCTGAATTCTTTCTCAGGCCAAAAACAGAGGGAAGGCAGGGAATAAACTGCAAATAAATGTGTTCGTTCCATTCCAAAAACGTTTGCTGGTGAAAGGCAGCATGAGGTGGTTCTTATGAGCCCCAATGCTAGGGTAGTGCCCTGGGGAAGACCCTGGACGACCAGAGTGCCTCACCGTCCGCCTGAGAGCTCACCCCGCGCCACACCTCCAGGGGGATGCTGGCACCAGAGGCCAGTCAGGGAGGTCCGGATGAACGCGGGCTCTACCTTCAGCAGCCCTTCTTGCCTGTGCACTCTTATGGGATCTCGGAGTTTGCTACTGCAGCCTGAGAACATCCTAGGCTTCCTTAAGCCTTCCCCTGCTCCCCACGATGGTGCCCTCCATTCCCAGGGTTATCTCTGAGCTTAGTAATTCAAACACACTCTATTGAGACAAGGGACCCTTGTCAGCATGCGAAACGTTATCTGCCTCTGTTGGCTCCTCAGTAAAGAACCTGAAAGGCCTCAGTGAATGACTGTGTGGCCTGTGAGGACCCTTGCCACCCTCCCAGGGTGGACCTTGGATCTAAGATCTTCACAGCCCATGGCAAACTCTGCTAAGATAGACTAAAAGCCAGGGCCGGGGGTGAAAGGGGCTCCCAGGCGCACGTCCAGACACGGAAGCCACACCCCAGAGGGGGCCTTTTCTGCCTCACCTGAAGCCCATGCCACCAGATGCCACATGCCTAAGTTTGGCTCAGACACCTTGTGCTGGAGTCCCGGCAGCTCCATAGGCAGGGGGCCATGCAGGTGCATAAGGGCCATACTCTGAAGGGCCTGCATGTGGGAGTGTCTTGAACTTCTCAATAACTTAGAATTTATGTTTTGTAAGTTTGATGGGACAGTGGAGGCTGTGTCCTCCTGCATGGTCCACCCCATGATGAGCCCTTGGCAGCCCACTCCTTACCCTGCACAGAAAGTGCAGCTGCACTCCCCATCAGAGATGGCCTGGCCACAGGTGGATGCACACCCTGTGCCACGTCACAATACAAGACCCATGTGGGTCAGTTGCTGAAGCACATGGAATAGCAAACGAAAAACACCCTGACAGGTCAACAGAGCAACTGCAGAGGGAGGTCTCTGCATTTCCTGCATTTTCATTTTGCACTGGGCCCTGCAAATCACGTAGCCAGCCTGGCTGGAGAGCCCCCCACACTCCAGGGTCATTGCTGGCTACAGTCACCTGGACCAGGATGGGATTGCCAACAGCTGCTGGGAACGCTTGGCAGCCCTACCATTTCAGCTCATGTGGGGGACATGTACACGCATGTCCTGGACCAGGTGGCTGTGTGGCTCAGAGATGTTAGGGAACTCCCTCCAGGTGCCTGGGTCACTCTGACTTCCACTTGGTCAAGTAATTTTGTCATACTGTCCCTCTTCTCACTGGAATTTCTGGTGACCATCAGGGCAATCTGTCCCTGTGAATTTTCTGTCTCAGCTGCAACTGTCTACAAGACACACGGAGGAGGTAAGGGGCTGAGGGGATTGCGACAAAGCCACGGTCTGGTGGACAGTGAACCTCTGAGGGCCAGAGGTCACAGCTCGCCACTGTGTGTCCACATGGAAACTCTCAGCCCATGCTCACTACAAGAACAAGAACTGAGGTGTGAGGAGCCTCGTGTGTCCCAGTGGGGCTATGCTAGCACCTTTGCTCCACTCACTTGCTCTTCTTGTACCGTCTACACTCTTCTCTGACAACAGGGATACATTAACTCACTCTTTTTGTCAAGAAAATCAATCGGTTAGGATCATAGCATTATATTATTGAAGACGGTGTTCAGCTCTGAAAATATGAATCATGGTGTGGGTACTCAATACTAACAAGTGCTCTTTCATCAGAAACCAAAACTTTGTTGGCATCACTTCTAATTACATCCTATCATTTAAGTCAATGATAGAAACATAAAAGCACTCAGACCTGAGGCAGGAAAAAAGACAGATGCTTAGAGAATTCTGGTCTTTCTCCTGCACAGATCCTGGAGGAGAGGCATTCAGGCTGGGTGGGGGACTTGCTTCCCATTCCGGAAAATGAAGACTTCAGGGATGTGAACAAGAGAATGAGATGTTCCAAATAGGTATGTTCTCAATTAATCTATGACCAAAAACATTCCAAAGACTGACAGGGTCCTGAGGCTAGGGCACATGACCGACCTTCACTTAGGAGCCTGAATCATAGGCGCAGTGGTGGTTTTGTGGTTCTTTAGAATCTGCAGCTAAGGACACTTGGCTTAGTCACTGCAGAACTAAGCACAGATCATTGTTTTATTTAGGACTGAACCTAAGTCTCACTTAAAAAATGAAACACAAGTTCAATTTTGAAAATAACTTTTCCAAAGATAGGATTCAATGTAAGCCATTGCAGTGCTTATTGGCTCCGTCGAGATCTTCAGTGGAAATATTGTAGACTGCTCCACATCTTGAACTGTGAAGCCCAACTTCTAAAAAGGGCTATAGAAGTATTTTCAGTAAAGAGCAGAGGCAAGATTTCTGTGTATAGGCTCAAATCTTTGAACAGGGTAGTTCAGACAAATTTCGTTTCTACTTTCTTCTTTCCCTATCACTGCCCACCTCATGTGTCACTCCTGTGAAATCAATGCCAAATCTCAGCTTCAGGCAATAAAAGCTTTATGGTTTGGCTTTGAGATTTGGAAAAGTTGGAACCTAAGAATCATGGAAGAGATCCATGCTGGGTCCTGAGAGGCAGGTAGCTGAAGGCATTTCCATGTGCGTCTGTATTTCTCAAAGCACATGTTGAAATCCCAAATGTGCCTTGGCCTACTATCTAGTAGGGTGCGTTCAATCTCTAAATTAGGCGTGGAGGGCTGGGGAAAACAAAGAATCCCGTAAGTTAAATAAAATTCTCGAGAACTGAGTAGCATGACATCTATTTGTTTTTAAAAGTGTTGGGTAAATACTGGTGAGTAGAAATGAGAAGTGGGAACTGCATTACTAAAGACCTGCCAATTTCTACCAAAACAAACAGAACAGCATTTGCTGAGTGCTTTTGTTAACATAGTTATTAATACTTATTGAAAGTCACTGTTCCAGGAAGAGGGAGGAAGGGTATCACGGCTCTCGTGGAGCACACTTTAACAGGGGACACACACAACAAACACATCAACACACAGCACAACTTCCAGAGCCGGGGAGTGCTATGAAGTCAAATCAAACAAAAGCAAGAGCAATCTGGGGTGGAGGGAGGAGATTATAGGTAGAGTAGCTGGGGAGAGTTGTGGCATTTGAGCAGGAACCCGCAGGAAAACGGCTGGCGAGCATCCTTGGCTGAGGAAACAGCAAGTGTGGAGGCCCTGCGGCCACAGGAGCTAAGAGTGGCAGCCACAGTGACACCAAGGTGGACAGGGGTGGGTGGAAGACAAGACGTGGGTGAGGAGCTGAATCCATAGGACCCGCAGAGCATCTGGATTTTATTCTGAGTGGGCCAGGAACCCACCGGAGGGCTAGGGTGCTATCATCTGACAAATGTTTTCAAAGATCACTGGCTGCTCTGCAAGCACAGATTGCAGGGTTGTAAGGGGGACACCAGGAGGCCAGTGCAGAAGCCAGGGAAAGACACAGCGATGGGAGCTGGATGGGTGGACCACCCAAGGTCAGGAGTTCCAGACCAGCCTGACCAATATGGTGAAATCCTGTCTCTACTAAAAATACAAAAATTAGCTGGGCGTGGTGGTGGGCACCTGTAATCCCAGCTACTAGGGAGGCTGAGACAGGAGAACTGCTTGAGGAGGCAGAGGTTGCAGTGAGCTGACATCACACCACTGCACTCCAGCCTAGGCTACAGAACGAGACTCCATCTCAAAAAAAAAAAAAAAGAAAGAAAGAGAGACAGCAATGGGGAGATGGACAAAGGTGACAAGGAGCGGCAGGAGTCCCCTCTCAGAAGGTGGGGCAGGGAGAATTTGCTAATAATGGCCTGAGTATGAACTAAGGGGAGGAGAGAGGAACTGAGGAGTGTCCTGAGTTTTTGCCCTAGGCAACCAGGCAAATGATGCTGCCACTGACGGAGGCAAGGCACACAGGAGAAATGGCTGAAATGAATTCCGCTTGGGGCAGGGTGAGAGGTGGCGGTGGGCAGCTGGACACAGTTGTCTGGAGCTCAGGGGAGGTCAGGGCTGATGACATAGGGAGCTTTGCGGCTGACTGCACCTCCCAAAGTGTCCACAGCATTTCCAGCCCCACGTGCTCTTCCAGAGGGGGCCTCGTGCCCCTCCCCTTGAACCTGAGTTGTTCCTGCCCACCCAGCAGTGGGTGGAAAAAGCCATGCTGTATAATCTCTGAGGCTAGGTCCCAAAAAGGTGGCAGAGGAGCCATCAGTCTCCCACCTTTCACAGGATAGAAGCCTTTCAGTAGAGATATCTTGTCATGCCAGCTCTTCAAAACAGATAAGCTGAAAAAGCTGCCTGAAAGAAACCCAAAGAACTCACAGGTGCACCTTCTAAAAAACTGATTAATCACAATGGGAGTGGGCATGTGTAGGGCGGGAACATTGGAACCTGCGACCACTCCTTCCCTCCAGCCTGAGGTCCCACTCAGTATGCTGAGAGAGAAATCACACAAGCGGATATTGAAAATGTTCCCTGGCTCCAAGATGCTCACAGAAACCCTAGAGCAGGGAGCAGCAGGCACTAGGGCTGAGGGTGTCCCAGTGACTGGAGGACTAGGGGGTTCCCGGCAGCTTCGTTATTCCACATACATGAGAGAAAACAGCCAGTCCCCAGAGGCTAAGTTTACAGATCCTCAGTACAAGTGTTCAGGCTGAATCTGGTGGTGGAAGCAAACCCCACGCTCCCTAGGGAGGGCCCTAATTTGCTTGGCCTGAGTCAGAGACCTATCTGGGAGTAATCACCCGTGGCCAGGAGGGTGGGGACACACTTCTCAGGCATGGCTGCTGGAAGCCCTCCAGAGTGGAAAGGCAGAGGGGCGGGAGGTGCAGGGCCATCAACCTGCTCCACTGCACAGGTTCAGAGCCACTGGCCAGGCTGTAGCTGAAGGCAGATGTCAGCCTCGAGGTGACAAACCAGAGTGGAAGAGGACCCAGACAAAAATCTGCAAAAGGGCCCCTAGGCAGAGACCTAGACAGCCAGATCCTCAGAGGGCTGCGCCCCTGGGGAGCTGTACCCCTGGGCTGCGGCCATCTGGGGAGTGCCTAGGCGTGGGAACAAGCTCCTCACAGACTGTCCTCAGCCACCATCAGGCCATGTCGAAAACAAAATAAAGTCTGCTAAAATGACATGCTTTAATCTGAAATGCATTGTGTTGGTTACCAGGAAAGTTTGTCAGAATAAGAACTAAGTTCACTCTCTCAGCCATCATCCTAATGTTTATTGTCTACCATTTGCAAGCACTCTTTACAAGAGTTTTGCACCTGTGAACTCTAACCCCACAATTGCCCTGTCAGCGAGTACCACTGTCCCCAGGTTATCAGATGAGGAAGCTCGCCTGCCTTGACCCCACAGCCCGCTGTGCTGTGCAGTCAGGAATCCAAGGCAGGCAGACTCGCTCAGAGCCACGCTCTCCAGCACCACACACCACTACTGCCATCAGCTTCAAAGAATCCAAACAGGAAAGCCAAATGTGCTTCTTAAAAGAATGATTAGAATAATTTACAACAAAAGATGCTTTAACCCAGGTTCATATTTTTTTTTAGTGTTTCAATTTTTTTTTACTGTACTTTAGGTTCTGGGTACATGTGCAGATCATGCAGGATTGTTGCATAGGTACATACATGGCAATGTGGTTTGAGGCCTCCATCCCCCCGTCACTCACATCTGGCATTTCTCCCCATGTTATCCCTCCCCGACCTCCCCATCCCACCGCTGTCCCTCCCTTGCCTCCGCCAACAGACCCGTTTGTGATGCTCTTCTCCCTGTGTACATGTGTTCTAATTGTTCAACATCTGCCTATGAGTGAGAACATGCGGCGTTTGATTTTCTGTTCTTGAGTCTGTTTGCTGAGAATGATGGTTTCCAGATTCGTCCATGTCCCTACAAAGGCCACAGACTCATCGTTTATTATGGCTGCATAGTATTCCATGGTGTATATGTGCCACATTTTCCTGTCCAGTCCATTGTCAATGGGCATTTGGGTTGGTTCCAGGTTTTTGCTATTGTAAACAGTGCTGCAATGAACATATGTGTACATGTGTGTTTATAATAGAATGATTTGTAATCCTTTGGGTATATATCCAGTAATGGGATTGCTGGGTCAAACAGAATTTCTATTTCTAGGTCCTTGAGGAAGCGCCACACTGTCTTCCACAATAGTTGAACTAATTTACACTCCCACCAACAGTGTAAAAGTGTTCCTATTTCTCCACATCCTCTCCAGCATCTGTTGTCTCCAGATTTTTTAATCATTGCCATTCTACCTGGCGTGAGGTGGTATCTCAATGTGGTTGATTTGCATTTCTCTAATATAACAATGAGCATTTTCTCATGTTTGTTAGCCTCATATGTCTTCTTTTGAAAAGTGTCTGTTCATATCCTTCTCCCACTTTTGGATGGGTTTGTTTTTTTTCTTGTAAATCTGTTTTAGTTCTTTGTAGATTCTGGATATTAGCCCTTTGTCAGATGGGTAGATTGCAAAAATTTTTTCCCATTCTGTTGGTTGCCGGTTCACTCCAATGCTTGTTTCTGTTGCTCTACAGAAGCCCTGGAGTTTAATTAGGTCCCATTTGTCTATTTTGGTTTTTGTTGCCAATGCTTTTGGTGTTTTAGTCATGAAGACTTTGCCTATGCCTATGTCCTGAAAGGTTCTGCCTAGGTTTTCTTCTAGGTTTTTATGGTGTTAGGTCTGATGTTTAAGTCTTTAATCCACCTGGAGTTGATTTTAGCGTAAGGTGTCAGGAAGGGGTTGAGATTCTGCTTTCTGCATACTGCTAGCCAGTTTTCCCAACACCATTTATTAAACAGGAAATCCTTTTCCCATTGCTTGTTTTTGTCAGGTTTGTCAAAGATCAGATAGTTGTAGATGTGTGGTGTTGCCTCCAAGGCCTCTGTTCTGTTCCATTGGTCTATATCTCTGTTTTGGTAGCAGTACCATGCTGTTTTGATTACCGTAGCTCTGTAGTATAGTTTGAAATCAGGTAGCATGATACCTCTGGCTTTGTTCTTTTTGCTTAGGATTGTCATGGCTATGCAGGCTCTCTTTTGGTTCCATATGAAGTTTAAGGTGCTTTTTCCAGTTCTGTGAAGAAGGTCATTGGTAGCTTGATGGGGATAGCGTTGAATCTATAAATTGCTTTGGGCAGTATGGCCATTTTCATGATATTGATTCTTCCTAACCATGAGCATGGAATGTTTCTCCATCTGTTTGTGTCCTGTCTTATTTCCTTGAGCAGTGGTTTGTAGTTCTCCTTGAAGAGGTCCTTTACATCCTTTGTTACTCATATTCCTAGATATTTTATTCTCTTCGTAGCAATTGTGAATGGAAGTTTGCTCATGATTTGGCTCTCTGTTATTGGTGTATAGAAATGCGTGTGATTTCTGCACATTGATTTTGTATCCTGAGACTTTTAAGTTCTTACCAGTTTAAGGAGATTTTGGGCTGAGATGATAGGGTCTGTTAAATATACAATCATGTTGTCTGCAAATAGAGACAATTTGACTTCCTGCTTTCCTAATTGAATACCCATTATTTCTTTTTTCTTGCCTAATTGTTCTGGCTAGAACTTCTAATACTATATTGCATAGGAGTGGTAACAGAGGGCATCCTTGTCTAGTGGATTACAAAGGGAATGCTTCCAGTTTTTGCCCATTCAGTATGATATTGGCTATAGATTCGTCCTAAATAGCTTTTATTATTTTGAGATATTTTCCTTCAATACCTAGTTTATTGAGAGTTTTTAGCATAAAGGGCTGTTGAATTTTGTCAAAGGCCTTCTCTGCATCTATTGAGATGATCGTGTGGTTTTTGTCTTTGGTTCTGTTTATGTGGTGGATTACGTTCATAGACTTGCGTATGTTGAACCAGCCTTGCATATCCAGAATGAAGCCTACTTGATCGTGATGGATAAGCTTTTTGATGTGCTGTTGCAATGGTTTGCTAGTATTTTATTGAAGATTTTTCCATCTATGTTCATCATGAATATTGGACTGAAGTTTTCTTTTTTTTGTTGAGTCTCTGCCAGGTTTTGGTATCAGGATGATGTTGGTCTCATAAAATGATTTGCAAAGGATTCCCTCTTTTTGGATTGTTTGGAATCATTTCAGAAAGAATGGTACCAGCTCCTCTTTGTAAGTCTGGTAGAATTCAGCTGTGAACCTGTCTGGACCTGGACTTTTTTTTTATTGTTAGGCTATTAATTGCTGCCTCAACTTCAGCCCTTGTTATTAGTTTGTTCAAGGTTTCAACTTCTTCCTGGTTTAGGCTTGGGAGGGTGCAAGTGTCCAGGAAATCATCCATTTCTTTCAGGTTTACTGGTTTATGTGCATAGAGTTGTTTGTGGTAATCTCTGATTGTAGTTTGTATTCCTGTGGAGTTAGTGGTGATATTCCCTTTATCGTTTTTTATTGCATCTATTTGATTCTTCTCCCTTCTTTTTATTAATCTGGCTAGTGGTCAACTTTGTTGATCTTTTCAAAAAACCAGCTCCTGGATTTATTGATTTTTTGAAGGATTTTTTGTGTCTCTATCTCTTTCAGTTCTGCTCTGATCTTAGTTATTTCTTGTTTTCTGATAGTTTTTGAGTTTTTTTAAATCTTGCTCCTCTAACTCCTTCAATTTTGGCAATAGGATGTCAATTTTAGATCTTTCCTCACTTCTCTGGCGGGCATTTATTGCTATAAATTTCCCTCTAGACATTGCTTTAAATGTGTCTCAGAGATTCTGGTACATTGTATTTTCATTCTCATTTGTTTCAAGTAACATTTGTATTTCTGCCTTCATTTCATTGTTTATCCAGTCGACATTCAGGAGCCAGTTATTCAGTTTCCATGAAGTTGTGCAATTGAGTTAGTTTCTTAATTCTGAGTTCTAATTTGATTGCACTATAGTCTGAAAGGCTGTTTGTTATGGTTTTCATTCTTTTGCATTTGCTGAGGAGAGATTTACTTCCATTATGTGGTCAATTTTAGAGTAGGTGCCATGCGTACTGAGAATGTATATTCTGTGGATTTGGGGTGGAGATTTCTGTAGATGTCTATTAGGTCTGCTTCATCCAGATCTGAGTTCAAGTCCTGGATATCCTTCTTAATTTTCTGTCTCGTTGATCTGTCTAATATTGACAGTGAAGTGTTAAAGTCTCCCACTATTGTGTGGGAGTCTAAGTCTCTTTGTAGATCGTTGAGAACTTGCTTTAAGTACCTGGGCACTCCTGTATTGGGTGCGTATATATTTAGGACCATTAATTCTTCTTGTTGCATTGATCCTTTTACCATTATGTAATGTCCTTCTTTGTCTCTTTTGATCTTTGTTGGTTTAAAGTCCATTTTATCAGAGACTAGGACTGCAACACATGTTTTTTTTTGTTTTTTTTTTTCTCTCCATTTGCTTGATAAATCTTCCTCCATCCCTTTATTTTTAGAGTACATGTGTCCTTGTACATGAGATGGGTTTCCTGAATACAGCACACCAATGGGTTTTGGCTTTTTATCCAATTTGTTAGTCGGTGTCTTTTGATTGGGGCATTTAGCCCATTTACATTTAAGGTTAATACTGTTATGTGTGAATTTGATCCTGCCATTTTGATGTTAGCTGCATGTTTTGCCCATTAGTTGACACATTTTCTTCATTGTGTCAATGGTCTTTACCATTTGGTGCATTTTTAGAGGGGCTGGTACTGATTGTTCCTCTCCTTGTTTAGTGCTTCTTTCAAGAGCTCTTGTAAGGCAGGCCTGGTGATGACGAAATCTCTCAGCAGTTTCTTTTCCATAAAGGATTTTCTTTCTCCTTTGCTTATGAAGTTTAGTTTGGCTGGATATGAAATTCTAGGTTGAAAGTTCTTTTCTTTAAGGATGTTGAAAATTGGCCCAACTCTCTTCTGGCTTGTAGGGTTTCTGTGGAGAGATCCACTCTGAATCTGATGGGCTTCCCTTTGTGGGTAACTCAACCTTTCTCTCTTGCTGCTCTTAGGATTTTTTCCTTCATTTCAATCCTGGTGAATCTGACGATTATGTGCCCTGGGGTTGCTCTTCCTGAGGAATATATTTGTGGTGTTCTCTGTATTTCCTGGACTTGAATTTTGGCCTGCCATGCTAGGTTGGGGAAGTTCTCCTGGACAATATCCTGAAGAGTGTTTTCCAGCTTGGATTCATTTTCTCCATCACATTCAGGTACACCTATCAAACATAGATTAGGTCTTTTCACATAATCCCCTATTTCTTGGAGGCTTTGTTCATTTCTTTTCATTCTTTTTTTCTGTATTCTTGCTGCCTTGTTTTATTTCATTGAGTTGATCTTCAATCTCTGATATCCTTTCTTCTGCTTGGTCGATTTGGCTATTGAAACTTGTGTATGCTTCGCAAAGTTCTCGTGCTGTGTTTTTCAGCCCCATCAAGTTGTTTATATTCTTCTCTAAGCTGTTTATTCTAGTTAGCATCTCATCTACCCTTTTTTTTCTAGGTTCTTAGTTTCTTTGCATTAGGTTAGCACATTCTTTTAGCTCTCAGAAGTTTTTACCCACCTTCTGAAGCCTGTTTCCATCAATTATCAGATTCATTCTCCATCCATCTTTGATCCCTAGCTGGTGAGGAGTTGTGATCCTTTGGAGGAGGAGAAGCATTCTGGTTTTTGGTGTTTTCATCCTTTTTGCACTGGTTTCTTCCCATCTTTGTGGATTTATCTACCTATGATCTTTGTAGTTGGTGACTTTCAGACAGGGTCTCTGAGTTGACATCATTTTTGTTGATGTTGAAGCTATTTCTTTCTGTTTCTTAGTTTTCCTTCTAACAGGCCCCTCTGCTGCAGGACTGCTGGAGGTCCACTCCAGACCCTGCTCACCTGGGGATCACCCACAGGGACTGCAGAACAGCAAGGGATGCTGCCAGTTTCTTCCTGTGCTAACTTCATCCCAGAAGGGTACCTGCCAGATGTCAGCCTGAGCTCTCCTTTATGAGGTGTTTCTTTGGGTATACAGGGGTCAGGGAGTTGCTTGAGGAGACAGTCTGTCCCTTGTAGGAGCTCAAGTACTGTGCTGGGAGCACCGTTGTTTCCTGCAGAGCTGCTGGGCAGGTACCTTTAAGTCTGCTGCAGCTGAACTCATAACCGCCTCTTTTCCCAGGTGCTCTGTCCTAGGAAGGTCAGCTTTATTTATAAGTTCCTGTCGTGCTGCTGCCTTTTTTCATAGCTGCCCTGCCCTGCACGGAGTAGTCTAGTCACACTATGCCAGCAGAGGTGTTGGTGAGCTGCACTCCAGAGCTCTTCCTATTTGGCCATCTTGGATCCTCCTCCTAGTTTGCAATTTCTATAATAGCTTTATCAGTGAACAGTTTTTCAAAATTTAAGCATAAATCTATTCTGCTCCCCAAAAGTACAATAAAAACTATATATGCCATTTTAAGATGGGTATCATTTCAAAAGAACAGGGAGAATTTCTTAGGTAGTAAGAGTCAAGTGATGTCCAAATTGTGGGCTGTTCTTTACATGCTCAGGCCTTGAACTTTACTTCATGATGCTGCTTCTGCAAGGCTGCTCCCCACAATATAGTTTACTACTTGGATCAGGATTAAGAGAAAGTTTGAGATTTGACAGAAAAATTTTAAGTATGAGACATAAAAAAGCAAAGGGAGAAAGAAATCTCAATGACAGAGACCCTGATTTCAATCTTCCTGGATGTTCCAACTCCTTAGTGCAGGAACATCTGGACCTAAGATCACCCCAGGATGAAAGCCACAACATCTGAGCTAGGAAACCAGCCAGTCTGAACCATGTTGCTTTGTTTTTAAACACCAAATTGCTCACATTACTATTTAAAAATCAAAAGCTCAGACTCCAGGTTGGCCTACTATTGTTTTTCTTTTCACATAAATGACAGAAAACCAAGAGGCTGGTTCAAACAGCATCTCCTATTAGGAATATTGACACTAAAAACATTCAGAGTAAATTAATTCCTCTGGGTTTGTTTACTCACCTGAAAATGGGGATAGGAGAGCAACTGTCAGGGCTGTACATAATATGGTGACACCACCCTGTATGTCTGTAACAGCAACTGCTTTAGGACTATATTGTTTTCTACTAAAATCCTATACTGAGAATTAGGAAAAGTTAATCAAAAATAACTTCTGATTTGACTTCAAATGCTCTAAGGCATAAGTAGTGTTGTATAATCCCTAGCATAGCTGGTTCTTCTCTCCCTCTTGGCTCACAGGCGTCCAAAGGCTTTGGCTCCTTTATGATTTGGTGAATGAATGCAGGTCAGGGGTCTCACCTCTGGGATGGGCAGCACATTGCTGGGATCTGTGGATCTTTCTCCTACCACTGGGATCTGTGGTCCCTTGCTCTGCCCTGAGAGGCAGACATGGGGCAGAGCTGACCTGTGGTGGACATGTGGCATGAATGGAAATGAGCCTTTGTCATTTGAAACCAGAGATCCAAGGGTTGTTTATTACTGCAGCATAAGACAGGCCTTTCTGACTGATCAACTTTCTATGAAGTCATGCCTTCCCTGTAATGAGACCGTGTTGTCTGTAATGGTGGTTGTTCCAGTAAGTTTATCAATATAAGGCCTACTGAATTATAAATTTATCAATATGACTACTAAATCATGGCCTAAAATCCATGAAATATGAAAAGACACAGGAACCAACTGAACAATAAAGATACTTCCATCGAAATCAAGTAGGAGAAGATAGATAGTACCTTCAACCTAGTTGTAGGTGCAGAATTCTTTCTATTCAAATCCCACTACAAAATGTTAAAATAGGTTACAAAATACCATAATAATAAACCTAAGGATGAAGACTTTAAAATGCCATGGTCCACTGCTTTGTGAAACTGAACTCCAAGCTCAAAAGCACAGTCCTGGTGTCCCCCACTGACATGGTACAAAAACTAAAGTTAAAAAAAAAAGGCTGATGTGCTCACCTGAGTATGCACAGAGCTTCCTGCAAGAATTCAGCACTCACAGTACACATCTCAGTCTTTGTGCTCCAATTGTGCCATGGTCCCAACCATTTTGGCCCCCCCAAGAAGGTATATTTGTTCTTCTTATTTGGCTGAATGACTTACCCCGGGTTAAGTATAAAAATAAGTATTTCATATTGATAAAGTCAACTTTAGTGATAACACTTTCTAGTTATGTTTAGGAATAAATTTTATGATCATTATGATAATCTGCACAGGTTTATATTTAAGGTTCTTAAAACATTTAACAAAATCTCACATATTAACCTTTTGATTTTCATTTTAAATCTTTGTGATTAAGAATTTTTCACAAAGAGTATTTGAAAATTTGAAAGCTCAAATTACCATGTATAAGTTGGATTTACTAGCTTTATAAGTTGCTTAAGTACTTAGAAAAATTTTTTAGTTTTAAGGCTATTTAAATTACGCCCCTTGAAAAATTTAAGAGTCAGATATAAAAACAAAACCTGTAAAGGTAATGTAACTCTATGGGAGCAAATTAACCAAGCTTGTGAAGTGAAGGCAATTATCTAAGGGCATTTTATTGAGTGTCCTTGAGTATTAATTAAATGCCATGTAAGTTGTTTCTATGCACAAAACCTTGTCGGAATAAAGGTAACTGAGTGGAGAGTTTGCTTTCCTTTTTCAAAATTTGTATCTGCCTCAGTACTTTTTACTTTCAAGATGTTTTTCATGTCCTTAAATTTAACTCATCACATTAAAGTCATTATTGAGCCTTTTTTGATGAGTCAAATGAAAGGGGAGGTGGGTGACAGGGGAAGGTGGATTTTGCTTATCCTTCCTGGCTATCTCTTCTTGCTGCTACAAACACAATAATGACTACAAACCACATTCAGGACACTCCAAAGTGTCCTGGAAGAAATACACAATCACACTATGTCTGAGAGCCACTTCTGCATTCTTTCTTACTCCAACTTCTCCTAAATCCAAGTATCACATTATTATTAATTTCCATTCCATGAAAGACAGGGATAATATTACATAGTTAGCATCCAATAAATGTCTGATTATAAGTAAATTTGCTAGTAATTAAGGTGCTAATTATGTAAACAAGTTCACATCAGTACTCTTAGTCTCCTAATCTTACATGGTTTTATCTCAACCCAATCAAAGAATTACTCTCTTGAAAGATGTTTTAGTCTTCCATCTCACCAAACAGCAACATATTATAGTATTATGATAACTGAATGACTAGTATTTTGAGAAGCTCAAACAGTTTAAATTTCCAAAGATACCTTACTCCCAAAGAGCAGAAAAGACAACTGCAGATAAAATTTTACAAAGACAGTATTTACAAAATACTGTCTTTGTAAAATAAAGCTGAAGTCATATAATTAAGAGAATGTGTGCCTGGAAAAAAGAAAATTAACGAGCTAAACAAAATAAATAATACAAATAATCATCATATTTATATAGTTTCAGGTTTTATTTTCATAATTATCTTCCTATAGAAGCAATAATCTGCATTTCCATAACACATTTAATATTCTACTCATCAGAGCTGAAAAAAAATAGTAATAAAGCAGATTTTATACACAAATACCATACTCTGCATATGTACAAATAAATTCAATATATTAAGTCTATTTTGTAGCTGGACTTCACTTACAATGTAACAGAACGTTGAATATTAGATTCTGAGCATATTCATGCAGACTTCCACTTTGGTGAAAGTGATGACAGTGGAGTTCTGGAAGACGATTTTTCTTGTAAACACCAAGTTTTATACTTCTGACTACACTCTCAAAATAGGAACTTATGTGACTAGAAAAAGAAAATGTATAAATGTGAAACAAATATTCTTTGCCACACAGAATAACCCTGACAACAAAAAATATCCCCAAGTCCTAGTTATTCAGTCTTAACCATGGGCAAGAAGGGTGAAGGAGGCTGCACTTGGAAACAGCCTTTTGTGTGGTTTAAAGCCCACCTGCGCTGCTGCTACAGAATGCACTTTATCATCACCTTTCTTTAAAAAAAAAAAAAAAGTTTTCAGTACAGAAGAGTAAAACTAAAAAATTTTTTCACCAAGACTTTAATGGGTAATAAGATCTATAAACAAATAGTCTAAAACATCTTTAAAGTATTGCCGAATCTGTTTAAACAGATTATTAATTAGCTCAAATGAACATTAATGTAAGACTCCAGAAGTTTCTGACTGGATCTAAAGTAAAGGATACAAGCAGCAATGATGGGTTCTCTGAAACACTGCAATGTCCTTAAATGCAAATGTCTAAATATAGCTTGTTCATAGTTAATTCCAGTATCATTAATAAAAATGAGCTGCTACCTGAAGAACTATGCCAATAAATTAAGAAAAACATTAAATTTATTTGAGTTTTGTATCAGACCTACAATAAAAAACTGTATACCAACATCCACGTACCCAAGACCACCTCCCAAAGGAGGATGTTATTATGTCTTAAGCTCTCCTACTCAATTAGTTTTGACTAAAATCACTTCTGATTCTCCACCTTAGTGTTTTCAGCAAGTCTAGCAAAATTAAGCATCCTATACTCAAAATTTAAGGTATGATTCTAAAAGAGATAGAGACAGGGCACGAATAAGTAGCATGTGCCTGCAGAATGCACAATGCTAGTGTCTGTAGCCTCTTTCCACTTAACAGATTATGAGATGGGTCTAGGCCACATAGGGTAAAAAAGGAATGTTTCCAAAACAGCATTTTAGGAAATAACTGTAAAGGATCAATATATTGGCAGTGCAGTGTTTTAAATATATGTCTTTCTAAAACGATTCTTCCCTTTTAGCTAAGTTTTCATAGTATATAGCATTTTCCATATCAAGTTACGACGGAGTTAAAATCAAAATAAAATGATTCTGGCGAAAAGAAATGTAACTGTACTAGGTTGATGGAAACATTACCTTGTTCTTACAATGCATAAAAAAGATATTTGCAGGCCGGGAGAGGTGGCTTATGCCTACAATCCCAGCACTCTGGAAAGCCGAGGCAGGCAGATGGCTTGAACTTAGGAGCCTGAGGACAGCCTGTGCAACATGGAGAAACTCCATCTCTACAAAAAATACCAAAATAAAAAAAAAAAATACTCTGGAATGGTGGCGCATGCCTGTAGTCCCAGCTACTTGCTGTAGTCCCAGTTACTCAGGACTGAGGTGGCAGAATCACCTGAGTCCAGGAGAGGCTGCAGGGAGCTGTGATTATGCCACTGCACTCCAGCCAGGGCAACAGAGTGAGACCGTGTCTTTTAAAAAAAAAAAAAAAAAAAAAAAGGTATTCATTAGCTATTAGCTCCTATTTGGTTCAGAGCCAAGTAGATATGGAGACAGTCACTATGTATTTTTTAGAAGGAAGAAATACCTACACTTCAGAGAGGACTGAAGGTATTTATAGAATCACTTTAATATGCAACCTTCAAAATTTTTCAAACTGATATATAAGAGCTTCAGTGCACCTTTTATTGAGCTAAATAATATTGTAAGGCTCAAAATAACTTCCTGTTCCCCTCATCTCTGAAAAGACATAATAATTTAAATGTATCTAACATCATAGGGGATAAATTTCCTTTTCCAAACAAAACAAATTTTAAAATAATTTTACCAGTAAACATCACTTTTAGCAGCAATTATTAAAAAAAATATAAAAAACAATTCACTAAGAGTAAGTTACAACTGTCCAAGAGGGAAGAATACCTACGTTTATTACTCCTTTTGTTTAGAACATAATTTATGTATAATTTGGCTTGTAAATTTTTTAATCAACTGTATTAAAACATGACAGTAGCTTTTCTGTTAACTTCTGCTGGTGTCTTAAAAAAGCTCTTATGGAAAGAAAAAGATATGCTTCACAGATAAAGGATATAACTGATTTGGGAAGACGGTAACTAAAAACTAGTTTTTATTAGGATCCAAAATCACCACTGTAATGAAGTACAGACATCCCTAATCTAGAACCAAGTCCTTGAAATAGCATGTCAGGATTTTCCCTTTGTTTTCCTTTTCTTTTCAGCAAGCAAAATACTAGCATAGTCCTCCTGAGTATTCATCTTCCTCTTCATCGGCAGCTGTGGCAGTGACACCATCAGGCTTGGCCTGTGGTGTCGCAGGTGATTTCTTCTTGATTCCCCCTCCTGGAACCACCAAACTCAGGCCCAGCTTAGCATACTGTCAACAACAGAACATGTTCTTAAAAGCTGGATAACTAGAATCCTGACACATTTTACTAAGCTCTAAAAAGACACAGCCTGGCTCTCCACCCGCATGAACACCAATTCTGCCATTCAGATGGAAAAGCAAAACCCAATAATGCTCTCTCCAGATGCCTCATGAGCATGGTGGGACAGGTATACAACTAGCAAAACTATCATAAATTTTTTAAAAATTTAAAAATATATATTTTCAAAACCATGTAAGAAGTTATTTAGAAAATTTTTTTTCTACATATATCATTACAAAACAACTGAAGACCTTAAGTTGATCTGATACTATGATGATACTCTAAAGGCCTAAGACCAAACAGGTACTTAGAAATCTACTGAGAAAGAGAAATGAGAAAAAATAGAAACTTATAGCCACAGTTCACTTTATGTGCAAGATATCATGTAAGGGTATTTCTCATACACAGACTAATGTATTCTTCACAATAGTCCAGCAAGACAAGTACTAGTGGCTTCATTTTTACAAATGAGTTAACTGAGGCTTTAGCTAGTTATCACAGATTGCCAAAGGTCTACTGAATTACAAAGGCCACTACACAATGGGCCTCTTTCAGATGGTACATCTAAAAGAAATGAATATACTAAGCAACCCATAAGACAACAGATAGAGGAAAAGTTGAGAAAATAGCCTGAATTTTAAAATATGTATATGGTCAAGAGAGTTAGATGGGTGAGTAAATGGCTATAAACCACACAACTAACATCTGTTTTATCTAAATCTATGGTGAAATTCAATGCAAGTGGTCAGTTTCCTCATGAGTAGTAGTTTGAGAAGAAAAAAAGAGGTAGAAGAAAAAAACTCCTAAGTACACGGGTAAAAAATAATCTCAATAGAAACCTCTTTCTTTCAAGAGAAAAGATTAAAGATATGCAAACAGGCCCACTTACATCATTGTCCATGTACTTGAAAAGCGGCGAGTTGCAGACGTCTGACACTTGATCTTGGTCTTGCTGGTCATAACCTTCAAGAAGCTGTTCCAGCGCAGCACAGTCTTCACTGCCATTAAACCCGGGGATGCTGCAGTAAGCACAAATCACACATCTTCACCTTCTCCTTAAAAGAACACATCTCAGCCAGGGATGATTCTGTCCCCTGGTATGTGACCATGTCTGCAGACATTTTGGTTCTTAAAAGTGTGGGAATACTAGTGGCATCTAGAGGGCAGAGACCAGGGATACTGCTAACCAACCTGCAGTGCACAGGACAGGTCCGACCACAGTTATCCAACCCAAATGTTAATAATGTCGAGAGTAAGACTGCTCATGTTGAACACTGAGAAAAATCCCTCATTCTGATTTCTGTAACATATAATCTGAGAATTTTTCCCTCTTTTTCTTGTTCTTTTTTTCTTGGAAGGCAAATAAAACAAAATGACTAAAGTCACTGATTTCCATGGAGGTCCCCAAGAGAAAAATACAGGAAAGGGGAAAAAAAAGTATAAAATGCCCACTGTAAAAGATAAAATGGTAGAGGAGCACTCCTAAGATTTAGAAATAAGTTCCATGGCCAGGAACATTTGTCCTAGCAGCAATCTTGGTTGTAGAAACACAAGTGTCGACAATGCAAGTCAAAAGGGCGCAGACAATGTCTTACCTATAGCTCTCCCGGACACATCTTTCTGCAGCTACGTAGTCATTTCTGTGTAGATGAACTAAGACTTGAGCAATTGTTTTCTAAAACAAAAGAGAGGATCATGGTCAAATTTATGTGTGTTTAATAAAGTCAGTATCCTGGCAGTATTAAAAACACCTGGAGTTTAACTTTCAGAGTCTTTGTTTGTATAAGGGGGATTTATAAATGCTGTAGTAGCTTCCACAGGACACTTGAGGGGAAATAGCCTAGAACCGCACTTTTCCAACTCTCGTGTCCTGGGATTTGGTTACATGAAGACAGTAAGCCTGAGGCAAGCCTGGGATTCACCCATTTCCAACAAGCTCCAGGGGGCACTCTTACTGCTGGTCTGGGGACCACACTGTGACACAGGCCTTAGATCACAACCATGTTTTAAAGAGAATTTCCTTCAAATATCTACACAGATTAAAGCTTGAAACATGAATAAAAAAGAGGAGGGGGACCCATAACTCCGCAATGATACTTACAATCCTTAAAAAGAAACTAGGAAAATGATGTATGAGTGAAAACCTCAGGTAACAGAAACAATGATAGCACTGATAAGTAAACAATAAAAGCAGTAATAAGACCAAAGATATGAGTGATAAATTATTGGCAAAATAGGTCTTTGTGAAGTATTTCTCCATCTTTTTTACCTCTACTGTTTAGGTAACTTTTACTGATCTATCTTCAAGTTCACAAAGTCTTCCTCTGTCATCTCTATTATGAGATTAAGCTTATCCAATATTTTATTTCAATAACGTATTTTCCAGCCCTAAAATTCCAATTTAGTTCATTTGTATAGTTCCTATAAACACAATTTTTCAATAAAAACCAACAGAACCCCTCTTCCATTCATTTCTATTGTGTTCACCTTTACCTCATGGAGCAACTTACAGTTGCTTCAAAGTCTTTATGTGATAATGCCAACAACCCCGATCACTGCAGGGTTGGCATCAGTTGTCTTTTCTCCTAAAAACTGGTCATATTTTCCAGGTTCTTTGCATGTTGAATAATTTTGGATTGTACTGTGAATGTGATACAGTGCAGCTTCTGCTTAATTTTCAGGAATACAGATGTTTTCTGCAAGTAATCACCCCAGGTAGGTTCAGACTACATGTGGTACCTTGCTTTTGGTGGATGGAGGTTCTACACTTAGTTAAAATCCTTTGCTACGTGGCTTTGGGCCTGTTCCATGCATAAGCCCTTCAGAGGGCAGTGCAACACTTCGACAGTGATGAAACCGTAGCTCTCCAAGCTTTGCACTGCTACTCTGGGGCCTGTCTCGGCACAGCTGAAGAGTAAATCCAAGTCTTGTGTGGGCCACATCCATACTTAGAGGAGACTCCGTTTCCAGCTCTCTCCTTTCTGGGATTTTCTCCTTGCTCTCTAGCTCATTTTCCTAGTTCCTCTGGCAAAAGAGACTGGGGTCCTTGTGGAGTTTTATTGACCTGAGCCATCATCACAGTGTAGCTCCATGCCTGGGGCATAAGCTTAGAGCAAAAGTCAAGAAAACAATGGGACCTCTTTTCCCAGTGCTGGTTAGAAAGACAGGGTTTCTTTTGGAGTTTTCACTGTTGCAGCCTGTGCTGCCCAGCTTCACAACTGCAGGCTTCTCTAAGGGCAGGGCAAGAAGTGGAAAAAAACCCAAGAAACTCACTCCTATAGTGGTTGTTTCTCCAAGTGTTTGCTCCTGTCCTTAGTCTATTGGCTTGCATTTACTTTTCAGAGTTCAAGGGTGGTTGCTTTTGCTATCTAGCAGATTAGCTGTAATCAGCAGGGAGACAAGCTGTATTGGCCTTACTCTACCTTGGTCAAAAACAGAGGCCCATGAAGTATTATTTTACAAAAAACATAGAAATATCCATAGAATCCTTTCCTAGGTACGTATTCAGACCAGTAGAAAAAATCTGATGTAATGCCAAAAACAAACACATTCAAAGAATACCTTGTAACAAGTTGGATAATTCTCAATTTCCTTATAAATATTTTTTTCTTTCTGAATAGAGAGTGCTGCCTCATCAAACCTAAAAGGAAACATAGATATGTAAAACAAGCAGGTCTAAATCATCTATAGCAGAGGTCCCCTGTGAAATGTATTTGACATCATAGACTGTAGAGACACCAAGAGGACAGGTATTAGCAGCTGCCCCAGGACCCAGGTTTCCACACACTCTGCTCATCTGGCTTGCCTTTCAAATGTCTGACTCCCCACTTTCAGACAGTACACTGACAGAAAAAGCAAAAGAACTCAAGGATGGGTTAGGTCAAACAGGGAGTTTTAACCTTGGTAAGGACTGTCCAAAAATGAGTTTCTGTCAAACAAACTTCTTTGTGATATATAGTTGGGATGATCACCCAAGATTTCTTTCCTCCAGACTGAAAGAACATCCAGACACCCCAGGGCACCCCGTGCTGTCATCCAACCGTGTCCCTCCATCACATACTCCACTGCTGCCTCAGTGGCCCTAGCAAGCTCTGAGGTGCCTAAGAGGGCAGCATTGAGGGGGGGGCTAGTTAGAGACCTAAACAAAATCCTTCCTGCATCTTCAATCTTCAACATTCATCTTTTCCATTGACTCTCACACTCTTCTTTTCTTCTATTCTGCCCAATGGCAGAATGAAGGTGAAAGCAAGGAAAGGGGTCACTAAAAATTTCCCCCCAAATGTTCCAGGCCCTTATCCCTTTCTCCCTCCCCCAGCCCTAATTCCATCAAATCCTAATTGAATCCTCCTTTTCCCAAAACTGTAGTATACTCCACATACCAGGAATCCCTGAGTAGCACAACTTGAGACTGAGTGAAATGTATAGTCTTCAGCCATTGCTCTCATCCCAATAAGCGTCCAAGGTTATGGGGGCAACTACCAGGGGTCTGGGCATTGGGATTACATACAACCAACTGCCAAAAAGGGCAAGGGTCTGTACTATTGGGATCCAAGGGGAGACAAGTGGTATTGTAACCCAAAGTAAAAATACAAAAATGTTATGCTCTATTTTTCTATATGTTATTTTTATTTATTATTTATTTTTTGAGACAGAGTCTCACTCTTTTGCCTAGGCTGCAGTGCAGTGATGAGATCTCAGCTCACTGCAACTTCCACCCCCTGGGTTCAAGCGATTCTCCTGCCTCAGTGTCCCCAGTAGCTGGGATTATAGGTGCATGCCACTTTACCCAGCTAATTTTTGTATTTTTAGTAGAGACAGGGTTTCACCATGTTGGCCAGGCTGGTCTTGACCTCCTGACCTCAGGTGAGCCACCCCCCCTCAGCCTCCCAAAGTGCTGGGATTACAGGCGTAAGCCACCGCATCCGGCCTGTGTGTTATCTTTTTAAAAATAGTTGCATGTATACACACACACCCACACCCCTCCCCCACCACATCACACACAGTGGCTTGGCTTATGCTATTATGGCTACTTACATCATGAGTTAAACTGAATCTTTATGGGATGTACCCTGGCAACTTAGTGTCTTATAAAATGACACTCATTGAAGAAATGCATTCTGAATTTCCAAAGGTCAGCTTGGTAAAATTTTGGAATAAAGTCAATTTATAACTTGGGTTTGGTAGCAGAATTCTAAGAGTATTCCCAATTCTTCCCTCTTGTAAACACTTCCCGTATAATCCCCCTTTAAGTGTGGGTGTGACCCTCAAAATATGATGGGCCATCCTGTGATTAGGATACAAATCAGCTGACATTGAGTGAATCACTGTCTATGTGGGCCTGACTTAATCAGGTGGGCCCTTAAGTTAGAGACTGGAAATCAGAGTGAAGTGCTCCTGATGGCTGGAATTAGCAGCAAAGTGCCATGCTGTGAACCAACAAGAGGGGCATATGGTCAGGAACTAAAGGAGAACTCAACAACTGAGAGCAGTTCCTGGCCAACAGGCAACAAGAAAACAGGAATCTCTGTCACACAGCTGCAAGGAAATCAATTCTGCCAACAATCAATGAGCTTGGAAAAGGACCCAAGCCTCAGATGAGATCATAGTCCCCTCTGACACCTTGATTTTGGCCTGATGAGACCCTAGCTCTGCTACCTAGCGACACTAGGTCCTAGCTACATTATATCCAGACTTCTGGCCTCATGAAATTGTGAACTCATCAGTGAGTATTGTTTTAGGCTGCTAAGTCTGTGGCAATTTGCTATGCAGAAATAAAAAATTAATGCAAGGCAGACTACAGCTTCAAGTATATACATCATTTTTAATTGTGACCCTGAGCTTATCACAGACCCTATTTTTATAAAATGAATTCGGAATATTCTGTGCTTATAGTGTTCAGATTATATTACATTCTAGTAGCAATCTCAGTATTTTAAATTTTTCATATATTTAACTATAAAGGGTGCATTCTTTACACATAAACTGTTTAGCATTTCTATGTGCTAATATATAGCTACCTAACAAAAGAGCCAAGCACTTGTATGAGCTGGTAGTCAAAAAAATTGATTGACTTTGCTAAAAGGCCATGAAATTAGCATATAAACCCATCTATTTTTAAATGTATCCAGGAAAGTAATCATTACTTACTATAATGAAACATAGATGATTTCAACTTTCCCATCGGGCAATACTTAATATTCCTAACAAAATGACAAGAATCTGGTTTTGCTGAAAACAGAATAAATTGTTTTTATCTTCCTATAACTCAAAAAAAGTTAAACCCAAATGAAACAAAATTGAAATCCCACAGAAGGAAATGGTAGGAAACTGTTATAGAATCTCATTGATCCCCAAGCTTTCAAAAGACACTTTCCTCACCACGACTCAAACTCTTCTTCTGGCCCCAACTAGTTCTTGAACTCCAAACCAACTGGCAACGTTGGTAATGTTTTGAGGATGATGGTGGTCCCCATCCCTAGTGGAGCTTTCTAAAGGAACATGCACAGGCAGCTAGAAAACATTCTTCAGCTGACCTCCCCCAAAAAGATCCTGGCCTCTCTCCTTTCCTGTGCTATTCTCTCTACAACACAGCTTTAGTTGATCTATACACCTTGAGAAACAAAATGAAAGACGTGGAAAACAAAATACCTCATGGGAGCTGAGGCAGTGTGGCTCTCACACAGAGCTGTCGTTACCTTCTCCCCCTTCCTGCAACTTCATTTTCTCCACTTTCCATGGAGTCCTATAGTAACAGGTTTAGCACTCTAGAAAGTCACTGGGAACCTTGTGGAGGAGCATTAGGAGGCAAGAACAGATGAGAAAGAGGTAAAGTATGCTCAAACTTGCCTCCTGGCTGCCCTGAGAAGAATGAAGGATGCTGCTTCTAAGACATGGGGCCCCTGCTCGCTAGTCAGAACCTCAGTATCACCTCACAGTTCAGCTATTCTGCCACAGCCAAAGCACCATCACCAAGAACAGCTCTGCTGCTGTAACAAACGCTTTCAAAAACTAAACTGAACCATTTGTAAGTTGGGAATTGTCAGAGTTAGCATTTCAGTAACTGATTTCTGGGAAGCAATAAGTAATAAGATGAATAAAGGTAATGACCCAGGAATGATACATAAACTTTGCTTCATGATTAAAGTTCTAATTTAAAAACAAAATAAAATTTCGTTTCGAATGAGACCAACAACCAAAAAACTACTCAACGAAGGAAGGTCCTATAAGCAAAGTAGTTTATCTAAATGAGATTGTTTAACAGTTAATTCTAGATTAATTTATTCTCATGCTACTCTAGACAGGTTTAAATCATATTTCAGAATCTGCAGTATTCATGAAGAAAAAAATTAATTCAGTCTCAGAAAGGACAGATTCATCAGTCATTTCTACTTTGAGTCCTTGACACATTAAATGGATCTTGGGTCTTTTCTGTTAGTGAGAAGCTTTGGGTAAATTTCAATTAAGATATCTGCAGACTTACTATCTCCTAAAAATGTTTATCTTAAATATTATTGAGACAGAATTTTATTAATGATAGAAATTATTTACTAAAAGTAAACTGAGATAAAGTAAAAAAAAATAAAAAGAAAACCCAATAGGATTTTAGCTTTCTGAGGTTCAACTATTTCTGTCTCAGATCATGTTGAAAGGATAACAAGGTAAATATTCCATTAATGACACTATTTGTCAAGAACCTGTCAATTTTCATGGGTGAGTGTTTATGCATTTTTGTCATTTACCCTAATACTCTTATTTTTCCTTGAGAGAGATACCATAATCCAACCAAATAACAGATGAAGAAAACTGTTCGCTCTCGTGCTGCGGAGCCAGGGTTCAACCAGTAAAAGTATAATGCATGATAAATTTGGACATTACACTTTCAAAAAACAACAGATCTTTTAATATCGAATTCAGTGTGCCTACTGTCTAATAAATGTTAATATTCTATTGTGTTGCCTAGTGTGTCTACAGCTTACACCAAAAAATTAACAAGCTATCCCCCAAATTACTTTCCAGTTCTAAATGTGGATTCAAAGTATAAACACATAGGAATAGTTCTTAAAGACATACCTACGTCCTCGTACTAGTAGTCTGGAGGCTTTTCCTAATAATTCAACTGCCTGTCGTAACCGTTCCTCATTCTGAAGGAATCAAAGAAAAACAAGTGTTGGCTGTTTTAACGTTGAAATTTTTTTATCTCATAATATTTATTTTGTAAAGAAGTAATACCACTGGATCAAGGGGGAAACACGAAAGTTGCTGGTCCATTTTACTACTTTCTAGCAGAAAAGAAATAGCACGCAACTGTGAGCAGGGAAAAGTTTTAAAAGTAGTCACTGCATTTATTTATTTTCCTATGTATTATTTATCTAAACATTCTAAATAAGTAAAGAAAAAATAAGACTCAAACTTACTTCAAACACATTAGCTGTCTGTTGATATAACTGTACAGCCTTTTCTGGATCAACATTTTCTATAAGCCTGAATTAGACAAGAAAATGTGATCTACATGAGAAATGGAAAGCTTGTTTTTCAAAGACTTTATTAAAACAAAAAGACAAGACTTCTATGCAGAGACTGGTGCATCTCACACTCACTTTCCAGCCCGCTCCAAAGCCATGGCTGCCGTGTCTGGGGTGCCATTTTCTAGATACATCATGCTTGCTTTCTCAATTAGCTGAACAGCTTCTGGTAGTTTCTGCATCTCCTTTGGGCAAAGGATACAGCACAGATCAGCAAATGCATTAATTAAAGAAAAACAGAGTTAACAATCTGAAATGCAATTATTTTTTTAAGTTCCAGGGCACATGTGCAGAACGTGCAGGTTACATAGGTATACATGTGCCACAGTGGTTTGCTATATACCTATCAATCCATCAACTAGTTTTTAAGCCTCGCATGCATTAGGTATTTGTCTTAATGCTCTCCCTCCCTAGCCCCCCATCCCACGAAAGGCCCAGTGTGTGATGTTCCCCTCCCTGTGTCCATGTGTTCTTGTTTAACTCCCACTTATCAGTGAGAACATGCAGTGTTTGGTTTTCGGTTCCTGTTTAATTTGCTGAGAATGACAGCTTCCAGCTTCATCTATGTCCTTGCAAAGGACATGATCTCATTCTTTTTTATGGCTGCATAGTATTCCATGGTGTATATATACCACACTTTCTTTATTCAGTCTATCATTGATGGGCATTTGGGTTGGTTCCAAGTCTTTGCTATTGTAAATAGTGCTGCAATAAATATATGTGTGCATGTGTCTTTATAATAGAATGATATATGTTCCTTTGGGTATATCTCCAGTAATGGGATTGCTGGGTCAAATGGTATTTCTGGTTCTAGACCCTTGAGGCATCTCCACACTGTCTTCTACAATGGTTGAACTAATTTACATAAACACCAAAAGTATAAAAGTGTTCCTATTTCTCCACAGCCTCGCCAACATCTATTGTCTCCGGACTTCTTAATCATCGCCATTCTGACTGGTGTAATATGGTATCTCATTGTGGTTTTGATTTGCATTTCTCTAATGATCAGTGATGATGAGCTTTTTTTTCCATATTTTTTGGCCACATAAATGTCTTCTTTTTCTACAAGGAACTTAAATTTGTAAGAAAAAAACAACCCCATCAAAAAGTGGGCATAGCATATGAAATGCAATTATTTTTGACTATACAAAACACTGTACAGCAATAAATGTATTTAAATGCAACGCTTTACATGATTATTCTTTCAATCAAGCTTCATTAAGCCCAAAAATATACCAGGTAATTTCTACACAGTTCATCATCACTTCATAGGCCTTTAGGAAAACTATGAGAATAGAAAAAAAAAAAAAAAAAAAACCTTGCTCCTTACTGTTTTTTAAGCATTTCTTATTCTTTAAACATTTACTAAGTCCCTATTATATATAAGACCTATGCCAAATATCACAAACTGGCAGCCCAATGACTCTATCTCACTTTCAAGTGTGTTTTGCTTGATCCATGCAGTATTTTTAAATCAGTCTTTCACAAAAGCTGTTTTATGGCTTTCCTCAAAAAAAAAATACATATATATATATATATATAACTCCACACATATATATATAAAACTCAAAAGCTACGGCACCAGCAGGCTTGCATCCCTGAATGGCAACAACGAGCTGGGGCTGGATAGTGCTGTCCCATCAGATGAGCATGCACCTCCTGGCACTTCTCCCTGCTCTTCACTTCCAACTTCCCTCCATGTCCAGGCTGCTTCATTCATTTCAGCTATTCCCATAGGACCTGAGTTCATCTGAGTTTACAACCTTCTTCCATGACTGATAAATTCTGTGTCTTTAACTTATACATCCCAGGATCATGCAGTCCTAATGTCTAACATCTCCAAATCAAACATTTTTGAAATAGACTAAAAAAAAAATCATTTAAAAGCTAGTTATAAAGTTTACAGGAACAACTTATTTAGTGTTGACTTGCTGTATCTTAAGGTAGGCTCCACATTGCATCTTATGGGTGGTTTACAAATCTGCCTATTCAGTCCCTTGCGAAGTCGACAAATTCATTAGGATACCCCTAACAAAACCGGTCTCATTTTCAGCAACCCCAAAACATACTTTATTATTTAGCTATGGAAACTAACAACAACAAAAAAAAACAGACTGAAAGATAATGAAATAAGGCTGCTATCATTCACTCAAGCAGAATGATACAATAATACATCTCCAAACCTCAGTGAAAAAATAAAAACGATACTTTGTTATAAAACCAAAGGTCAATGAAAGATTCCGACTCTACAATATTTGCTCAAGGATATCTGAATGAACAGGGAGGTAAACCTAACAATTCTCTCTCAGGCACTTTAGTTCTGAGGGTCATTTTGGTTTTTAAAGAATACAACTGAACCTTGAACAACAGGGATTTAAACTGTGCAGGACCAATTATATGCAGACTGTCTTGCTCCTGGGCTACCCCTGAGATAGCAAAACCAACCCCTCCTCTTCCTCCTCCTCCTCAGCCCACTCAAACGTGAAGACCATGATGAGGATGAAGAGCCTTCTGATGATCTACTTCCACTTAAAGAACAGTAAATATATTTTCTCTTCCTTATGATTGTCTTAATAATATTTCCTTTTCTCTAGTGTACTTTATTGTAAGAATACAGTATAAAACATATTCCATATAACATATGTATCAACTGGCTGTTTATATTACTGGTAAGACTTCTAGTCAATAGTAAGTTAGTGGCTTACACCTGTAATCCCAGCACTTTGGGAGGCTATCCCAGCACTTTGGGAGGCTGAGGCAGAAGTATCACTTGAGCCCAGGGGTTTGAGACCAGCCTGGGCAACACAGCAAGATGCAGTCTTTATTAAAAAAAAATTAAAAATTAGCAGGGCATGGTGGCATGCACCTATACAGCTACTAAGGAGGCTGAGGTGGGAGGATATTTGCTTGAGTCCAGGAGGTTGAAGCTGCAGTAAGCTACGATTGTGCCACTGCACTCCAGCCTGGGCAACAACGTAACACCCTGTCTCAAAAAAACAAAAACGGTAGGCTATTAGTAAAGTTTTGGGGGAGTCAAAAGTTGTATGTAGATGTTCAACTGCACAGGGCATTGGTATCCCAACCCTGGGGTGGTTCAAGGGTCAGCTGTATTTCTTCCTCTAATTTACCTATCCATTAATTACATATTACTGTCAATCTACAACATAAAAGCATTTGGGAGGATAAAAAGAAATAACACAGGGACTATCTTTCATTAGTTTTACCCAGTAGATTAGACGGACAGAGCAAAAAATACAGTAGACGGCAGTATAAATGCCATTTAAGTCCTATTTGTTGTTTAAAAATTAACGACTACATCTCCCTGCTTTTGCATAAAATCAAGTGAGGCTGTGAGTAAGAGGTCCAACCACAATATTGATACTTCTCCATAAAAAATGATGAGCTGCCTACTTGAAAGTTATACCCTTTACCATAAATATGCCTATTTTCAATGGCTGTGTGCCTGTGCAGCAAACAGGATATGAAATCATGGCAGTCATCAAGTGACAGAACCAAAGGTTGAGCCAACAAGTTCCTGTGGCTTCCCTTGTGCATCTTTCTACAAAATGGCACTCGCCAAGTCTTGCTGGGGAATAAATATGAAGGTGTGTATGACAAATTGATAGAAATTTCAGCCCACAGAATTAACTGTGGACCATGTAGCTCAAGGCTCCCATGCTCCCAAGACTATCCACAGGCATTTAGTTTAAATATAAGACAATGCCAGAAAGCATTCTCCTTCATATTTCCCTATCCATTAAGTTGATTTTCTTTCATCCAAAGTAGCGCCTTTCCAACACTCAAATTAAATACATACTTGAGCAATAGAAATGATGCCTGAATAATAACTTTTGATGAAGATTCAAATCTTAGTACAGTTGTTGCAATATAAACTGAGGCTGTGAGAATTAAGAGTGGTTGAGGATTTCTCAACTAAGTGTATCCTAAAAACAGACATGAAGTACACTGAGACTGTAATAGCCACCTGGGAGCTTCCTAGTTCTCAGTGGAAAATGAGACAGAAGACCAGAGCAGATCCCTGGCTTCTCTGGCTGTAAGAGAAACTCTAGTTGCAAAGTTACATCACCAAATATCAATTCAGTTGCATGTTCGGCCAGAAAAGCTATATTTCAATGGATATATAACAGTTTTTCATACGAAGAATCACAATTTCTTTAAATACTTTCCCATGATCAAAAATTTAGATAATTGCCATTTCTTCAAAAAACATCCTGATGCATAAATCTTTGCTATCTCTCTCTCTCTCTCTCTCTCTATATATATATATATATATATATATATACATGCGCGCGCGCGCACACACACACACACACACATATATATATATATATATACATGACAGATTCACAAAATTGAAATTCCTGGGTCAAAGGCTATAAAATCTTTTAAATTAAGCATGTTAACAGCTATTACTAACGTTCTTTAACCTTTCCAGTATTTCTTATTGTTCTGCAAGGAGAATGTGTCCACTGAAAAAAAATAAGTTCACATTACAAAAGTCATAGAAATTAAAAACAAAAACATTACTAAGGTAAAAGTTCTTAAAAACAAAGCTTTATAATAAATACTTGAAATTAGCTTTTACCATTTTAGAAAAAAAAATTTTTTTAAAAGAAGAAGATTTTATTTCAACTGCCAGCTGGCACACTGTGAGAGTCAATATCATATGTTCCGTCTCACCACACCAGGACATTAATTCCTAGCCTGCTTTTGGGGGCAGAAGTACAAACAGTGGCATAGGTGCATTAGTCGGAGAATGAATAAAAGTAGCAAAAGCTTAAATCTGTGGTTGTCTCTGCTGCCAACTGTTGTCCACACAAGTAAACATCTCTTCTTTCTATAACCCATGTATGATGATTTTTAAAATATTTATAACCATTCGGATGTCCTTCTCAAAAGTAGAGACACTTCCCAAAGAGCTCTTTTTATAGCAGTAAACATCTATCCTGGTTATAAACCTTAGAATGTTACTGTTCCCAGTTCCCTCCGAAACATTTTCTCTTAAATTTCACTTTAACACTCTTTACCTTCAGACACACAGAATGTATTCTATGGGTCCAATTAATGTTACCATGGACAGAAAACCAACTTAGCACCTCTTGCCTTAGAGTAAGGATGCTTTTCAACTTCAACATAAATTCTACATCAACACCTTATAGTTATAGTTAATTTATTTTACCTACACACTAATTGTAACACAACATTACTGACCTTCAACATCATTCCAGCTTGCTCATAAGCTCTGCAAAAAGAATATAATTTCTCTGATGAGATCTTAATGAAATAAGGGGTAGGAGAAACTTTCTGTTGAGGAACTACTGGTAAGGAAAGTGACTTCAATTAAAATGGGCTCATGAACAACATATCACTTCAGACTTGTATTACCACACAATACAATTTTTTATTCTTTTTATTTTCATGGGGAATAATAGCTTAGAACATGAGACATTTGAGTTAAAGAGATTTTATTTTGCAGATGCAAAATTAAGTAAGGCTCAGTAAAGTTAAATGACTTTCCATCTAACAAACCTAAATCTATGGGGTTTGTTGTTTTTTGAGATGGAGTCTTGCTCTGTTGCCCAGGCTGGAGTGCAGTGGCATGATCTCAGCTCACTGCAACCTCCACCTCCCAGGTTCAAGCGATTCTCCTGTTTCAGCCTCCTCAGTAGCTGAGATTATAGGCATGTGCCACCACATCTGGCTTTTTTTTTTAATATTTTTAGTAAAGACAAGTTTCACCAAGTTGGCCAGGTGGTCTCAAACTCCTGACCTCAAGTGATCCGCCCACCTCAGCCCACAAATAACTACTCTCCACAAAGCAGGAGAAAGCTTCCTGCTTCATTTCCATAGATACTATTGCTATTAATCAGAGGAAAAAACAGATTCTAACTTATTTTTTCATAGACTAGTAAACAAAAAGCTCCTAATAAAATATTATGCCAAATTTAATTTAAACTCCTTACATTTTAGAGTTAAGAGTGATTTATTTTTTAAGGTTTAGGTAAAAACTGAAGCAAAGAGAAATGATTATTATTTAAATCAATACAAAATTTATAATTTGGGAAAAATTTACCAACCTACAGAAAAACATCAACATTTAAAACATAATTTGCAAATACATGAAAATATGAAGAATACTTACTTGGCAGCATGAAAAAGACTGAATGGAAGTAACGAAGTTAAAGTTAAGGAAAAAAGAAAAAAATCAATAGTTTCTAGAGATCTACCATTTAAAGACGGTTAACTAAATCACTGACCCAGGTGGTTCCAAAAGACAAATGCTACAACCAGGTAAAGAAGAAATAATTCAATGCCTGCTGATATAGTTTAAAACTACATAATTCCCCAAAACACTGACATAACACTGCACAGACTCTAAACTATTTCTATTATGCAATTCACTGAAGTGCAAAATTATTATGACTACACTTTGCAAGTAAGAAAAACATTTTTTATCAGTAAGTTTTCAAATACTTCTTATAACTCTTATTTCAAATAACTGAGGAAAACTGTATTTTTAAAAAACTGACACAGTAGTTTATGCATTTTCAATACCTGTCCTACTTCTTCATTCTTCAGCACGTCTATAGATTTCTCTTTCTTCATCACAAGTAAAACCATCATCAAGTAAAACCACAAACAACAGAAACTAATGTTGCTCAAATGTAGCTCTGCGAAGCACTGCGGACCTTACGATCAAACTTCACTATAAACACTCCTTCAGAGTTTAAAAACACACAATTTTTCTAATCATTTTCTAATTTAAAAACATTTTACTTCACAGGTAGTAAAGCAAATTTATAGCAAGAGACAACAGCTTATCAAAATCATCCAGTTGTTTAATTTCTTTTTAAAGGTTGAAAAAGATACGCCCTATTATTTTCATGGGCAACAGCTTCCCTCAGGCAGGCATCTTTTGCTTGCTCAAACTGTTTGGCATTTTTAAAAGCAACAGCTGAAAAAGAAAAAAAAATTGACTCTCTATTTCCATCATTGAAAACCTCAAATGAATCATTACTGAAATCTGCATTTTATATGAAGTATTACAAACACACTTATTTCAAATACTTAGGAAATTTCCAAAAACTATAAAATACTACTTTTTTCTAAAGCGATTTCCTTACAGCTTTTCCAATTATCAGTAACTTAGGAGTATTTTTAAGTTTTTCTTTTTTAATTGTTGACTACTGGCAACAAATCAGTTACTTCAATTCAAAATCAGTAAGTCTTTCTAACTCCAACACTCCCTAACACTCTCCAGGACAGGTAGATTCTTTAGTCACAAAAGACAGCACCTTACTTCACTACTTTTACATTTAATAATAAAACAGAACTTTAGGTGTAGGTCATTCAATTATGTAGAAAATGAAGACCAATAAGCACATTAAATAGTTTTTTATAATAAACCTTCTTTTGGCATAATCTTTAAATGTCTAACAATGCATTTAAAAAATATTTTACACTGTTTACTGTCTATAAAAAAAAATCTCACTGTTTAAACAGCTAAAGTATACTGCGAGCTGTTTTAACAGTGTAATCATCAAAGCAAAACAGGAATGCTTGTAAAATATAATCTTAAAATTTTGGAAAACTTTTCAAGGGTTGCTTATAAAGAAGCAGAAAGCATAATGTTTTAAGAAAAGTGTTATTTGTTAAAAACACTCTTAAAATTCTCTTTAATAAAATGTGAAAACCAAATACTGAACTATTCTCCTCCCTGCTTTTCTATCTGTTGCTTTTTAAAATTTTTACTCTGGTTAAATAGATTTTCCATAAGCCCTTAGAGAAAATAAACAAAGGATGCTTCAATGGGAAAATCTGATCTAAAACATTTATTTTTGAATGTAGTTCATGTTCTCAGAGGGATATAAAACAAATCTGTGTTAAATTTCCCTCACAGTGGAAACTTGCAAAACGTTGTTCCCTTCTGTGTTACAGAAGCCTCCTTGTAGAAGTAGTCCATAAAATTCATTAAGTTTGAACTTTTAATAATTTTAAAGTTTGAGATATAAACAGTTTGCATGATGCAAAAAAACAGAATTTACTCTCATTTAAATAAAAGTACTGAAGACTCATTTGCTGTTTATCCGAAAGCACTTGCCCTAGATGATCTCTATGCTAGGCTAACACATGTGATCCGGGTTATCGCTGAAATACAACTGAAAATGTGTTCAAGGTACTTTAAAATTTTGTTTTATTTATACTACAAGTCATCACAGATATGCTGAAAGCTATCATTCTATAATTTAGAATGCTAAATTTTTAGTAAATTCCCTTTCTGTTGCATATTTTACATTGTTTATATCTTACATACATATAAAATGATTAAAATACATATATAGATTAACACTTCATGAACGATGAACAGATACACTCAAAGTGAGGTTCATAAAAGTACCAAGTAAACATGATCTGCAGATCTCCTTAAGATGAGGATAAATTAACAAAAAAATTTAACAAACTCTTTATTCAACAGAAAGTATAACAGAGAAATATGGCAAAATTCATGGATACAGTATACAAATAACTGGAGTTGAAAAATATATAAGCAATGCTAAAAACCCACTGCTGTATATCACCAACCTCGCCCCATCCCTGCTGTCATAAACAACAGGTACCAAGATCTCTGACTCAGCTCTCAACACATCTGAAAATAACAAGAGGAAAAACACTCAACGGCTTGCACAGTTGTTCTGTTTGTTTTTTAACTATTAAAGCCTCGTAGAAAGCACATGAGTAAGTATTACGGTGAAATGAAGTTATCAGACTATTTTGAGATCACATACTGGAGCAACCGGACTACAGTCAAAAATACCTGCTTTTCCATATTCAGAGGCGGCACTGTCATAATCTGGCTTCCATTTTAAAAAACCAGTTTTCAGGCTAGAATGAAAAAAAAACACAGTTAACAGAAGTTACCAACCACATTTATAAGTCAGATCCCTGCTTCTAATAACCTTCTAGGTTAAAAAAACAAAGAAAAGAAAAAGGAGGAGCCATCACGCACAAACTCTTTGTGTCACCCTCCTCCATCCAAACTTATACCTAACAAACACAACCTCACCTCTTTCTCTTCCACTGTCACAGGTATGTGGTTTTCCTCCTAGAGGTTCTCAATTCATGGTCCCCGGACCAGCAACATCAGCACTGCTTAGGAACTTACTAAAAACGTAAATTACTGACCCCATCCCAAGCCTACAGAACCTCTGAGGTTTAACAAGCCCGAAGGTGCATTAAAGCTTAAGAACCTCTGAAGCACAGTAATGACAGCAGAGGGGATTCATGAAACTGAAGCACGATGAGAGGCTAGAGACATAAATGGAGGTGTCATAAGCAAATGTCAAGAGCATAGATGAGATCCCCTAGTGAGAATGCAGAGAGACAACAGAAAGACTAAGGAATACAATCACTCAGTGGAATGACAGAGGGAGTAGGCACAAAAGTCAAGAGAAACTGCTTTCCAGGATCACTACTGGCTTCTTGGACGCCAAATCAAAGGCCAGTTTTTTGAATCCTTATCTTACTTGCCTTTTCCTCAGTATTTTATTTCTTTTTCTTACTTTAAAATAATTTCAGACTTGGTTTAAACTAATTCAGTAACTGTCAAATTTGAGTGTGCGTAAGAATTGCCCAAACCATCTTAAACTCTAAATTTCATTCAATTAGTGAAGGCCTGCTTGGATAGAATACTGCTTGCTTCAAATGAATCAGGGGAGTACCTTAACTGAAAGATGGGGAATCTGAAATTAGCCCTCAGGAGTATAGCCTTCCTTTTGTTACAGCCATGTGAACTGCCAAAAGTAGTAGCCTTTTTTTTTTTCTTGTGATAGGCTCTCACTTGGTTGCCCAGGCTGGAGTGCAGTGGTCTGATCTCGGCTCACTGCAACCTCCACTTCTTGGGCTCAAGTGATTCTCGTGCCGCAGCCTCCTGAGTGTCTGGGATTACAGGTTTGTGCCACCACACTCAGCTAATTTTTGTATTTTTAGTAGAGAAGATGTTTCACCATGTTGGCCAGGCTGGTCTCAAACTCCTGGCCTCAAGTGATGCACCTGCCTAGGCCTCCCAAAGTGCTAGATTACTGACATGAGTTACTCACTGCATCCAGCCAGCCATAGGTTTTAAGTAACATTTTTGGCCAATTAAATTTATTTAACATATTTAGCATCTAAAACTTCTTTGTGTATATGGTGTTACAAGATTCAAATTAGCACAAGCAATTTTTCAAGCTTACCAAGAATTTCACTGCTCAGAAAAATAGTATCCTTGAATTATGGTGTGTCTACTCTAATTCACAAAATTGAGGAAATATGCAAAATTCTAACCCTCCATTCCTATCCCAAAACAAACACTACATTCTCTATATTAACATAATTTTTTAAATCCCACTAAAAACCAGATACAATCATTCAGTCACCTAACATGCTGTACACAGAAAGACCCAGAGAGTTTAAAATTGGGCAAAACCATCCCGGTCACATGGACACCACTACTGAGGAAGAAAGATGTACAGCTAATTTAGGTTTAGTAGCTATACCTGTTAGTCCTTTTCATTCTTTTTCTCCAAAGAATCAATAAGGAAACTGACCGATTTCCACAGAAAAAAGGAAAACAGCAACATTACCATCTGTGTAGGGGGATCCATTTACAAAATTACTCAGCAATACTGAATTGCATCATCATTAGAAAACAGAGAAAAATCAAGTATCTCCCAAGCTCCTGGCCCATTTTGCCTGCCACTCACTCAGTAACTGTCTAGCAGCATTTCAAACTAACACTTCAAGCCTGAACCCCACACCTCCTCACCCCACCTCCCTGCCCCAGACCTACCCACCAATCATGTCCATTAACCTATATCCCCTACCTTGGCTGAAGGCCTCTCCCCCTCCATCTCTCAAGTTAGAAACCTGAGTTAAGCTTTCATCTCTATACACAGGCAGGTTATTTAAAGCATGTCAGGCCATTACCAACTCTTCCCTGAAATCAATAACCCACTAACATGTCTGACACCACCTTCATGGGAGAGTCACCTTTCCTCCTCTTCCATTTCTCACACCCTGAACATATTACATTTTCCCTGCTTCATATCTCCACCATATCATAATGAATACTTCTATTCTAGCACTGAACATCTTACTTTTACTCCTCTGTTCACTTGTCTGCCCGCCTGTGAATTCTAAGCTCTTGAAGGCACCACTTTTGGTTACTCCAGTATCCTCAGTGGCTGGTATAGGTACACAGTGACAACTTTGTAAATGTTTACTGAATATGTCAAAATTCTCCCTCCAACCCTCTCCCCACAGTCCATTCTCTACATTGCTGCCACATTTTTCTTCTTTTTTTGTTTTAGACGGAGTCTCCCTGTCTCCCAGGCTGGAGTGCAGTGGCACAATCTCCACTCACTGCAACCTCTGCCTCCCAGATTCCAGTGATTTTCCTGCTTCAGCCTCAGGAGCAGCTGGAATTACAGGCACATGCCACCACACCAGGCTAATTTTTGTATTTTTACTAGAGACAGGGTTCCACCATGTTGGCCAGGCTGGTCTCGAACGCCTTACCTCAAGTGATCCACCTGCCTTGGCCTCCCAAAGTGCTGGGATTTCAGGCAAGAGCCACCATGCCCGGCCTGCTGCCACATTTCTTTCACCAAAAACAAATCTAGCCGGGTCCACTGGTTAGATGCCTACAAGAGCCATCTGAGAAGCTGAACCTTCACACTTTGGCCCCAGCTCTTCTTCACTCCAGTTTTTCCCCTGTCACTGTGACTACACTATAATCACTGTTCCCAGAGCACATTTTCAGGCCCGTGTATGATACATATTATAGATTGTGCATAGAATCTTTCACAGGATTGTCCCTCTGTCTAAAACATTCTGTATTTTTCAGGCCCTGCTCACAAATCATCTCTTCCTTAAATTTTCTCAGGCAGAATAAACTTCTCCCTCTATGTTACCTATGCACAGTTCATACAGCTTTTTTGTGGTCCCTATTCCACACACTATTTATTCTTACTACAATTTTTCCGTTTGCTCCCACTTGAAAGTCAGATTGTTGTGGAAACCTCCTGCACCAGGAGAGCCTCAGTACCTTACACACTGACTGCCTCGAGTCATGTGATAGAAAGGGCTTGAGTTTTTCCACTGTTTGAAAACTGGCTCTGCCATCTTTCACCTGCGAACCCTGGGGCAAGTCGTTATGAGGCTTCTATGAGCTTCACTTACTCTTACGAATAATGAGAATCTCTCTTTGGGCAGTTATTGTGAAGATCTTAACTTATGAAATTACGTATGTGAAGCACCCACCACAGAACACAGCACCGACTTTTCATTAACCCTGTCAGATAAAAATGAGCTGGAGTAATGAAACGGCGGGGGAGGGCGGCGGGGTGCCAAAATAATGAATTAAGGAGAATCAGTTCAGTCCCACGAACATTTGCTGGGTGCCTATTACGTACTGTACCAGAGATGGCAGAACATACACATCAAAGGACGAGGGAAGCACAGTCCTGGCCCACTGGAACAGTAAAATGCCAGATGACAAAGGTTCACAGAGGAGTTCTGGGGGTAAATCTATTGTCCTCTCCACACAAGGGGCTCTTCTAGGGCGGTGGTTCTCAACTGGGCGATGTTGTTCCCCAGAGGACATTTTTGGTTGCCACAAATGGAGAAGAGGTGCGACCAGCACGTCGCAGGTAGAGGCAAGGGATGCTGCTAACGAGCCTCGGATACAGACAGTCCCCACCACAAGAAGCCTTTAGAAGCTTAGCGCCCAGGTAGAGAAGCCCTCTTTAAAGACCAGCCCCGCAGCACTGAGCCGGGTCCCCGCCCACAGCGGCTCTGGGGAGCGGACTTCCGGCGGGGTGGACCCAAGGTGCTGCCCTAGGCGCTGGCGGCCTGACCCCGACCCCGACCTCGGAAGTGCGACCCCGGGGACACAAGCCCCGGCAGCCCCGCAGGCACCAGCGCGCCGTGCCCCCTCAGCCCCGTGCCCTCCCTCTCGCCCAGCCGGGTGGTAAGGCCGCGCCAGTGAAAGACGGACTTGGCGTCCACACACAGGCCCACCCGGCGTCTCACTCACTATTTCTCTGCTTTGGCGAGGTGCTCCAGCCCTTCGTTTATCTTCTGAGCCGCCATCTCCAGAGTTAGGTCTCTGACGTGGAGAAAGGCTGAGCCTGCCTCTTCCTCGAGCGCCCAGAATCCACTCGAATAGGCGTGGGAACGCCGAGTAGGAAGCTGGAGCGGCGCAACAGCCGAGCGGCTACGGAGGGCCGGAGGGCTCAAGCCGCTGCGGCGAAGCGGGGCTGGGAGCTGGTCGTTGGGCCCTGCAAAGAGACGTCGCACAGGCGCGGTGCGTCAAGGCTGGCCCCACCCAGGGCACCTGGCGCAGGCGCGGTGAGATACTGATGGGGCGTATTCTTTCACTCAGTATTTACAGAGCACCTAATATGTCAGGCACTGTTCTAGACACGAGAAAATCAGCAGACAAAAATACCCGCCCTCTTGAAGACTTGCACCAGGAGTTTTTCATTAATGTGAAACTACTGTGGATCTTCTTTGTAGGGTTAATTGGCCTTATAACTTATTACATCTGAAGATTCTCTGTATCACAGCCAGAATAGTATTCATCTATCTATCCATTCTACCTTTTGGATATTAATCGTATGTCAGTCAAGAAACGAAACAGACTTGTAAGCCCTGATTACTGTCAAAAAATCCACTCCCGGCCCAAATAATCGCTCTAATATTTGAAGCCGTGATAAGTGCTCTAAATGGAAAGTTGAGGGACTTAAGGTCGCGTACAGTGGTCTGGTAGAAATAGTAACCAGTAATACAGTTGGCTCCATTCGTAATTCATGACAATTTCAATATCCACGCGGATGATTCCTGCAATGCCTGTACAGCTTCTCAGCTTCCACCTCCTGTGATCTTTCCCACACCAGAGCAGCCACACATTCTCAGGGTCACATCCTTGACCTTACTCATAACTGCGTGCCCTCCCTAGTGTCAGTTTCAGGCAGCCCACTTTACTTTCCTTTGCCATTCCAACTCGTACCTCCTAGTGCCAGTAATTATTTACCTTCACCAAATTCCTCACTTTTCCCTATCCCTCTGCTCTTACACGTCCCTCTTTTCCCAGCATAAATTCAATGTCCCATCATTAGAGTGCCTGTACACTTAACGTCCTTGGCTCCCTCTCTGTCCTTTCTCCCAGCCAGGAAAAACCCCAACTTTCCATCTACTCTGGAACCGCTCTTAAGCAAGTGAATTTGGCTGGAAAAAAACAATTGAGCATGCTAAATTACTCATTTTAATGATCATAAACATCAAGCTGACCTTTGGTGCTGCTGAGCAACTCTCCTACATTTCCATGGTCAAATCCTCACACAGTTGGAGAGCTGTTCACACCTTCCTTCTCACAACTCCTACCCAAGCTCTGCTTGCCTGCTAACTCTCACTTCTTGTTGAATAGAAAATAACAATTCAGAGAGTTCTTCCCTTTGGCCTCACCACACAATCTATCAATCTACCTGCATCTATTTGCCAATCAATATTTTGCCTTTTCTCTGGTGACAATGGGTGAACTGGCCTTGGACTTTTTCTGTTCTATCCTCACTTTCTTATTTAGTACCCACACGCAAGAACCCTCTTCATTTGGTTGTCTAGCCTGGGCTTCCTTATAGGAAGGCAGCAGAATTTCAAGAGAGTGAGAGTGGACGCTTCAGGCTTCATAAGGCCTGGACTCCCGCTGCACATCACTGCTGCCACATTTTATTGATCAAAACAAGTCATAAGGCAAGTTCAGATTCAACAGAGAGAAGATAGAGGAGTGTAAAATACTGTGACCATGACTTCCAATTCACCACAATTCTGGGATGACTGATTAAGCATAAAAGGACTGCTATCAGTGGAAAGTGTTATGCTTTCAAGTGAATTTAGATTTATTAACCACCAGTGCCATCACCTTCTAAAACCATCAAAAGTGCCCAGAAAGTTTCCTAAGGGATCTACACCAAAAGCCTATAGCCTCCTCCATATTCTTATCCATTCCTTTGTTCATCCGCTGTTGAGTTATTATTCACTGAACGCCCACTCTGCATAAGACACTGGGCCTTCACACCTAGGACTCAATTGTTCAGCAAGAGCTATAATGCCTGCTCTTAGGACATTTGTGATCCATGAGAAGATACAATATTTAACTCAATTTTGTTTTGGCATCAACAAAGAAAGAATTTTAAAAAAGAAAGCCATGATAATGATACAGCAGTTATTAAGAAATAAGTGTTAGGTAGATAGTAAGGGTAAAGGTTCCTGGTGGAAATTTTCCTGTTGTAAGAAGCAACCCCTGAACCATCTCTTTTCTAACAGAAAATGCAGCTTGAGGGCCAGGCTGGCAAGCTTTGACATGCAAATGCTGGCCATTAGAAACTAGCTTCACTCAACCTGGAGATACCTGCCATCTTTTCCTTGTTATCAGGTGTACCAAGTGTCATGGCCACCTCTAGACAACACCATGTGTTCAGAACATCATGGTGACCCGCATTTGCATAGTAAAGGACTAAGGTGGGAAAGCCAGGTTTTTTGAGGGCTATGTAAATGACACGCCTGGTCAGACCAATCCCCTGGGCCCTATGCAAATGAGACACTACCTCCTCCAGCATCCCAGTATAAGCAACCGCTTTTCTGCCACACACTGGGTTTTCTCTTTGTTCAAATCCTCTCTCTCCCTGTCTCTGGATGAGGGAGCTGTTTTCTTCTCCTTTCCTTCTCTCCTATTAAACTTTGGTTCGTTAAAACTACTCCATGTGTTCGTGTTGTTAATCCTATTGGCATGAGACCAAGGACCCAGCTGTTCCTCCAGTCATCAGAGCTTTATCAATAGCCATTGGCATTCAAGGGTTCTATGTTTCAAAGGGCCCTTAACCAAGGAAGCCATGGTAACCTGCATTCATAGTAAATGGGAGAAGAAGAGGGAGAAAGTGCACAGCAAATGTGTAACACAAATGTCCCCACTTTCTTCCCCTCCCTTTCTCTTCCTACAATAAAATTGAGGCAGGAGTTGAGCAATGAGAATTTAAACTGAGAAGCCAGCTTGGAAGCGCTGAGAATGGAAAGCATGGACCAGATGATGACAGACAAAGACAAGTAGTTTTCCAAGCTAGATTTAATAGCATAACTCAAGCCTTGGTGACCCATAAACGTAATTCTTGTTATCACAGCGGCTACCACCGGAACCTCAGCAAAAGTTGTCTTTGTGACTTCAACTTATCTCTTGCCTAAGCCTCTTTAGATACTTAATATCCTCCCTCACTCACCCCGCCAATGTACAAACTGGCTGGCTGCTGGCCCAAGTGACTCCATCTAAGCCAATCCTCTCCTCTAGTTCCAGAAACTCCTTTTCTTTATCCTGCCTCAATAAAAATGTGCATTCCCAAGTGCTTTACTTGTTCTGGGTGTGACTAAAATGATTCACACCAAAGTGTGAACGAGGCTCAAATTAGAGCTTGCAAACCCTGTCTGAGAGTTCTTTGAGCCTGGATCTCCAGGTTCCTTGTCTCCACACAAACCTGCTTCCTTCCCCAGCCTCGTCTGCTGCCACAAAGCAAAATCCTTGGACCTACCTCCCACAGCTGAATGTTCCAGTCAAATAAAAGGTCTGTCATTTCTTGGAGAGAGGGTTTGGTTGGTCAAATGAGCTCTATTTCAAATCAGGAATCATAAATGAGGGAGCATAAGAGCTCCTATATCAGTAAGTTTTGTTTGTTTAACTGCTAGTACCTTGACAGTGTTACTTTACTCTTCCGCTCCTCCCCTAAATAGACTGTTTTCTTATGCAAGAGATACATGTCTGAGACCTGGCCCAAGAGGTTAGCCATTAGTCATAAAATTATTTCTGTGGGAAAATATATTCTGAATTATAAATAATAAATTTACAAAAACTCTTTGGAACAAATTCTGCTATCATCTGGCAGTTTCCCTCATCAGAATAGGATTTTGGAAGATTGTTCTTGGCTTTTGTTCTGTTAAAACTAATACAAACCTTTACGATCTGTATTTTATTTTATTTTATTTATTTTTATTTTTTATTTTTTTGAGATGGAGTCTCATTTTATCCCCCAGGCTGGGTGCAGTGGTGCGACCGAAGTTATTTCTGGTTAAGTGTTAATGAATACATTGATTTTTAAAAATCACCACTGAATCTCTATGAGATCAAAATGGAGAACTCTTTCTCCAGATTCCTTCGTCCAATGCCTGCTTAGCAGTTCCACGTGGACATCAAATCTCACACATAACCTGTCCAAATCTGAGCCCCTGATGCCCCCACACCTGCTTTCCCTTCAGGCTCAACAGCGTCTGTTCAAACCCTCTCCTTGCCCAAACACTTAGAGCCGTGCTCCACTGCTCCCTTCCTCACACCACATGCAATCTATAGGAGATTCTGTTGATTTTGCCTCCAAAAAGTATCCAGAGGTAACTGTGTCTCTGCGTCTGCCTGTCCACGGCCACCGCGTGGTCTGAGTCGCCGCCATCTGTTACTGCACTTGCTGTCTGTGTTCAGAACCTAGTGCAGTGCCAGCTCCAGAGCAGAACCCAGTCAATTTCGGCTGAAAGTCCTGTGTCATTAAGGAAGAAGAGGAAGAAGCATTTGGACACTTAGAAGGTGTTTTCTCTCAAGCCTGGCCGTGGCCCTTCTTCAAGGTAATTTCTTTTTTCTTTCTTTTTTTAGAGACAGGGTCTTACTCTGCCACCCAGGCTGGAGTGCAGTGGTGTAATCATGGCCCACTGCAGCCTCAAACTCCTAGGCTCAAGCGATCCTCCTGCCTCAACCTCCCAAGTAGCTGTGACCCTAGGTATGTGTCACCACACCTGGCTATTTTTGTTATTTTTAGTAGAGGCAAGTTCTCACTGTGTTGCCCAGGCTGATCTCAAATTTCTGGGCTCAAGCAACCCTCTCACCTCGGCCTCGCAAAGTGCTGGGGTCACCAGTGCACTCCCCTGCACCTGACCCTTTCCAGTGATTTCTTTGGCTTGTTATCTGCTTCTGTTTGCTGAGATTTCTCCACATTTCTCTCAATCTCTCCTGCTCTAACCTTTCACAAGATCATGATTTTAAATTTCCTTTCATTTTCAATTGAATTTCAAAATCAGAGCAAGAGAGTGAATGTATGAAAAAGGAGAAAGAGAATGGGGCCACACCCGCAGGTTCCAGCCCTTGAAGACAAGGCAGATTGGCATCCCCTAACCGTAGCATAGCTTCCAGAGCAGCAGGCCAGCTCTGGGGGTGGGAGAGAGAGGAGTGCCAAAGGTGCCTGGAGTGGGAGTGGAATTAGTAGCCTGGAGCTTGCCTGAACTCCCAGGCACCTGCTGGGGTCTGGCAGCTAAGACCTCCACTAAACGCCAGGGCTCCTGGTAATCATTTGCCAGAAACTCTACAAAGTGCTTTAGAAACACTGTTGTTAACCCATCTCACATATGAGGACACTGAGGCTCAGAGAAGCTAAGTAACATTCCTAAGGTCACACAGCCAGTAAATGGGAAGATGGGGACCCAAACCCAGACCCATCCAAATCTACACTTGGCCCACTATAATGGACCAGAAAATGGTCCTTATTTTGTAATAGTTTAATAACCACTCACACAACAGTGCTGCTTAGTTGTATGGACCCAATTATTGATTTTCAAATGTTTTTATAGAAAAAAAGTTGGTTTATTACATACCTGGCACGTTACACATACCTGCTTTGAAATTTTAATAATAATTGGAAAATGAAAGTTGGAAGTGTATTATGTTCGACTGAAGTAAGTTGTCAAATGGCTGAGAAGGAGCCACCCCTAACAGATGTGCCAAGCATATTATACTGAGAAGTCCCTCTTAGGCAGGCATCACCTGGGGAGAGTCCCGGCGTTCACTCCTCCTCCCGCGTAGCCTTGTGGTTCCCTTCAGCCAACACATGGTGGCGCTGCCTGCACGTGCCTTTGCAGGCTTTAAGCTGTCCAAACAAAAGTGGTTAGTTTCTGCCTCTTGGGATTACAGTCAGATTCTGGCAACGTTTCACATTCATAACTGAACTTTCCACATAAAAGCGATCTCTCTCATTGTTTTGTACACAAAGTGAGGCAGCGTTGTCTGAGTACAGTCACGTTGGAAAGAGATGAAGCATTGTAAATGTTTAACAACAGAACTCTGTTAAATCCACTCTAACAAACACAACCGTTTTGATGAATATTATTTTTAAAGACAGAAAAACACCGAACTTCCTTTGCAAGTTATCTTTGAATAAAATATAAAACAAATGTACTGAATTGGCTTAGTGGAATCCCACCGTATATTTCATTAGACTACTTGCTGATAGCCTAGTGCCAACCTGTATCCCATAGTTTTACAACAATCATTTTCTTAGTAGGAGGATATATTCACGCAGTTACATTTTGTACAAATACAAAGTAGGCAAATGGAAAGAACACAGCATAAATTCCACATTCATGAATTACTCATTCACAAACTTCATTAATGAATTTTTAAAGACAATATATCTTCCAAATTAAAAATTCCTCAAGTGCACATTTTGAAGCCGTTGGGAATAAAGAGCTGCGGACTGGGTTTATGCTATTCATTCTTTAGGGATTCATTCAACAAGTGCTTGTGGAGTGGCTTCTCTGTGCAGGCACTGTTCCAGGCTCTGGGAGACAGCCCTGGACACAGCTGACATTCTAGAGGAGGGCATATGGGTGGGGTTGTGGGGTCCAGTAAGAAACTGGCTAAGGCGGTATAGACACAGTGCTAGAGGGGATCAACACTCGGGAAAATAAAGCAGGATGTGGGAATGGGACAGGGCTCTTGTGAGTGTGGGGCAGTTTTCCTCACTGGACAGGTGACGATGAAATAAAACCCTGAAGGAGTGGTGGCCTGAGACCTAGGATAACTGGTCAAAAGGATTGCTGATACAAAAGGAGCAGCAAATTTGTTAGGCGGAGCGCGTGGGTGCCTGGCCCCGCATTCCAGGACAGACCGGGGAGGCGGCGAGGTTGCAGGGGCCAAGGGTGACTCGGCTAGAAAAGCAACACATGACTCCCTTTGTCAAGATTGGATTAAAATTATGCAATGGTTGCATTAAGTTTGAAAATCTTCAGGGACACATCTCTTGCAATTTCCCTCTACTTGTGTAATTAGAAATGAATAAGTGTTGATGAGGAAGCTGTAAAGGCTCTAATGGTCTAGGACATTATATAAAGCGTACTAGAACACGAAGTTCTCAAAGTGTACTAGGATTGCAAAAGCAGCCATAGGACTCTTATTCTCCAGATTTCTGTGGAGCTGAGGACGGGGAATCACAGCACAACGGCGGGACACATGGCAATGGAGCATGGAGCCATGTGCTAGCAGGTGTACAGCGGGGTCATGGCCGTTGTTGTTCAGTGGGGCCACCAGATCACAGATGAACACTGCAGCCATCCCACATGTGGCTGCCCTTCCCCTTCATTTCCTACCCACCACTGTGTGGAGCTCTTGGGCCACAGCTATGGCTAGAGGAGGCTGTGGATTCAGAAACATGGTTGTGGATAAGGAAAGATTTAGCACTGACCACAAATAAAAAGAGATCTTCCAGATTTAGAGAAAAGGAAAAAAGCAAACCAAAATAAAACAAAAACCCTCTTTTCTGCAGCCCTGAACGTAATCAGAGATGAAAGAAGACAGCTTTAGCCTCGTAAATAAGAAAATAAACAAGCGCTTGAAAAGGATAAGTTTTTTCTCTTAAATTTGTTTCTGCAAAGGGTTTTTCTTCCCTGAAAAACAAAACACTAAAATAGTAAGTTGTGTTTTCATTTATAAATCCTTCTCAAGAGGAAATCTAATAATAACAAGAGGGTTCCATTGGATTCCAGCTTATTTCTTAATGTAAATATATTTCTATCCTCTGGGGAAAGAAATCTTTCCTGAGTCAGGTATTTCTCATTTAAATTTGTGATTTTATTCACTTGCATTTTTCCCTCTTCCTTTACCTTGAACAACCTCTCAAACTGAAGAGGAGTGTTCAATTCTACAGCTTATTGAATGGGACCTCTTCATTCAGTGATGCACAGTTTAGAAAGAATGTGGACAATGACTTGCTATGTTTTGTTCTACATCCAAGCAGATTAGTAGCTTGTGGCTCAGAAACTCTTATCTTAGAAGACCAGGTGTCCACATTTTAAGAGAGTTGGGCTATATACTAGAAAGAGAAACGGATTAGAGTCAGTCATGCTTTCAGACCTCAGCTGTATGTCTTATGTGATTTGAAGACATATATTAACTGGCTTCTTTAAGCTTCAGTTTCTTCTGTAAAATAGGAAGAATAATAATGTGGTGGATTAAAAATGCCGGCCAAATCTCTGATCCTGCTCCCATTGAGAGGTGGGCTCTGTCCCCTCCTCTTGAATGCAGGTGGGTTTTGTGGCTGCTTTGACCAAAAGAACAAGGCTGTGACACTGTGCCAGTCTAGGGCCCAGTCTTCAAGGTACAGGCAGCTCCCACGTTCAAAACATGAAATAGCTCTTGGAAGCCTGAACAGTGCAACTCCCTTGAGGCTGCCATGATGTGAGGAAGCTCAAGCCACCCTGGTAGAGGTCTATGAGTGCAGAGGGCAATGCCCAACTGCCCCGCCTCTCCCAGACGCAGCCATTAAAGCCCAGCGGATCTTCCAACTGTGAAGCCGAGTGGAGCTCCTCTGACTGCGCCCTGTGCAAATTCCCCATCCACATCATCAGGAGAGACAATAATACTGTTTAAATCCACTGAACTTTGGCACGGCTTGTTAAGCAGCAATAGATAAACATAACTAAATGCCTGTGTTGTGCAGCTACTGTCAGTTTTACAAATAACACCCCCAAGGCACCTGCCCGGAATGGACACATAGGGAACAGTCAGTAAATAGCAGCCATCATTCCATATCGTTGTTCTCATCATCTTCCCACAAGAGCATTTATTAGAAATGTGATCAGAGAATCTTTTCTGAGCTCACAGAGGCATTGAAATCCCTCGCAGCTGACTTGCTTGGGAGTACACAGGCTTCGGGATGGCAAAGCCTTCCTAGCCCAAGCCAGTCAGGTGCAGGAGAGCCACTAAATCCTGCCACTGCCAGCACCGCCACTAAACATGTGTTCCCTCAGTAAACAAGACGTGCCACCCCTGCATTCCAGGGACATCACAGCTCCACATTGTTCTTGTATTTTTTCCTCTCCTGCAAATCTCCCTGATGACCTGAACTCAGTAGGCAACTAAACACAATTGGGTTTACAGAAGGCACTGTGGCCAAAGAGATCTTCGAACCTAGCTGTTGATGTCCAGGCTGCACGGAGGAGTTGAGAGCTTGCCAGCCAGGTTGAGAGCCTCTCAAGGACTTATGGTCCCCTTGCCCCAAGTGACCTTCTCCTTGGGGTACAGGTATTTAGGGGACACTTCTAATGTTGACTATAGACGTCTTGGGAGTGTTGACACTGGTAATATTAGGAAATAAAGTATTTTCAATGGAGTGAACTTGAGGATTCAGAATCCCAAGATTCCTTAACCTCTCCCACCCAGGTCCACTGCTCCCCATCCCGGCTGCCATCAACACCTTCCCTTGCCTGGCCTGCTGGTCAACCTGCTCTTACTGATTAGTCATTGTGCCACCAAGCTGGCCTCTGTTCAGTGCATCCTCTCCTCTGCAGCACAGTCTTCTTACAGCACCAATATCACAGTGTGGTCACACACCTCTTTGTTTTAGTCCTTCTTTACTAGTGGAAGAAAAATTTACCAGCTGGAGGAGGCTGGGTTCCCAACCCCTGTGTGCTCTGACTGATGGCTCAAGGACTGACTCTTTGGGAGGAGTGAGGGGCAAAAGCCAGAATGACACAGCGCATAGATGATGAAAGCAGACAAGGTGAGCCTGGACGGCAGGGGAGGACCTTCTGCTTAAGGATTTCTTCTTTCTTACAGTCTGCCTCTGAATCTCAACTGAGACTCACAAGATCAGTCCAAGTTACCAGGACCAGGACAAATAACTTGGGATGAGGTGCTTTTTTCCATCAGCTCTTTGGAATTGTTTGGGTAAAAAAAATAAAACTGAGACAAAGCTAAAAGCAAAACATTAGAAATCAAAACGAGGGAGGGTAAAGACTTTCAGTCAAAACTCACGTGTTCCCCAGCCAAGCTGGGACCCAGCACTCAGCCTTTGTGCTGATGCTTCAAGCTGCCTCTGTCCGATATGGAGAACAGCTTAGGAGCCGTCAGAACCTGCCGGAGTTCCATTTAGAAGCCAAGTGCCCACTTTCCCGCTGTGCCCCGCGTTGTTTTCCTGTTGACAGTTTCTCCTGTCTCACTCCTGCAGCTCAGATTGTCAGTTCCTCCTTCTCATCCCCATCTCCAGCATCCCCACAGGAAGCTTCCTGTCCAGGTTTCAGTTGCTGATCTGGAGTGCAGGCCCCAGCTCGCTGCTACTCTCCCTCCGGCCTGTTGCCTTTGGAAGGGCACTCTCTGCATGGCTTCTTGTTGCCCTGGGTTGGCATTCTGCCACCCATCCCATTAGGCTCTCAAAACAGAGCCACAAGTGAGCTGACAACTTCCACCCAGTGAGCTGTGTAAAAACCACACAAATAGCCACACAGACACCTGGGACCATGATGAGCATTTGCAGACAATTCCAGAAAGAGTTTCTACCTTAACAATGACTTGCTTTAACTTCCTCTGTTTCTGAGCTTCAGTGATAGTCCTACAGATGAACAGAGAAAGGTCCTCCTCCCATGGTGCATGCTGAGGACAAAACAGCAATGCAGCCGAATACGTCTGTCTCTAATCCATCCCCAAGCTTTCATTTCAGAGTCATTCTTTTTTTTCCTTTTTTTGAGATGGAGTCTCGCTCTGTCATCTAGGCTGGAGTGCAGTGGTGCAATCTCAGCCCACTGAAACCTCCACCTCCTGGGTTCAAGCGATTCTCCTGCCTCAGCCTCCTGAGTAGCTGGGATTACAAGTGCCCGCCACCACGCCCAGCTAATTTTTGTATTTTTTTTTAGTAGAGATGGGGTTTTACCATGTTGGTCAAGCTGGTCTTGAACTCCTGACCTTATGAACTGCCCACCTCGGCCTACCAAAGTGCTGTGATTACAGGCGTGAGCCACAGCACCCAGCCTCATTCTTTAAACTGTGACCCTTACCATGTCGAACTTGAATTTTATGGTATTGACTTTTAAGTCCAAGATGGAACCTACAATTTAGATAAGGCTTGACCAGCAGATGACTTCCAGTTTAGACTTCAGCGTATGCCTTTGATATTCAAAACAGGCTTCCAAATCAACCCTCTTACTGAATTACAATTTTCTACATCTTGTTTATTAAAAATACAAAATTATGAAAACAGCAGAACTTAGCAACTTTAACCTGTCCTTTATCCATGTTCCAGGACTCTTGAGTTGTCATGCAAAGGTGTTACCATGAACATACCTCTGCACCCCCCACCCTGGACTGGCTTCCCTAACAGGTGGGCCACGTTCAGCTCCCAGAGACCAGCTTAAGGCCCTGGCCAGCCTGAGTGAGGTTCCAGGAGTGAGGCAGGTGCGGGGGATCTGTCTGTCCTTTTTTTTTTTTTTTTTGAGATGAAGTCTCGTGCTGTCACTGGGGCTGGAGTGCAATGGCATGATCTCAGCTCACTGCAGCCTCCGCCTCCCAGGTTCAAGTGATTCTCCTGCCTCAGCCTCCCAAGTAAGTGGGATTATAGGTGCCCACCACCACGCCTGGCAAAATTTTTGTATTTTTAGTAGAGATGAGGTTTCATCATGTTGGCCAGGCTGGTCTCGAACATCTGACCTCGTGATCCACCCACCTCAGCCTCCCAAAGTGCTGGGATTGAAGGTGTGAGCCACTGTGCCTGGCCCTGTCTTTTGATTCTCATAGTACCAAGAGCACAGATGGCCTTATTGTTCAGACATTGAACAGGAAAGACATAAATCTTCCAACTTGTTGCTGGGACTATCTGCGTGTAATTTTCCCAGAGAGAAGGCTTTTTTTCTGCATCCTGAGTTAAGAATTCTCTTTCTGATTCTTAGGTAAGCACCGGACTTTTTTTGCACTGAGTGTCATTCACCATGAACTTTGCTCCTGACAATAGTTTAAATAGGCGATTAATGTAACATTTATATTAGGACAAAAGTCTACATGTTTTATCTATAATATTTTTAGTTGATTCACAAGAATTTTTGAAGCTGAAGTTCAGCTCGTTTTACTCCCAGAGGTATGATAAAATCTGTTTACTCTCTGTTCACATTTTGTAATATTCTGAAACTTTGAATTCTGTGTAGAGCAGTTTTTAATGAAGCCAGGCTGTAAGGCTGATTGGGGACCCAGCTGCCACATATGGTGTTTGCTTGCTCATCAGAACATGTTTTGCCAAAAGTGTTCCATGTGCAAGGCACTGAGATGTGCCAAGGGCACGGGCAGGGACAAGTCTGGAACAGCCCCTTCCCTCGAGGAGCTCACTTTCACAGCAGGAGACAGATAGTAAATCACATTTTTAGAAATTCCAAACATGGAATTTGCTGCCAAGGAGACTAAAGCCCCCCACTCCAAGGGGTGGGATGTGGGGTGTGTTAGGGAGGGCTGATATGAGCGGCATTCCAACAGCTCAGGGAAAGCTGGAGGCTTTCTCTTTCTTTCTTCCTTTCCCTTCCTTCCTTCCTTCCTTCCTTCCTTCCTTCCTTCCTTCCTTCCTTCTTTCCTTTTTTTTTGAGATAGAGTTTTGCTCTGTCACGCAGGCTGGAGTGCAGTGGCATAAACACAGCTCACTGCAGCCTCAACCTCTTGGGCTCAAGTGATCCTCCCACCTCAGCCTCCCAAGTAGCTGGGACCACAGGAGTGTGCCACCATGCCTGGCTAATTTTTAATTTTTTAGGTAGAGTCAGTGTCTCACTATGTTATCCAAGCTGGCCTCAAACTCCTGGGCTCAAGTAATCCTCCTGCCTCAGCTTCCCAACGTGCTGGGATGACAGGTGTGAGTCACAGCACATGGCCAGGGATGATAATCTGAGGAAAGACTCATCAGTGGAGAATGAGCCCCCAAGAGCCTGGGGCCTGGTGCCTGAGAGCGCCACTTGCAGTTAAGGTGTGAAGGTGTGGATGCCCATCTAAGAGCAACTAGCAAACAGGGCACTCATTGGAGTGTCTAGCAACTGTATCCACTGATGCTTCCTTGGCACATTACAGGATGTATCCCGAGCCTGAAGGTTGGGGGAACAGGCTGAGGATTGATGATATGAGATTTGAGAGGAAAGGTATGTTTGATTAACTCTGGTATTTTTCACATTTGGAGGTTCAAAATTTAAAAAAAAAAGAATATTTGGGGTTGACTCTTGAATTGCAAGCAATTCCAGGGAAGGGTCGAATGCTTCTTAAAAACGACAATTATTAGGAAAGAAAAGAAAGAAGCAGTACTCATATGGCTGCGGCTTGATTGCTGCCAGCAAGGAAATCAGCCTCAGCCAGGCTGGCAGGGCACTGAGGAGCAATGAGGACGATCCTCCAGCCCATTCATGGGGCCGCACGTCTCCTTTGGTGCTGAGCAGGCTGTGACCCGGCAAGGAAAGAGCCCCCATGAAGCCCCGATGCCAGTGTGTAGGGCAAAGAAGGCCCAGAGAGTGTACCCGCCCCACCCACACATGACACACACAGAGAGACACAACCCCCACCCCCACCCCCCCCACACACATGGAGTCCCATGGGGACACACACAGAAACACGCACACACATATCACACAGGCACACATATACTCAGACACACATAGAGACACACAGACACACACACAAATACAGACACAGATTCACACACACACACACACACCCATCTTAGGAAGAGCAGGGATTTATTTCCCAGAGGAGATGCCACCCTGGATTGAGGACTTTAAGAAATCCCTGTGCCAGAGGATAGGAAGAAGGGAACAGAGAGAAGTCAGGAGAGAGTGCAGCATCGGTGGGCTCGCATCTGGAAGGCTGTCCCTTCCCGAGCAGTGCAAGGGGATGATCCACAACTGAGGGAAATGAGAATTCTTAGCCTTATACTGCCAGTGCTGAGATCCTCTAGACTCTGGGCGAAGCCATGCCATCGGGGTCCGCTGTCTTTTGTCAGGAGTAGACTGGCAGGGCAGGAGGGACCCTGGTAAAAGTGACTCCCCACACCCAGCCATTGTGTGAGAGAGCTGGCATGAAGGTGAGAGACACAGCAATGATTAACTTCAGAGGAGAGAGAGACCCGTGAGGCTGCACACGGAGCCCCTCTAAGGATGATGATGGTCATGGCCACCCCTCCCCCAACAAGAGTCTATCCAAGAACATGCTTGGATGCATTTTGTAAAGCAAGAATCCTCCCACATGGAGGTTACACAGTAAGTGGTATTGCTGCGAAAAAAGAGAGCAATTCAGAGTTTTAAACTTGGATGGGTTTAACAAAAACCGTCACATCAAATATTCGGCAGAACACACTCTGCCTGCAGACTGCATCTTCTGGGCATTTACTGACACCTAATAAGAGCATATCTTAATTATGTGAAAGCTCTAGGAACAGACAATTAAGCCTCTTTGATGGGAATGAGACCTCCAGTTTATGACTTGAGTAGCTAGGAGACTTGCTCCATCAATCTGCCTTTCATTAGCACATAATAACATCTCACTTTTATGGGAAGTTCCTTCAGTTAATTTTCTTAATTAGATTTAGCTGAAGGATGAAAGTCAAATCTTGCTACACAAAGCTCTGGTAAGGAAGACCACTGTGTTTAATGCAGTAATTCAAACATAAAAGCCACATACATCAAAGATACACACAAATAAGAGAATTATGTTTCCTAAAGATCCTTGGAGCAGTGAAGGCTAATTTCAGATGGGTCCTGGGTTGCAAATTTAACTGAAAATGTCCAAATTTAACTGAAAACGTCCATTTAACTGGAAGTGGGGTAGACCAGGGTAGGTAGCGCTAGTATCCTTAGTCCATATTCTAAAAGATACACCAGCGTCTGCATTCCTACTGGAACGAGGGTATCATGCTGAGCAATAAGCAAGTGAATTCCTCTGTGTTGAATAATTCCCACAAATGAGAAATCTCTCCCTGCTGTCAGAAACAATTGTGCCTTTTCCTGAGCAATTAACTTGTTCAAGTCATATGAAATTTTAAGTCACATTACCACTTTAGCATATAGAAAGGCTGACATTAAATACGGCTCACCTACAGCAGCTAGGGTTTAAGATTTGACAGCACATTATAAGTATTCCAAGGCCACATCTGGATTGTTCTTATTTTCATAGCCCTACATTCTGGTCATCCAGATGCACTCAGCTATTTTTATATTCTATTTGGTCTTGATGAATTGTAGGTATTTCCGTAAGCTGCCTTGAATCATTTTGGAATAAAGTAGGATATAAATAAGTAAATAAAGAAACACTGATTACAGATTAAAGAACTCAATTTAACCATACAATATAAACGAACGCAATAAGATCAAAGCCAAGAATATAGATCAACCATTCAAAAGCACAATTTTAAAATTTAAGTTGATAGCTCACTCCTCTGCTCTAAATACAACCACTTGCTGTCAAACCAAGTTGATGTTCCCCTTTATTTTTCCCTGAAAAAATGTCCAGCTCTCGAAGCTCCTTGGCCCCTCATGGAAATGAAACTCAGAGGACCTGGCTTCAACGGCTCCCTTGACATGCACTAATGTCTTGCCCTGCAGACTATCTGGTTCTTCTGTTGCAATTAAATATTTTCTATGAGCTTTGATAACCACTGAATCTGTCAAAAGTAAAATATTTTAGCAAGTATCTACAAGCAGTATCTGCTATTTTGTGAATTACATATGATGCATGCCTCAGATGCCAGAGACAGAGGTAAAGTTGACAGTGCACTGGAATAGCTTCCAGATAGATGCAACAAGTACATATAAATTATTTATTTGGAACAAATTTTCAATCTTTTCAAGTTCTTGTACTAATGGCTTATTGAATCTTTGCATTGCTACATCATGTAACATAAGAGATAACTCTGGCTTCCAAATCTTTGAAGACATCAATTCTAAAATGAATGTTAAGCCTTATTTTAAAAAACTATAATTTAACTATTCCACCAGAATTGGTCCAGGATAGGTGAATAGTGGTACTAATATTATTTTCATTGATTCATCGACATCTATTTTATTCAGCGTTTTCATAGAAAGGTTAATTTGTCAAACTGGAGCTTGACCAAAGGAGCAAGAATGGAGCAGTGACTTAAAGCACTGGTGTCTAAGTGGTATCAGGACAGAAATTACAGGTCTTCCACAATGGAATGAGCAGCCTTGGAAAACTGAGTAATGTCTCTGGAAGTGTCCAAGCTGACACTGGAAATTCTCTATCAGTTACAGCATTGAGGAGATCACAGCATTGTGTGTGGAGTAGAACTAGATCGTTTCCAAGGTTTCTTTGAGTGTAAAGTCTTGTTTGTTGCAACATATTTTCTGTTCTTAAATAGTGGATGGGCTTAACCTCCTTGATCAATTTACTTAATGGTGGCCATGTAAAAATTAGTGAAAAACTACCAAAATGTTTGAATTTAGAATAATTGATTTAAGTCATGCCATCTAGGATTAGCTAACCTGCTATCTATCTTAGTCTGATCAGCAATACCTGAGACTGGGTAATTTCTAAAGAAAAAAAGGTTTATTTGGCTCACCAGTTGGCTGGATGGAAGACTGGGCATCTGGTGAGGGCCTCAGGCTGCTTCCACTCAAGGTGGAATGTGAATGGGAGCTGGCATGTGCAGAGATCACACAGTGAGAGACGAAGCAAGGGGGGTGGAGAGGTGCCAGGCTCTTTTTAACAACTAGCTCTCATGGAAACTAACAGTGTGAAGGATCCACCCTCATGGCCCAGACATCTTCTATTAGGCCCCACCTCCAACACTGGGGATCCAATTTCCACTTTAGATCTGGTAGCATCCAAGCCATAGCACCTTCACATTCCAGTGTGTCTTTGCATGACTCCCAGGAAAAAAGCAGTTAGGTCATGTAATTATCATGAAGACCAATGCTGGGACTTCACAGGCCTTACAGGAACAAGCACAAGAACTATTTTTGTATTGGTTGTTATGAGATGTTGGTATGTGCAGCAAAATTTTGCCTGAGAGTTGCTTCTATTATACCATAGTGTTTGGTAATAAAGTTTTAGAACCAGAGCTTGTGGGGCAAGATTGTAAAGTTACAGATATCCCACATGTGCCAAAAATAACCTGACAATTATAAAGAGCCAAGTTCCCATTCCTGAAAGTTGTTCTGGAATTTTTTCTGAGAGATGGAACACAGTTAAACAGTATTGGTATGCAGCTTCCTGTTTGTAAACATTATTTTATAAAAACAGATTATAAAATATATTAGAAAAGAGAAAGGCTTGAGTATTTAAAACAGTCAATAATACAAAGATTTTATTTTGAGGTAATCAAGGGTTTTTAAAATTATGGAGTAGGCCATACTTCAGTGCCTACTATAAAAATGTATTTTAAAATTTTTGTTTGAAGATTTGGCAAGGCCTTGGGCTTTTAGCACAGGAAAGATTTTGCATCAGAGATATTTTCTGGGATCAGCAAAACTTGTGTTATTAAATACAAAACAGGAATAACAATTCTAGACAAGTTTAGGTTAAAACATTATTTTGTGGCTGAAAATAGAATAGGGAGCTCCAAAACTAACTCCCTCCGCTAAAGTAATGATTACACGAGCAAACGTTGTTACAATTAGCTTTCTCATATCTCTGGAATTTAATTTTAAAAGTTACAACAACAAGGAGAATGGTTAAAGAAGAAAGAAGCTGCTGAAATTTGTAGAGGGATTGTGGTAGCATTTCAACAAATCTGCCCCTGATCCCCTGTTCCAGAGTATGGCAGTAGCCATGAATATAGGACTTGTGTTCATGACTTGCTTGCTGGTGCTAGACACAGCAGTGTGGGCTTGTTCTGGGAGAACTGTGTAGGTGGACATTGATCTGCCTGGTGTCTCCCTGATGGATTGGCCCATGGGGCGAAACTTTGTTTTGCCCACCACACAGTTTTCTCAGACCTGAGTGGCTTTCCAGGCAGTGTTTGTCAATTGCATTTGAAGGTAAATGTACCTAAAGGGTAGGCAGCAGGCAAGCCAAAAAAAATCTGAGAAAGAGATACACAGGGGAACAAGGCCTTTGAAAAATTTCTATATATGCTGAGGAAACTAGAAGGTTATATTCATGCCCAAGACCAGAACTATGTTCACAAAAGACCAGAGAGGACCCTATGCTTTTAACTCTGGCTGACCTTTATGTTCTGTGCAAGCAGGAAGTTAGGGCTAAGGCAGAGTTGTAAGCAGCCTGTAAACATGGAATGAGTTTCCTCTGCAGAAGCCAATCTGAAAATCTAGGAAAATGTTTTTGGGGCAGGGCAGGGTTTTTTTTGTTGTTGTTGTTCTAGGCACTTAGGGAAAGCTCTATCTAACAGCTAAGCTAACAGAACAGAGACTTCAATGACCATGTGCAACAAAGAATGCAGTTTTTACAAAAATAGTTTGGAAAATGTCACTTAACAAACTACTTCAACCCATAATAGGCAGCAATAATAAACCCTGGGCAGGGGGAAATATCTGATTTTCAGAATTATTACATAATATCTGATATGTAAATATTTGAAATATCTAATTTGCACCAAAAATTATGAGGCATGCTAAGAAATAAGAAAATCGGGCCCATTTACAAGAAAAAAAGGAAATTAATGAAAACTGTCCTCAGGGAAAGCCTGATGTTGAACTTGCTAGACAAAGACTTTGAATCAATTGTCTTAAATATACTCAAAGAGATCAAGGAAATAAGGAGAATAATATGTCACCAAACAGAGACTATCAATAAAGATATAGAAATAGAAATAAGAAAAGAAACCAACTAGAATTCGAAATCCTGGAGCTGAAAAACAGATTAAGTAAAGTGAAAAATTCACTAGGTCAGTTCAACACCATATTTGAAATGGCAGAATAAAAAAAATCTGTTTTTGTTTTTGAATAAACATAGAAATTAAGGAAAAATAAATAATGTTTTTAAAGATCTATCAGTTGGAATTATCTGGTCTTATAAGCAGAAAGAAAAAAGAATGAAGAAAAATAAACAGAACCTAAGAGACATGTGAGACACATAACAACATACTAATGTATACATAACGAAGGTCTCAGAAGGGCCAGGCACAGTGACTCACACCTGTAATCCCAGGACTTTGAGAGGTCAAGGTGGGCAGATTGCCTGAGGTAAGGAGTTTGAGACCAGCCTGGCCAACATGACAAAACTTTGTCTCTGCTAAAAAATATGAAAGTTAGCCAGGTATGGTATAATCCTAGCTACTAGGGAGGCTGAGGCAGGAGAATCACTTGAATCTAGGAGATGGATGTTGCAGTAAGCCAAGAGAAAAACCCCATCTCAAAAAAAACACAAACAAAACAAAAAACAAAACAGAAAGTCCCAGAAGTTGAAAAGAAATAGATAAAGTCAAAAAGAATATTTGAAGGGAGAATAAAGAAAAGGAGCAGAAAGAATATTTGAATAATGGCCCCAAACTTTTCAAATATGTTGAAAGATATTAATCTACATGTACAGCAAGCTCAATGCATTCTAAGTAAAAGAAGCTCAAAGAGATTCACACTGAGACATTATTATATGTTGAAAGCCAGAGACAAAGAGAAAATCTTCAAAGTAGCAAGATCAAAGTGACTAGTCATAAACAAGGGACCATCAACTAGATTATCAACTTATTCCTCATTAGGTACTATGAAGGCAAGAAGGCAGTTGGATGGCATTTTTAAAGTGCTAAAAGAGAAAAAAAACCTGTCAACCAAAAATTATAAATTGGCAAAACGATCCTTCAAAATGAAGGAGAAATTAAGACATCTATAGGTAAACAAGGTTAAGAGAGTTCAATACTAGTAGACCCACCTGCCCTACAAGAAATGCCAACGCAACACCTTCAAGCTGAAATGAAAGAACACTAGACAGTAACTGGAAGCAACATGAAGAACTAAAGAACACCAGTAAAGTTAACTACCTAGGTAAATATGAAATTCAGTATTATTATTTTTTAATTTGTAATGCATCTTTTTCCCTATATAATTTTAAAAACAAATGCATAAAATAATAATTACACATCTGTTCGCATAGGCACACAATATATAAGGATATAATTTGTGACAATAACAACATGGTGGGCAAATGGAGCAATATAGATTCAGAGTTTTTATATACTATTGAATCTAAATTGAATATTAATTCAAACTAGATTGTAACAAATTTAAAATGTTAATTGCAAATCTCAGGACAATCATTAAGTAAACAAATACAGAAATAAGAATGAGAAGGAAATCCAAATAGTACACTATAAAAAATCAGTTAAACATGAAAGAAAGCAGTAATGGAAGAATTGAGGAATTTTTTAAAAAGGCATATAGAAAACAAATTTTTAAATGGCAAAAGACATTTCTTTCTTATTTGTAATCTCTTTTAAAGTAAATGGATCATACTTTCTAATTAATAGTCCAAGATTCACATAATGGATAAAGAAACATTTTCCACCTTTATGCTATCTACAAGCTACTCACTTTAGATATAAAGACACAAATAGGTTTAAAATGAAAGGCTAGAAAAAGGCATTCCAAGAAATTACTAACCAAAAGAGAGCTGCTGTGTCTGTTTTATACCAATATAAGACAAAATAGCCTTTAAATAAAAGTTGTTACAAGAGACAATGAAGAACATTATATAGTGAGAAAGAGTCAATCCATAAAGAAGATATCATAATCGGGCCGGGTGCAGTGGCTCAAGCCTGTAATCCCAGCACTTTGGGAGGCCGAGGCGGGTGGATCACGAGGTCAAGAGATCGAGACTATCCTGGTCAACATGGTGAAACCCTGTCTCTACTAAAACTACAAAAAATCAGCTGGGCATGGTGGCGCGTGCCTGTAA
>NW_016107833.1:426227-447712 GCF_001604975.1 Cebus imitator
AACTTGAACAACACTATAAAACAAGTAGACCTAGCAGCCATATATAGAACTTTCCACCCAACAACAGCAGAATATACATTCTCAAGTACAAATGAAACATTCTTCAGGATGACAATGCATTAAGCCACAAACAAATCTCAATAAATTTTAAATAACTTAAATCATACAAATTATATTCTCTGACTACAATGGAATGAAACTAGATATCAATAACAAAGGAAAATTGAAATTTTCACATGTGAGTGGAAAATAAACACATACTTGAATAACCAATGAATCAAAGAAAAATTTCAAGAGAAAATAAGAAAATACTTTGAGACAAATGAAAGCAAAAACACAACATAACAAAACTTACAGAAGGCAGCAAATCAGTACTCAGATAGAAATTTGTAGATGTTAATAGATACATGAAAAAAAAAGAAAGTCTCAAATCAATAAACTGTATACTTTTATAAACTAGAAAAACCAGCTAAATCCAAAGCTATCAGAAGGAAAGCAATAAAATGATTAGTACAGAGATAAATGAACTAGAGAATAGGAAGAATGAATCAACAAAAGCAATAGCTCTTTGAAAAGATCAACAAAATTAACAAACTGATAAATAGAGAGTAGATTCAGATTACTAGTACCAGAATTAAAAATACAACCTTAAAGAACCAAAAAAGATTTTAAGGCAATACTACTAAAAAGTATAGGCCAATGAATTAGATAATCTAGATAAAATGAGTGAATTCTAAAAATAATAAACTATGAAAACTGACTCAAGGACACACAGGCAATATCAACAGATCTAAAACAAGTAAAGAAGTTGAATCAGTAATAAAAAAGCAACCAAGAAAATCCCAGCACCAGATTACTTCATTGGTGAATTCTACCAAACATTTGAAGTATTAAAATCGAACTTTCTCAAATTCTTCAAAAGGTAGACGAGAAGGGAACACTTCTAAACATTTTATGAGTTCTGCATCACACAAATACCAAAGCCAGAAGAACATATTACAAAAGGAAACTACATACAAATCCCTTACAAATACAGGTACAAAAATCCTCAACAAAACCCTATCAAGCTGAATCCAGAAGCATATTAAACAAATTACACATCATGACTGAGTGGGATTTATCCCAAAAATGCAAGGGTAGTTCAACATAACAAAATCAATCAATGTAACACACCACATTCATTGAAGAAAGGAAAAAGAAAACCTGTATAATTATCTCAATTGATGCAGAAAAGGTATCAGACAAAATCCAGTGGTCTTTCATGATTTAAGAAAGAAAGCATTCAGCTAAACAGGAATAGAAGGCCCTCAAGATGGTGAAGGACGTTCATGAAAAGCCTCATAGCCGACATTATATTCAACTGAAAAACTGAGCACTTTCTGGCCATCATCAGGAACAATACAAGAATTTCTACTTTGATGCATATTCAACATTTTACTGAATATTCTATTTAAAACAATTAAGCAAGTAAAAGAAATATAAGGCATTAACATTGTAAGGGAAGAAATCAAACTATCGCTATTCACAGATGACATGATCTTACATATAGACAATACTCAAGACTCCCCATAAAAATTGTTAGAGCTAATGAATTCAGCAAACTGCAAAATAGAAAACACAAAGTCTGTTATATGTCTGTACACTAGCAATGAACAATCTGAAAGGACATTATGAAAACAATTCCATTCACAATTAGCATTAAAAAGAATAAACTAGTTCAGAATAAACTCAACCAAGAAGGTGCAAGATTTGTATACCGAAAATTATAAAATATTATTGAAAGAAATTAAAGATGACCTAAATAAATGGAACATATCTTGCATTTATGAACTGGAAGACTTAATATTGTTAAGATGACAATACTCTTCAAATTGATCTACAGATTCAATACAATCCCTTCAAAAATCCCAATAGTTTTTTTGTTGTTGTTGTAGAAATGGAAAAATCAATCATGAAGTTCATAAGCAATTGCCGGGGACCCCAAATAGCCAGAACAGTATTTAAGAACAAAGTTGGAGAACACACATTTCCCAATTTCAAAACTTACTACAAAGCTACAGTAATCAAAACAATGTGCTGCTGGCATAAAAATACACCATAAAGGTGTGGATTAGATCATATTCACATGGATCATGGAATATAACTAAGACTGCAGAAATAAACCCATACATCTATTGTCACTTGATTTCAACAAGCATGCCAAGATCAATCAATGAGAAGAGAATAGTTTCTTCAATAAACAGGGCTAAGGTAACTGGATATCCACATACAAAAGGATATTGGATCTTGGTCTCACATTGTATACAAAAATTAACTTAAAAGGATCAAAGACCTAAATGTAAAAACTAAAACTATAACACTTTTAGAAGAAGAGATAGGGGTAAGTTTTCATAATCTTGGATTTGGCAGTGGTTTCTTACCTATAACAAAAGCACATGCAACAACAACAAAAAAACCAGAAAAATTAAACTTCAAAATTAAAAAGTTTTGTGCATTAAAGTGCACAATCAAAAAAGGGAAACCTGGGCATGGTGGCATGTGTCTGTGGTCACAGCTACTTGAGAGGATGAGGCGGGAGGCTGAGGTGGAAGGATTACTTAAGCCCAGGAGTCTGAAACCAGCCTGGGCAACATAGTAAGACTCCATCTCTACAAAAAATTTTAAAAATTAGCTGAGCTTGGTGGCACATACCTGTAGTCCCAGCTACGAGCAGACTAAGGTGGGAGGATCACATGAGCCCGGAGTTGCAGGCTACAGTGAGCCATGAAAAAGGTGGGGGGTGGTGGGGGGAAACACAGCTCATAGAATAAGAGAAAATACTTGCACATTGTATATCTGATGAAGATCTAGGATACAAAATATAGAGAGAACACTTACAACTCAACAACTAAAACAACAACCCTATTTAAAAATAGGCAAAAAATTTGAACAGATATTTCTTCAAAGAAGATATACAAAATACAAATGGGCAGAGCGCAGTGGCTAACACCTGTAATATCAGCACTTTGGGAGGCCAAGACAGGTGGATCATGAGGTCAGGAGTTTGAGACCAGCCTGGCAAACATAGTGAAACCCCGTCTCTACTAAATATGCAAAAATTAGTTGGGCATGTTGGCACGCACGCACCTGTAGTCCCAGCTACTTGGGAGGCTGATGCAGGAGAATCGCTTGAACCTGGGAGGCAGAGGTTGTGGTGAGCTGAGGTCATGCACTGCACTCCAGCCTGGACAACAGAGCAAGACTCCATCTCAAAAAAAGAAAAAAAAAATGGCTAATAAGCACATAAAAAGATGGTCAATATCACTAGTCATTAGGAAAATGCTAATTAAAGACACAATGAGATACTACTTCACAACCACTAGAATGGCTATAACAAAAAAAAAAAAAACCAAGACTGACAAATGTTGATAAGGATGCCCAGAAATTAAAACCCTCATATACTGCTGGTGAGAATCTCAAATGGTGAAGCTGTGGAAAACAGTCTGCTAGTTCCTTAATTAGTTAAACAGGGAACAATCTTATGATTTAGCAGCTCTGCTGCTCAGTATATACCTCGAAAAGTTGAAAACCAGCGTTCAAACAAAAACTGGTATATAAATTGTTCACAGCAGCACTATTTGCAATAACCAAAAGATGAAAACAAGCTAGATGCTTATCAACTGATGAAGAGTTACATGAAATGTGGTCGTCCATACAGTGGAATACTATTCAGCTATAAAAAGGAATAAAGTCCTGATACATCTATAACATGGGTAAACCTAGAAAACATTATGCCAAGTGAAGAAGCCAGAAAGAAAAAGCAACATGTCTGATTCCATTAAAATAAAATATCTGGAATAGGTGAATCATAGAGACAGAAAGCAGATTAGTGGTTGCCCCTGGCTGGGAAAAGTGGCAATGGGAGTGACTGCTTAAAGGGTACAGCGTTCCTTTTGGGGTGATGACAATGTTCTGGAACTAAATAGTGGCAAAGGTTGCATAAAGCTGTAAATGTACTAAATGCCACTGACTGTACACTTTAATATGGTTAAAATGGTGAATTTTACATGATTTTAACACAGTAAGAAGTTATTACTCAAACGGTTATGTATAAATACTGTCTTTGTCTACATCTAACTATCTGTTAAATTTTTCTGAAAGTGATTATCAGAAAAACACTGCCTTCAATGATTAATGATTATTATTTCTGTTACCTTATCATCAATATTCAATTGCAACCTCCTTGGAGTCGGAGTCAGTGCATATTAACATCTTTGTAGTTCTCACAGTGCCTCTTTCAATGTTATATACATAATAGTTCCTAAAGCAAAGTGACTCATGGTGAAGAAGAAGGAGTCAAAGCCACAAGATGCGCCATGACGAGTTGCAGAACATCAGCCTCTCAGAACATCCACTTCTTAGGCATCTACCCTGTACCACTCCAACTCACCATTACTAATCTCTATACCAACTCTGTGGATAGGTCCACCAGCATGCCACAGGGGTAATAGTTGGTCTGCTAAGACAAAGAGTGAGTTGAAGTGAGAATATCATAAACAAACAGCTTCAATATACGTTGAGTATTTTGTTTTAGTTAAAAACATGTAAGCATACATTTATTCATCAATCTTTTCATAACAGACCAGGAACATTTCTTTGCCCATAGTTGCACCAATTTCCTGCATGTCTCTTACTTGTAATGCATGACCTACAATTTCTAATTTGGATTTCTTCAATGAGAAGGAATAACTTAGAGACATATGTGAAATCATTAGAGTTCAGATTCCTTCTATATTTTTACATCCTTCCACCTCAATCAGTAACTTAGTTGTCGTATTTATACTTTATTCAACGGTGATATTTTGTCACTTTTCATACCATCTTTCCATCACATTCTCCTTGGGTTTCACGGAGACAACAACTTTCTTTTTAAGAACATTAAATAATTATTTTATTTAATTTCTTGTTTTCATAAAAAATTAACTTTTAAAATTATTGTACAATTATAAGAAAAAGAAGAGCAAGTGTACATCAGCTTGTGAATTAAAAGTTACTATTAAAAGGGGCGTACAACTTAGCTGGTGGCAGCAGAAGTATCCAGGTGTGCTGGAGTCAAGTCCTGCCTCTCTCTCTCTCTTTCTTTTGCACAGGAATCCCCTAGAGAGCTTACTGAAATGCAGATTCTGGTTCAGCAGGTCTGGAATGAACCTGAATTTGTTCAATGTTAACAAACTCCCAGTTGCTGCAATGCTTCTGGTCCAGGGTCTGCAGTGTGAGGACCCAGTCGCTGTATCAGGCCGTGCACAGCAGCCAGCATACTTTTCTGCAACAATGGGAGTACCCATTAACCCAGGACGTTGGTCAGTGCAGGTCCAGCTTTTGTTCTACTTAAGAACCCTGTTATATAGGTGAGGAAGCTAAGCACAGAGAAGCTTATGCACAGCAGGCAAGTGCACAGTGGAAAAGCAGGAATTCAAACATGGGTGTGTTTGGCTCGAAAGCCCATACTCTTTCCATTTCACATCTAAGAAAGCCAAAAGCAGAGCACGAAGAGCCCAGACATCCATAGAGGGGCCTGGAGGAAGTAGATGGCAACCTTCCCCAATCTGTTCAGAGGAAACAGCAAAAGGAGAAAGCAGGTTCCAGGGCAATAGCTTTGACTTGCTGGCCATCTTATAAGAAAGAGACTTCATATTCTCTTCTTCTTTTTATGTATTGTCACTAAAACTTTGGGCTTGCAAAATTCGTATTGCTTTTTAATTATTTTTATCACCACCATTTCCTCTAACATCCTGGTGTTTATTGAGTGAATCAAAACTGAAGTTAACTTATTGGCGCTCTGTTGTTTAGTAAAATGATCAGAAACAAAGCACACGTGTAAAATTGGGCATAGTACAGTGATATTAATGCCTATGTCATTCCCTAGGAGAAAGGTTGTTCCAGAAATAGAAAGTATTGCTATTTTCTTAAACCAGGCTGATCATATGAATTCATATTCAGTGCTTTATTATACTGAAAACTTGACTTCTTTGGATCTTTGGCTCAATAATCACTTTGATGTTTTATTTATTGATGCAAAAAGGACTTGCCTTTCAAGTTTGTTATCTCTCATTTCAATGGAATTTTTCAAAGTATTAAGAAACTAGCTCCACAGTACTGTCTATCCAGTTTTAAATTGGCACAAGATTCTAGTGTTACTAGTGCCCCTGGGTGTTTCCTGCCATTTAGTTTCAAGCTAATAAGGAAATGCAGAGGTTGGCTAGAATTTGCTATGAATACTGTAGATAGACATTTGTGCTGGAACACACTCAAAGAAGGTTGAGAGAATGCGTTTTATCGTACCAGGCACTTTGTTTTTTTGCCTATTGAAATGATTTGTATTTGGAAATCAGAGGTATTTCTTGTCTTTGGCCAAATCTTTCATGAAGTCTGAACTTCCATGTTTATGAAATCCATCTGTGACATCATTGAGTGGTTTTCACAGTGAAAAAGTAATTTTCAAGGAAGACAACGTAAGATGTAATGTTTTGGGGAGGAATGTTTATTCCAGTCTCTCACCCATTCTTTTAAATAAAGTTACTTGGATTTTGTTTGTTCTGTTTTTGCTATTGCGTGTAGGAATTCTTTATACATCTTATGTATGAACCCGTTATCTGATGAATGGTTTGCAGATATTTTCCCACTCTGTAGGTTGCTTCTTCACTGTGCTCATTGTTTCCTTCGCTGTGCAGAAGCTTTTTATTTTGACGTGGTCCCACTTTTTGCTTTTGATGCCTGTGCTTTCAGCGTCATGTCCATGAAATCATTGTCAAGACCAATGTCATGAAGATTTCACCTATGTTTTCTCTTATGAGTTTTACAGTTTCAGGTTGTGTGTTCATCTTTAATCTACATTGAGCTCATTTTTATATACTATGTGAGAGAAAAGTCCCAATTTATTCTTTTGTATGTTGATATCCAGTTTTCTCAAAACTATTTATTGGTGAAGCTATCTTTTCCCTATGTATACTCTTGGTAGCTCTGTAGAAAAGTGGTTGACTATATATACATATATATATATTTGTGGTCTATTTCTGGTCTCTCTATTGTATTCCATCGGTCTGTATGTCTGTCTTTATGTCAGTACCATAGTGTTTTGATTACCACAGCTTTGTAATATATTTTGAAATCAGAAAAAAATGATGCCTCCAGATTTTTTCTGTTTCAATATGTTTTGGCTACTTGGGATACTTTCATATAAATTTTAGGTTTGTTTTTTGCTATTTCTGTAAAAATTGTCATTGGGATGTTGATAGGGATTAAATTGAATCTGCAGATCACTGTGGGTAGTATGGACATTGTAACAATATTATACCTTTCATCCCATGAGTAAGTAATGTCGTTCTATTTAGTTTTGTCTTTTTGGTTTCATTAATGTTTTGTAGTTTTCAGTGTATAAGTCTTTCATCCTTGGCTAAGTTTATTACTAGAATAAAAAGCCAACTTACAGAAGGAGAGAAAATATTTTCAAGCCATATATCTGATAGAGTTAATATTCAAAATATACAAGAAACTCCTAAAACTCAATAGCAAAAAACTTAAAACCCAATTAGAAAGTGGGTAAAAGACTTGAATAAACATTTCTCCAAAGAAGACATGCAAATAGCCAATAGGAATATGAAAAGATGCTTAACATTACTAATCATCAGGGAAATGCAAATCAAAACTGCAATGAGATGCTACCTCCCATCTGCTAAGCTGGCCATTATTAAAAAGAAAAAAGATAGCAAATGCTGGAGAGGATGTGGAGAAATTGGAGCTCCTGTGCAAGACTGGAAGAAATGTAAAATGATGTGGTCACTATGAAAAACAGTATGGAGATCCCTCAAAAAATTTAAAATAGATCTATCATATCATTCAGAAATCCCACTACTGGGTATATATCCAGAACAACTGAAATCAAACCTTGAAGAGAACTTTGCACTCCCCCTTCCATTGTAGTTTTCAATAGCTAATATATGGAATCAATGGAATTGTCCATCAGTGGATGAATGGGTAAAGAAAACATGATCTACACATACAATGGAATATTTTTCAGCCCTAAAAAAGAAGGAAATCTTGCAATACATGACAACATGAATGAACCTGGAGGACATTATGTTAGGTGAAATAAGACAGTCACAGAAGTACAAATACTGCATATAAGGCATCCAAAATGCCAAACTCATGGAAATAGAGAGTGAAATGGTGGCTTCCAGGGGTTGAGGTGGAGATACTGTTCAAGGCGTATAAAGCTTTGTTATACAAGATGAATAGGTTGCAGAGATCTGCTGTACAGCATGGTGCCTATAATTAATAACATTGTCCTGTGCACTTAAAAATCTATTAAAAGGGCAGATCTCACATGAAGTGTTCTTACTACAATAAAAAAGATGTCTCTTTTAAAAACACACCAAGTGTTTTGCCATTGAACTTTTCACATTGAAAATAAGAGTATTGATTAGTTCAAAGTCATAGTGACTTCATACGTCATTTTTGGGAAGATTAATAGAAAATGGAGACACACAGAACACATCTTGGGGTACAAATATGAAATTTAATCTGAATTAAATTATCAGATATATAGTCTGCCGCTAGAATAGACAGCAAAGTTTGTATCATGTGGAAAATATTTTTCATCAAACATGTCCATGTGGAACGTGGGCAGTTCTGCTTCTGGTGTGGCATCACCTCTTCTCTACCGTCCATTCCTCTTGCCCAGTAGCTGCCCTGTCTACAGGTTAACAGGGTTTGTAAGTGCAGGTGAGGTGACTTGGGGTAGAGACATACACCCAAAGACTGTGTTTGCTAAAGAAGGGTTTTATTACTTATGAAATGAAACACATCATCAGAAAGGCTGGCGCCAAATTTGAAGCAGTAAGGCCTCATCTGAAAAAAAAAAAAGTGATTCTAGCTTATATTCACTTGTTCCCTCTAATAAAATCAGATATGCTACAAAGAGAGAAAATCAAATTCAAAAGCCCCTTATCAAAAGGAAAAATAAAGATTATTTACAAAAGTAGGTAGCAAAAATTTAGAAAAACCAACTAAGCTAGTGCAGTTCTCCAGGGCCAGCAACAATGGGAGCCACTGTATCCAGGACCTAAAGGGGCAAGGGAGGAAGTGGGTGTTGGTAACCTAGACAGGGAGGTTCTGTTGGGAGAGCTGTGTGGTGGGAGTAGGCACCCCCACCCTCTCCTCCTGCCAGGGATAACCCACCTACATACACCCTGTTAGCTAAATCCAGTTAGAAGGCAGAAGACAAGGGGGCCCACTGCTATAGTCCCTGTGGGAAAGGACGATGGAAAAGGGTGGAAAGAAGGACTGGAGGGATCGATAGAAGATACCTTCGTAACTTACTATGGAGAGCATCTCCTGGATTTTCCTCAAGTCTATTCTGCTGGGCTTGGCCTCCTTTGCAGAGCACTTCATCCTCCAAATGTCAGCAAGCCTGCGTATCTGAAGTGACCAGACCATGGCCCAGCTCACAGCACTGCCTTGCAGATGGCAGCAATGGCTCGACGTTTGACTTGGGTACAAACACTAGGAGAAGTTACGGAGGATTTGAGTAAGTCATGACTAGGCAATAGGTACTTTGATGAACCATATGCAAATGTAGCTTTCCGCAGAAGGTGGGATAGGCCAGGGCCAACATGAGAGTGGTGTGCTAGAGCAATTCACTAAAGCATACGTGTGGCCCAGAGCAGTGCAGACACTTCTGCCCAGAGGATCCCTCAAAAATGTGTCTCCACAACACACATTTCACACAATGAAGTTCTTTGAGGAGCTTCATTGAGGACAATAGATATCTCTCCAGCTTGACCTGAGATGTTCAAATATTTGTCACTTGAAATGGAAACATCAATGTGTGCACATGTGGGCAGGAGCTCACCTTGAAGGCACCTTCCCTCACCGGCCTGCAGCCCTTGGCCCAGGAGCAATGTGGAAGGAATTGTTCTTGGATTGGCTGAGGAGCTGAGGGTCACTCACACCTGAGAATGTTTGAAAGCTGAAATCGCCCACATGCTGGATGTGGGCGCCCATTGTTCTGCCTGGACAGTTTCTGGGGAGGGAACAGTTACCCCTGGCTTTCCTCAGCCCGGATCAGGGGACTGAGATCGGTGATTCCCACTCTCATACTGAAAAGCAGAGTCTGAGGTCCCACTGATCTCCACTTTCTCTCTCCCCAAGTAGGGAGCCAGGCCAGAGGCTTTGTAAGCCACATGTTCTGGAGGGGTCAGTGGTGGAGGCCTTAAAAATAAAAAGATGGGGCGGGGGGGTTGGGGCAAGAACATGGAAAATCATAACCAGATTTTTTTAGTAAGAATTTAAAACCGTAAAGTATCTTGCTATAAGTTGTTATGAAAATTAATGAAGTATGCATGTGTGGAACTGAGTAGAAGATCATATGATTTAATGTGTATTCAAGAAATGGCTGTTATTGCTGTTTTTGAGAAAGCCAGGCTAAAATTCAGGGGCAAGAAAAGGAGAAGAGCTAAATTAATGCTCTTTGGCTCCTTAACCGTTAACCTCAGAAAGCTCCACTTTTATCATCTATAACATGAAATTAATTATACCTTGTTGGTTGGTTAAAGTTTCCAAGGCATTCAAGGCTATATTCATTCTCACTTTAGTCAACCTTTTAATAGCGGGCCAAATTTCTTGGGCTATGTAGTCCAGAGCATGTAGTGAAGAAGAATTGTTTGTACACTGGCGAAATACATATGCAACTGCAAGAGGAAATGATCTTCATGTCAACAGTAGATAAAGGTCTAAACTGGAGGTAGGGTACTGGCTGCTTCTCTTCCTACATAAACAGCAGAGAATGCTGTGAAGAGTAATATTGCTTTTTAATGGGCTCTAGTGCTTGCATTGCTGTGTTCTCCACTTAATACTAGGAAAAAAATACCTCCTAAAAGTTGTGCAAAGCTGCACAGAGGACTGTCAAGGCAAACCAGCCCCATGTTTTGCTAAGGTGCCTTTCACACTTGTCAGGCATAGTACAGCACCAGTGTGGGAAGAGAGCTGTCTTACTATAGTTCTATTTCTTATACTGCCTGCCCAATCTTACCCTGTCCAGCTTCTTGCTTCTGATATAATGGGGTATTCCGTCTTCTGCATTAGAACCCACAGGAGACTATAGGGTCTTTCAGGGGACTTTAAAAATGCTATGAGTTAAGGATACTATGAGGCTAATTTTCTTTCATATAGGTAATGTTGGAATCTGGATATAAAATAGCTTCATTTTCTAAATGAGTTGGAGAATAAAACTTACACCTAACAGATATCTCAGTTTTTCAATCTGCATAAACTGATCTCAGGGCAGATGTATTACCCTAGTCCTAGCCTGTGAGAACCTGGACTGTTTTATTGAGGAGACAGAAAGACACTCTGTACGTGAGCTCTCTTAGTAGATAGTGGTCCTCACTAGTTTGCTATCACCTTGGTTTTCTGAAGGTCAAAGTCTCTCAATTGTCTTGCATATGTTGCCTCATCAACTGTAGAAAGAAGACTAGGCCTCAAATACCTAAAGCCCTTGGAAAACACTATTTCTAACCTTCTGGAAATTTCTCTTCTGCCTTTCATTTGAAAAGAATCAACTTACTGAGAAAAAGGCTGGAGCAACTCCTTAGAGGCTGGCGAGAGTGCCAATCCTTCCTCCAGCTCAGGAAGACAAGACTTTGATCAACAGCATTTCAGAGGCTGAGGCTGCAAGCACAGCAATCAGTGCCCACAAACTCTCTTGTTTCTGAATTCCAGTGTAACAGCTGCATGAGATTTATTAATTGAAGTGGGGGTGGAAATGGTCATGTGGTGTTTCAGAGGCCATAGGCTATGGAGGTGGTTGTTCAAGAGTCATTAGAAACGAAGAGACCAAGCTGAACCGGTGGAAACTATGGCCTTATTCTTGGAATGGGAGGCTAGGAGTCAGACACTGCCACCTGCTTTCAAGAGAGACTGTGCACTGGAGTAAAGGAGGTGCATGTGTGTCCAGTTTCACAGCTTGGGTGCCACTGGGCCTCAGGTAGTTCTTCCTTGACTGGATATTGCTATAGTAAGTATGATGTGTCAGTCTGCTAACATCTCAGCCAATGGAGAAGTTGGAGGCCCTATTTCTCTAACTTTTTTCCAAGACAGTGTTCTGCCTATTCAAACACCAGGAAAATGGGATTGTGACCAAACAGGAGCTCAACTTTATATTTAGAGATTGTTGACCCAAGCCAGGAACACTCAGGAATAGTCTTAAAGATTTGAAGACTTTAATTCTTTTGTTCAGGACATGTGATTCTCTTAACAAAGAAAAGATTGCTTGGCATTTTCTCACAAATCTAGAAATTCGTGGGAAACATTGATCCAAACTGTATTTGTTCTTGATACAGATATTTCCATGTGAAAGATGTTTGGACTCATGGAAGCTCAGGTGTGTGGGGTAGGGCAGGTCTCTGTGTGTGAGTGGGCCCATTCTCCCCCTATCCCCAGGATCTTCAGCATTTTCCTTTGCAGACAGTGTCCTACAGTGCCTAATTAGAGGCTGTCTGTTGGCTTTGGTATCCCATTGCTGTGTTCCTAGTTTGTCTCACAAGGATTGGGTGCACCATGTTAAAACATAACATTGCAATGTTAAAACAGAACACTGTTGTGAAGATCATCTTTGTTCTCAGAATATCTTTTAAGAGCTAGTGGAGTAGAGAATGGCTTGTTTGTTATCAGTAAAGCTCTTCCTTCACCCAGAAGCCACAAGAGCCTGACAGTCAGGCCGTTCCCACAGGTACGTGTGGTCCCTATCAGGGATACACTGGTCTTCCAGCCTCCCTGACAGACCCTTCGTGGTGGTGCTGCTGACTTACCCTAGTGGACCACCATGGGATCAAACCGCTGCTGTGGACTGTTAGGACGCGGTCACGCGGTGCTGAGCGTGATATGTGATCCTGTTCTCCGACACAGGAACTTGTCATGTCTGAGCAAACTGACCTTTAGTTCTGTACCAGCTAGAGTCAGGAGTTCAGGAATGTCCTTTTGAGCCCCAGGTCAACTTGGATTGTATGAAGTGGAAGTCTAGATGACACCCAGATTTTACCATTGCCCAAAGAACAGCTTTCCGACCCGGCCCTCATTAGCCTGCTCCTCAGAGGAGGAAGCCTGGTCCCAGCAGGTCTCCTTCCCTCTTCACCATCTTCCCTGAATCTGGTATTCCCATGTAGAATGACCTGCTCCTAACTGGGTGGGAGGCTGGCCAGCACTGATTGCATGATGTGTACTTTAAGCTTGTGATGGAATATTTAAGGGTCAGACATGCCTTCCTCAGGTAGAGCAACTTGGTCTCGAGTTAAAATTTCTGACTCGAACCTGAATGGCTCTTAGAGATCAATCGCTGTTTCTTGGGGGTAATGGGATATCCCATAACGTGGCAATCATAGTGGGACACCAGGGAATTTCGAATCTTATTTGTGCTAACACAACGCGAACAAGGTAAGATGGTGTGTATGTGGGTGAGATGGTGACAGGCAGAAAGCTAAGGTGCCAATGATCTGTGAGTAAATGTTATTGTTCTTTGTCTGTAAGGATTTATATTGTATCAGTAAGTGGTAAGACCACATGAATTTCATATCATCCTTAAGAAATATATACATATACATACATTGTATACATGTTAATATCTATATGTTGGGGTGTGTGTGTACATGTGTATATGTAGCCTATTTTTTAAGAAGCACAAATAGCTGAATCTAGGGCAGTGACTGTGAACTGAATTGTGGTAAATCACTGAGGTATTCTTCAGCAATGAATACACTTTTTCACATAATTTTATTACGTCTTTTAAAGATAGTAACTACTAAATAGATCGACAGATAAAATGTATTTATGAGAGTATTTTGACATCTTTGTTTATTGAACTTGGTAGACACTAAGTATTTTCATTTGGAATAAGCCCCCTCAGTCTGCACCACAGCTTAAAATACAATCTAAATATAGAACACGTTGGTACTCTATGTTGTTATAACTTAATGCCATATTGAATGCTGCAGCATTTCATAAAGTTTATTCTTAGATATAAGGATGGCTCTTTGCTGTGAATATGGTTTGCATGTTTGCTTTTGTTCCATTTGGCTTTCGGTTACTCCCGTTTCCCATCCTCAGTCTCTGTGAGCAGCAACACTTGGTGTTGGCTAGCACCATCCGCGATACTCCAAAGGAATGGGCGGAAATGAACTCCCGCGCCCTTCTAATGTCTCTGCGAAAGAAGTACACTGACCCTGCAACTACCAGCACAGAGCCACCTCAGCGGCAGGAAAGACACTGAGTGAGCCAGGATGTGCAACGATCGGATGGCTTTACACAAAGACTCGGTTGCACGCCAAGTCAGGGTCTAATGGAGCAAGCTCCCAGGGCAGACCATGCCCCCTGCACTGTCTGAGCAGCTAAAGTTCTATCTCTGCATGTTCATCTTAGAAGGTGACAAGGATGCCAGAATGCGGCTTCCTCCACCCACCCCTAACAAGACAGTGTGAGTCAGGGCTCAGGTCCCCTAGGGAGAGGAAACTGCAATGATCGGGCACTTTCTCTATCATTGGTGTGGCATGTACCACGCTGCAGCCACCCGTGTCACTGCTCCTGTGTAACAGGATTGCTGTTGCTGTTTTCCCAATAGCCCTGTCTAGTGAGAGGGCTAGGAAGCCGCATGCCTCCTGCAACCACCGGAAGCCAACAAGTGACTCTCCTCTCTCAACAACTAAGACCACGGATGTAAAAACAGGTTAAATTACTTTGAAACTTTAATTACAGATGCTTTTCCACACATTTCTGAAACAAAAGCTTTGACTCTCCCATTTTTTGCATAAAGGCTGTGAAGGTGGGTTAGCCAGACCGTATATGTTTTCATATATGCATATCTACACCTGTGTCTCTTCTTTATTAATAAAAGGTGTCTTGATCACAGTCCCAAACCAATTCTGCTTTGGATTCCAGCATATATAACTCAGAAAGTAAAACAATTTCAAAGGAAGTCAGGCTGTAACCACAGGAAAACGGCAGGGACAGTTGTAGCTTGATGGTTGTTTCTTCTAAGTTCAACTCAGAAATATAATAATAATTAAGAGAAAAAAGTAAGAGGCCCCAGCTTTCATCCCTGCTACCAAACACGCTCGTCCAAAACCCTCGGCTGTCTTAAAGTGCAATTACTGTTGTGAAGTTGCTCAGGCCAGGGATCAGGCTGGATGGAGTTCAAAGCAGAAACATCAAACACTCCTTGCTGTTCATGACTCAGGGGCTGGGAGGGAGAGGAGAAAAAGGACAGTTCTCCAGCATTCAAGTGCGTCAAAAGAATAAATGTCTTTTATTTCAGTAAAGAAAATCTGTCCATAGTAAGGAATCCTGGTTTGGAAAAATATAACTTTCTAAAACTTCTATCTGCGGATGTTCCAGTGCAGCAGAGTGACAAGGCAGGCGAGTGCAGTCAGCAGCAGGGGCTGTATGTGCCTCCCACGGGCCCGGCCATACAGGCGGCTTCCACTGTCTTCTGCGAGGTCCTCTGCCCTCAGCGAAGAGGAGGCGCACTGGACCAAGGGCATCTGGTAGGACGTGGCTCTCTTCTCTGGCCTGTCTGGGCTGGACCCGTCGCTGGGCCTCTGGCCATTGAACAGCAGATAGCGCCCCCGGGCATCCTGCTCCATTTTGAAGATCTCGTACTCCGTGTGAGGTAGTTTGATTCCCAGGGCCACGCAGCCATTGGTGTGGGTCACATCCTGCTGGATGCCCACCTGCCAGGAGCCCTCGGCCCCGCACTCATTCCCATTGAAGACGTTGAGCAGTGAGGCTGTGGCCGCATCCATGGGGGTGACCTTCATGTGATTCACTGCAGATGAGAGAGGAGAATTCCATGACTCCAGGGAGTAGTTGCAGGATGCAGAAACCCACCCAGCACACACTGGCCACAGTCTAACTAGACAAGGCTTTTTTTCCCCAAAAACAATCCCACCTTCAGACCCACCCATCTGGCTGCAGCAGTCATTAAAGCAGTGTTGGGTGGGAAGAGTTCAACCTGTTGATGTGAGTGGCAGTCACACCAATAGATAGGCTGCAGGTGTGGCCACACAACACAGACCATCTGGTTTAGAAACGCTGGGTCCAGGCTCTAGCTGGGAGTGCTGGCAGGCAAGAAATAAAACTACAGCTGGGCGTGCTCCTAAGGAGTTTTATTTGGTGATGCTAACTCCTTGAGATTGAAACAAATATTCAACAAAGGCTGGAATTTTGCTTTTATCAAAGGCTTTTGGGATTCTAAAAGTCTGCATGTCAAACACCTATCCCAGTTGGCATTCTCACACATTCCTACGGGCCCATACATTAGGCATCTAAAATAAGTTAGGCTGCAAGCAAGAGAAATATGAGTGAATAAATTAAATACAAATCCCAGCTCTTGTGGAGAATTGCTTTTGAAGGTCCCCCAGGGGGCCACTTCCGGGTATAACACGATGAGCTTTGGGGTAGAGTCAAGTAAAGATCGCTTGCTCTCAGTTAAGTTTCTCAAAGGGCCTGGATTCCTGGAGCAAACCCTGCTACCTAAAAGGGGGGCTAATGTCTTCCAGGACTTTCTGGGTTAACAGAAACATTTTATAGTAATGGAACTGAACTTGGAATTTCATCCCAGAGGAGTCACCTGGGATCGAGGCTATTCCCCTTTATCTGGCATAATAGAACTGATACCATTTTACAAAGATGCTCAAACTTAAAGAAAAAAGCAACCTTCTAAAATAGCAGCCACAAGCTCTGCTTTGTTGCTGGCAGCCTGGTGCAGCTCCTCCCTCCCCTCCTTGTTGAATGATCAGGACACAGCCTGAACCTTCCCACAGATGCTCCCACCTCCAAGCAGGTGACAGCCTCTCAATTACACGACAAGCTCAGGGTAAGAAAGGACAGCTTCAAGCACCTGAGGTGTCACTAACACCTCTTTATTGCCCACTCAAGAAATCACTATGGCAGGCAAGCAAACGCAGTGTTACAGAGGGGCGGCATGGAATCGCCAGAGTTGTGTATAAAAAACGTCAAGTGCAGACTTGAGATTTCTTTTTTTGTTTTTTAGAGACAGGGTCTTCCTCTGCTGCCCAGGCTGGAGTACAGTGGCAAGATCACATCTCACTGCAGCCTCAACTTCCTGGGCTCAAGTGATCCTCTCAGCTCAGCCGCCAGAGTACCTGGGACTACAGGCACATGCCACCACACCCGGCTAACTTATTTTTTATAGAATCAGGGCCTCACTGTGTTGCCCAGGCTGGTTTCAAACGTCTGGCCACACGAGATCCTCCTGCCTTGGTTTTCCAAAGTATTGGGATTACAGGCATGAGCCTCGGACCTGGCTAGAGATTTCATTCCCAGTAACATCCTCCCTGGGCTGGCAACTTCCCACATGCAGCGCAGCGGCGTGGACGCCTCCTGCATTCAGGCCTGCCAGCGGAGGCTGTCCACCTGATCCATTTTGAGCAGGGAGAAACTAAGAGCATGCTGAGGCAGAAATGACTCCCTAGTAACTCAGGAAGAAAAGAGGTCTCTTCCCTCATCTCTGCCTCCACAAAAAATGTCACAGGGCTGTCTATCGGCTGATCCGGGGTGGGAATCCTACCTTTGAAAACAAACTCCGTGCCTCCCATGACCCTGGAGGACAGGACACCGTGGCTGTAGCGGCCCCGGGCGTAGATGGAGAAGGTGGGGTGCTTGCACACCGGGTCTGAGTAGTGGTAGTAGTGGCCCTCCCAGGTGTTGTTGTTGTCGTGGAAGATGAAGTGGCGGGTGAGGAAGAGGACTTCGGGGCGCACCTCGCAGCGCTGGCTCACCCACTCCCCGTGCAGACCAATGGTCAGGTCCGCCTTCGGGGGCAGGATGGGAGGGTGGTGCTCGTCTGACCGATAGATGATCCGACAGGCAATGCAGGCATGGTCGTGGTTCTAAAGCCAAGAAACAAACACACTCAGAGGGCTCTGTCTTCCCAAGGGAGCAATGCACACGTGCTTCCAGCAGTGGGTCTCACCAGGTACCAGGTGACCATCAATGACAACCTCAACACCAAGAACCAACTGGAGTCATGCTTCAGGGCACAGACAGAGGTGAGAGTGACGCGTGCCTGTGTGCACACGGGCACCCACAAGTGCACACGTGTTTGCCTGACAGTACAGACGTACACAAACATTTCAGATGTGATGTGGACTCTTTAGAATCCTATTAAGTCTTCAGACCACATACACTGGACACTTGATTTCAAAAAGAAATGATGGTAGCACTTCATACCCATTAAGATGGCTACTATCAAAAAATCACAAGTTGGCGAGGATGCGAAGAAATTGGCACACTTAAACGCAGCTAGTGAGAATGCAAAATGGTGCAGCCACTGTGGAAAACAGTAAGGCACTTCCTCAAAAAAAGAAAAAAGAAAAGAAAGAAACAGAGAATTACCCTATGACTCAGCAATCTTACTTCTGGGTATTCACCCAAAAGAGTTGAAAGCAGGGACTTGAATAGGTATTTGCACACCTATGTTCACATCAGGGTTATTTACAATAACCAAAAGGTAGAATCAACCCAAGTGTTCACTGATGGATAAATGGATCAACAAAACGTGGTCTATCCATATGATGAAATACCCTTCAGCCTCAGAAAGGCAGGAAGTTCTGACACCCGCTATGACAGGAATGAAACTTGGGGACATCATGCTAAGTAAAATAAACCAGACACAAAAGGACACTGTAGGATGTCACTTATATGAGGTTCCTAGAGTGATCAAATTCACAGAAACAGAAAGTGGAATGGTGGTGGCAGGGACTGGAGGAGCGGGGAATGAGGAGTGGTTTAATGGGTGCAGAGGTTCAGTGTGGGCAGATGAAAAAGTGCTGGAGGTGGATGATGGTGATGGTTGCACAATAATGTGAGTGTCCTCAGTGCCACAGAATTGCTCACTTAAAACTGGTTAAACTACACATTTTACATTATGTGTATTTTACCACAATTAAAATGTATTTTAATTTTGAAAAGGAGACACAAAGGAAGAAAAAGGGGCCAGCGCTCCACTGGCTGTGGATGAAAGTGAGTTGTGTAGGAAGGGAGGGGCCCTTAGAAGAGGGAATGGAGCAGGAGGCCACAGAGCAGTAAGCACACCTGCACACTGCCCTGTCTCTGGGTTTGCCCGCCTCCAGGTTCGGAAGCACACATGAGAGATGCTGGAAGTCAGGGCACAGGGTGCTTCAACGCAGTGCCCGTGCCTTGCTGTCTGACCAAGTTCTCCACACACCTCTGAGCCTGGGCTGCCTCCTCCTGTACCTGGGTCATCCCTCTGCTATTCTCCTGCTACATGGGGGGTGGGGAGTGCAAAGCTGGAGGGCTAACAGAATGCTGACCACTGGCAGCATGTGCTGATTGGATCAGGCTGTGGTGGGGAGGTAGAAGTGGGTATGTCAGTGTTCCAGGGCCACCCCAGCCCTGCGCTCCCATGCCATCGGCTCGTGGCCTCACATCTGCCCTGCGGCCAACGCTGAGGGGTGCCCACTGACCAGGCAGGCACACTCTTCTTCTCTAGCATTTGTTTCCTAAAGTTGCAGATCTCAATCACTAGGGTCTTTGGGTTTACAGCCCTCACTCAACATGTGATTTTGTTGTGATTGTTGTTTGATTTCTCAGAGAGGGCGGGAGGAGCCGTGGGCTTCCCAGCTGTGGTGCAGCCATTCTCTTCTGAGACGGCTGTGCTCGCTAACTTGCGCTCCTGCAGTGTGCATTAGATGGTCATAGAATTGCACTCGTGTGAATGTTTCCTTTGCTAACATGGTTTGTGGCTTGTAGACGATGGGATCAAATGGCCGCAACATTGAGACGAAAGCCAAGTCCTGGGCATCCCCAGGCTCTGCTGGCAGTCGTTGGCCTGCGGTTTCCTACAGAGGGCTCTGGGGTACACAGAGAAATTGCCTGCAACCTGTGCTCAGCAGTGAGCTGCCCGCTGCAGGCTACCAGAGAAACAGAGAGAAGAGCTTCTGGATGAGGCCCATTAGGCTGGTGATTAATTACAGCAGGGAAAGATGGCTCTGGCCAGGTTCTGGGGTCTGAGGTCAGCCCTGGCCGCTGGTGATTTGGGGCAAGTTATTTATTTCTCTTGATTTCAACTTCCTCATTTATATAGTGGTGATTGTTATACTTATTTGCATAGCTGCTGCAAGAAATGAACAGCAGATTAAGGTGGTTCCCACTCAATGCACCCAATTGGTGTATTAAATTAAGATTAAATAAAGGCCTATCTGCCACCCTATGTGCCATTATCTTTCAAATGCACCTTAAGGTGAAGAAAATACAAACTGAGTTAAAGGAAAGCATCACTGACTACGGCAGCTTTGCCCTTATGTTTCCTTAGTCAACTACTATGGGGTAAAGGTTTCAGATTTTTCACCCTCAATCAGCGTTCTGATATTCAAAACCCAGGGTGGAAAGTTAATATGACGTACTGTGCCCAGCCCAGAGATCCTGCCTAAGTGCTGGAATTATCACCATTGAAACTGGGCCTGCGGTCCTGGTGTGGGACCAGCGACACTCACTCTGACACTGGCCCAGAACCTGGATGTAAATCACGAAAGCATCACAGTCCGGAGGGTGGTGTTCTCCTGTGGTGCCTGTTAACAAAGACACAGGCTGTGCAGGAACCAGCCCCGGGCCCAGCACCACCATGGTGAGCCAGCACATGTGAAATAAGAGAGGTCACCTGGAGCACTCCTTCCATCAGGTAAGAAGCTCGGGGCCAGGTCTCCCTCAATCAGCCAGGAGGAGCTGTGCACTCCTCTGACTTGCAGCTCAACGCTGGTGGCCAGCTGCCCCCTCTGCCTAAGCAGGCCCCCAAAGCCTAGCTGGTGGCCCCACTTCCCTATACCAACCTCAACCTCCACCTCCCCTCTGCACCATTCCCCATAACTTGGTTTGCCAACTGTAATCTGGGAATTTAAAAACATCAATTGTGACGCCTTCATTTCTGGTCATTCTAGGGAACAGAGTCTCAATCCCTGAAAAGATTTTATTCCTCAAACACCAGGATCAGTTTAGGAAGAGCTCAGAGAGCTTGTAAGTTGGGGGTGGGAGAGAGAAAGAAAATAAGGGATATTAGTTCTTGCAAGAGATGTGTCTGGGACATTGTCAAGGGCCAACTGCTCTTTGACTTAGACAAGGAAAAGGTTTGGGGGAGGGGAGGGGACTGCTGTCACCTGAGCTGATCCAGAATGGGTGTTTGCACAGTGCTTTCCTTTAGGAATAATAAGGCCGGAGTCCTGAAATGAGGACCCAGTGGGAATTGGTCACTTCAGGAGAATGATGGTCCTGGGCTGAAGTGTCGCTGTTCCATAGCAGAGAAAAGCAGGCCAGGCAGGTGGCCTGAGGATTTAGGTTGGGTGCAGGGAGTACGAGGAACCTGGCTCTTAGGTATTGGTCTTGCCAAATCCCTAAACTAAATGCTTTCTTTTATTGCAGTAAAA